>NC_137984.1:39594110-40033667 GCF_963924665.1 Micromys minutus | reverse complement strand
AAAAACTGTTTTCAATACAACTGTAACACCTGTACTATAAACACAATAAAAACAACCTCTATGAGGAAAGAGCTTTTCCCATTTTATTTCACCATATTAAACCTATTATCTAAGATAATGTCTGTGGCATCCTGGACACTCACAGAGATTTTTAAGAAATAAATTGAAAAATAAGGCATTTTAACTAAAAATTATCTCATATTTTTCTTTTAGCTTTCACTGCATATGTATTCCTGCAATACATGGTGATATATTATATGAAGCGATTTTTATGCAAATACACAATTACCTTGAGCATATTTCTGCATTCCCATGCCCTCCTGCTTCTCTCCTTTTCCATGAGGCTGTTGTTCCTGTAGCCGCTTTTGCTTCAGTTTTTAGGAGATGCATATTTATATGGTTTTTGTATCTGTGTAAAATTAAAAAAAAACACAAATGAGAAAAAATTGGATATCTGCCTTTCTGAGACTGTCTCAATCTGCTTAACATGGTTATCTCCAGTAGCAGCCACTTTTCAACAACATAATAGGTTTTTCAAAAATATGGTGTGAGTGTGCATGTTCACATGCACAAATGCACATATGCACATATGTGCCTTCCGAAAACAAAATGTGGAATCAGAACGACCATAACTATACTTATAGGTGGCTATTAGCTGACTGAGATGAAACTGGAAACAGAAACCCAAGATAGCTAAAACTATTCTCAACAATTAGGGGGAATATCCATCTATAACTCAAGCTATATTACAGATCAACTGTGATAAAAACCGCATGGTACTAGCACAGAGACCGGGAGGTAGACAGATGGAATAGAATTGAAGACACAGAAATGAACTACACAGCTATATCACTTGATCATTGACAAAGGAACTAAAAATATTCAATGGAAAAAGGGCAGCTTCTTCAACAAATGGTACTGGTTCAATTGGCAGTAAGTATGTAGAAGAATGCACATCAATCTATTCTTATCTCCTTGTACAAAGCTCAAGTCCAAGTGAATCAAAGACCTCCACAAAAAAACTAGGTACACAGAAACTAATAGAAGACAAAGTGGGGAAAAGCTTATAACACATAGGCATAGGGGAAATTTTCCTGAACACTTATGCTCTAAGATCAAGAATCAACAAATGGGACCTCATGAAACTGCAAACCTTTCTGTAAGGCAAAGGACACTGTAAAAAGGAAAAACAGCAACCAACACTTGGGAAATATCTTTACCAGTCCTACATCTGATAGAGGGTTAGTATCCAATATATACCAAGAACTCAAAAAGTTAAACTCTAGAGAATTAAATAATCCTAAAAAGCTCGGAATACCCAAGAAACCATTCATAGAACTTATGGAGCTCAAAAAAAGGAAGACCAGAATGTGGATGCCTTAGTCCTTCTTAGAAGGGAGAACAAAACATTCAGGGGAGGAAATAAAAGGTCAAATAAAGGAGCAGGGATTCAAAAAATATCTACAGAGACTGCCTCACCTGGAGAACCACCCCACATGCAGCCACCAAACCCAAGCATTATTGCTGATGCCAAGAATTGTTTACTGGCAGGAACCAGATATGGATATCTCCTCAGAGGCTCTGCCAGAGTCACATAGATACGGATGAGCATGCTTCAGTCAACCAGCAGACTGAACACAGGGGACACCAATGAATGAGCTAGAGAAAGGACTAACAGAGCTGAAAGGTTTGCAACCTCATGGGAAAAATAACATCATCAACCAGCCAAGGCACTGAGGTGGAGAGGGTGAGTGGGAGAGGGAGCACCTTCATGAAAGCAAGTTGAGGGGAAGGAGGGAGGGTAGTGGGGGGAGTAGGATATAACATTTGAAATGTAAATATAGAGAATATCCAATAAAATTGAAAAATGGGTTACAGAGTTAAACAAAAAACTCTCAACTGAAGAATATTGAATGTCTGAGAAGCACCTAAAAAAATGTTCAACATCCCAAGTCATCAGGAAAATGCAAATCAGAAGAACCCTAAGATTCTACTTTATACCAGTCAGAATGGCTAAAATCAAAAACTCAGGTGACAGCAGATGCTGGTAAGAATGTGGAGAAAGACGAACAGTCCTCCACTGCTGGTGGGATTGTAAACTGGAACAACCGCTCTAGAAATCAGTCTGGATGTTCCTCATAAAATTGGACGTAGTAGTACCTGAGAACCCAGTTATACCACTCCTGAGCACATACCCAAAAAAGCTCCAACATCTAACAAGGACACATGCTCCATCATGTTCATAGCAGCCTTATTTATAATAAGCAGAAGCTGAAAAGAATCCAGATGTCCTCCAACAGAGGAATGGATACAGAAATTGTGGTACTTTTACACAATGGAGTACTACTCAGCTATTAGAAACAATGACTTTATGAGATTCCTAGGCAAATGGATGGAACTAGAAACTATCATCCTAAGTGAGGTAACCCAGTCACAAAAGAACACTCATGGTATAAACTCACTTATAAGTAGATACTAACCCAAAAAGTTTTAATACCCAAGAAACAATTCACAGAATTTATGAAGCTCAAAGAGAAGGAAGGTCAGAAGGTGTTCTCTCTTAGAAGGGAGAACAAAACATTCAAGGGAGGAAATAAAGGGTCAAATAGAGAAGCAAGGATTGGAGAAAAGGCCATCTAGAGACTGCCTCACCTGTGGATCCACCCCATATGCACCAAAAATCTCAAGCATCATTGCTAATAACAAGTAGTGCTTACTGGCAGGAACATAGTATGGATGCCTCCTGAGAGGTTCTGCCGGAACCATACTGACACAGAGGAGGATGTTTGCAGCTAGTTCATCAGACTGAACTCGAGGACCCCAATGAAGGAGCTAGAGAAAGGACTAAAGAATCTGAAAGGGTCTGAAACCCCATGGGAAGAACAAAATGAGCAACTAATCAGACCCACCATAGCTCCCAGGGACTAAAACACCAACCAATGAGTTCCCATGGAGAGACCCATGGCCCCATGTGCATATGCAGCAGAGGAAAGCATTTTGTGACTCAATGGGAGGAGAGCCCTTTTGTCCAGCGAAGGCTCATTTTCCCATTGTAGGGGAAAGCCAATGTGCTGATATGGGAGAGGATAGTCGGGAGAGGGAGCACCTTCATAGAGCCAGTGGGAGGGGGAGGAGGACGTGATTGGGCAAAGGAGTAACATCTGAAATGTAAATGCAGAGAATATCCAATAAATAAATATAAAAAATATATCTTAAAAAAGAAAAAAAGAAATAAATTTCTATCCACTGCCCCCTACCCATATCTACAAATTCATACCTTTGCTCCAGTTCCTCTTGCAATACTATATACATGAGGGGGTTGTTTGCTTGTGTGATGATAAGTATATTTCTTGGAGAAAACAAATAGATAGATGCTGGCTTTAATCTAAATGGCTACTACATGTCTTTTAATTGGAAAGTAGACCAGTAATATTCGGAGCTATTATTGAAAGGTGTGTATCCTGTTGTTCATGAAGTGCTTGGTCTTTTCCTTCCCATTTGCTAAACTACTTTCTATGGTTTATACATATCACTTCATAGATGAATTTAACTTTCTCTTCAGTCTGAAAATTTTCTTAAAGTAGATTCTGTAGAGATAGTTTAGTAATCATGAATTCTGTCACCTTGTTTTTTATTTTTTTCCTGTGTGAAACAGTGTCCCTTCCAATTATGACAGAAATTTTTGCTGTGTATAGTGGTCAAGATTAATAGTGGTCTTTAAGATCT
Organism: Micromys minutus; assembly: GCF_963924665.1. Taxonomy (NCBI): domain Eukaryota; kingdom Metazoa; phylum Chordata; class Mammalia; order Rodentia; family Muridae; genus Micromys; species Micromys minutus. Next base: position 40,029,941 of record NC_137984.1, on the reverse strand, counting down.
TGCAAAGACTATTCCAAACTGTCTTGATGTTTGAAGTTTCTATGAGAAATCGGTTGTTATTCAGATGTGGCTTCCTTTATATGTGATTTTGTGTATTTCTCTTAGAGCTTTCATTAAACTCTTTGTTCTGTATATTTAGTGTCTTGACCATATCGTCGTTGGTGGATTCCTCTCTGGTCTTCTCTATTTAGTGTTCTCAATGCCTCCTGTGCCGAAATGAACACCCCCAACCTCAGATTTGAAAAAAATACTGCTCTGATTTTATTCAAAATTTTTTCTATGTCTGTAGCATGCAATTATTCTTCATTTTTATTCATGATTTGTTATTTTGGTCTTTTCATGATGTTTCAAAGATTTTTTATGTTTCATTCATATATATGAATTTACTTTGATTATTGTTTTAATGTTGCAATTGCTCTACCTTGTCTTTAAAGTAATATTCTGACCTCACATTGATTCATTCTACCAGTAATGTTTTCCATAGATTTTTTTAACTGATTGAATTTTTAATTTGTTTGTTTCAATATTTACATCCTTATATTGAATTCAACTTTGACATTTTTGTGTTACTGAATTATTGTCCTCTCTTACAATTCATTAAGTAGTTTATTTTAAGTCCTCTTTGGTTTCTTTAAAGATATTTATAATCATTTTTAGTTTTTGAAATTTTACCTTATTCTTATTGGAGGACATTACTGTGAAATAATAAGTTTTAGAGGATTATTGTTGTCTTTTCCCCTCTTATGATTTTACATTGACAATTACACTAACTTTTGCAATGTTATCAACTGGAATTTTAAAATCCTTCTCTTTTGATGGAGTTATTTACAATGTTCAATATCAATAAGGTATTAGGGCTAAGGTATAATTTTTCTCTTGTAATCAGGAGCTCAGAATTATGGGCTCTGTTCCTGGTTCTGTCTTTAAAGTAGAATACTAGCTATAAAAATAATCACCATAAAGGACGAGTCAAAAATAATTACAATAATAATAAAATAAGAAGGAATAAGCCCTTAAACTGTATTCAGTTTAAGAAGTAAGGGAACACTGATAATATGGTGCTGTGGAAGGTATTAGTAATTGTGCACATAAGTACAAAGGATAAGAGCATAAGAGTAGTCATTAGATCTAAGTTGACAAAAAAGAATAAATATAAATATAAGGGAAACATTAGAGACTGTGTATCTGAGTCACTGTTGGCTATAAATATAATGACTTTTCATTCTTTAAAGAACAAAATGCAATCAAATAACCTAAAAGAGTCTCCTGACTTTGGATTCACAAACATGGCGACCCCAAATATCAGGCTAGTCTGCACTTTTTGAATGGTTTATCCAATGGAAACTGAAAAAGGGGAAATAATGGAGAAAAAAATGAAGAAATGAGGGGAGAGAGAAGAAAGAGGAGGAGAAACAAAAGGGGGAGCAGGAACAAAAGGAGGAGGAGCAGGAGCAGGAGCAGGGGGAGAAACAAAAGGAGAGTGAAACAGAGTTTTTAGACTTGACTTGCTGTTGACTCAAATGTAGTAAATATGGAACGCTCAGTGTGTGTGCGTGTGTGTGTGCGTGCGTGCATGCGTGCGTGCGTGCATGTGTGTGTGTGTGTGTGTGTGTGTGTGTGTGTGTGTGTGTGTGTGTGTGCGCACATGTGGTTTATTTAATGGAGTTTAGTTAATACCATAAGTATGAAAAACATTGCATATCACAGATACATTAACTGCTGTTTTGATATCTATGAAACTAATTTCACAAAAAGGCACCAACAATAAAAATGTGTATCATGAACTGGGTCACCCTACAGAAAGCATTTTCATCTCGGTCTCCTGTGTGATTTCACACCTGAAGAATGTAACTATTTTTCATAAATACCAAAAACTTAGTTTAAATTATCAAACAATATTTACTGTACATTGAAAGAAATCTCATAGACAGAGTTCCACTTCTTGGTATTGTTTAGTCTTATTATTCAAAAAGAGAAATAAATATTCAACAATTGGGTACTAAAAAGAAACACCATATTAAGAGATTCAAATCAGAAAAACTGAAGGAAATAAACATTGGTAAAAGGTCACACAACCAAAGAAAGGTAATCTAATACTTTATAAAGTGATAATGTTATGTATAGCATTATTATAAAATGTTTTTAAATGCCATGTAATATTCTAAAGCTCTAGTTATTGAAAGCCAATGCAACTTGTCCGTTATTGATATAAATGTTCTGCTTCTATTGCTTCAAAGTGATTTCTCAGAAACATTAATGCTACTGAATGCCCGCAAGTGGCTGTCATTAAATATGGGTGTCAGTTTAGCATAAGAATGCAGACAAAGGGCTCGACTTTCAGAGAAGTAAGATTTAATGATGCTTATAGCCTTTACCATCCTCTTCTCAGAGTCCATTGAAGGTTTTCCTGAAGCCCTTTGGGGTACTAAGGATTCATCCATTTGTAATCCTTAAGTCCTACCCTGCCCTTTAAGTTATATGTGTGTGTGTGCTATGTTTGAGTTTCTGTATGTGCTACGTACATTGCATTATTTGTGCCAGTTCTCACCTTCCATTTTGCTTGAGGTAAGGATTCTTGGTGTTCATTACCTCATACACTTCAAGCTACTTTGACCATGAGTTTCCAGTCATCTCCCATCTCCCACTCTGTCTCACCATAGTAGCACAGGGATTATAGACCCAGCATGTCAGCTTGACACTGGTTCTAGCAATGCAAACACAAGCCTTCACATTTACTTAGAAAGTGCTTTACTAACTGAACTGTCTCCTCCTCTTTTTTTGTATTGGTATAGTATATGGATGTGCATGTGTGCAACTAATGAATGGGTACATGTATGCACATGCAGACAGAGACCAGAGGTCATTGCTCAGTTTTTTAACACTCAGTCTCTTTCCATCTGATCTTGAGTGTAGTGGGGTGTGTGTGTTTGTTGGGGGGGGGACAGCTAAAGCCAGAAATTAATATCAAGCATTTTCCTTTATTTCTTCACCTTATTTTTTGAGAAAAGGTCTCCTACTGAACCTAGGCCCATTATTTAGCATGGACTGATAGGCTAGTGTGCTCAGGGGATCCTACTGTACTGTTGCTGGTCTCCCTGTGCTGGGATTAAAGGTATAAACTATTGAACCCGATTTTTGGTGGGTGCTCATGTTAGCACATCAAGTACTTTCTCCTCTGAGCCATGTACTCAACCCCCTCTACCTTATCTTTTGAGACAGGTTTTCTCACTGAACTAGAGGTCATGAACTGGGGCAAGACTGACCGTAAAGCTCTGAAGAGCCATCTTTCCAAGTCCCCATCACTAGGTTATAGACTACATACTACCACTTCTGATTTTTTTTCTTTGGTTCTGGGGCCAAACTCAAGTCTGAACCTTACATACTGAGCCATTGCTTCAGCCTTCAATATGCTTTCATCGTTTGCTTTCCATAATAGTCTGTGTATTTCTCCAAAATATATTAGAATATTGGTCTTATTTGGCATGCATCAAATACTGAGGGAATCATAACCAATTAATAAAAAAAGACCTCTTTGTATATCTATATCTTTTCTATAGTAGATGTTGGAATTACAAAAATGTCTTCCTTGCTTTCAGTGGTATATAGTCTAATAGAAAGCACACAGCATTGGAGAAAAAGAGTGTAAAAATGCCTTCATCGAAGTCCTCAATAGACTTATCAGCATGTAGGAGGATAGTTAGAATGGCGAGAGCGGTGAGTGCCAGCAAAGACTTCACAGGTTATCTAGGAACAGAACCAGAAATGTGTCTATAACAATGTGAGGAAATAGCAAAGGTCCAGAGCCATATAAAGCCAAGGGAGGTGAGATATAAATGGAACATGAGGAACAATGGGGGACTGAGGAGAGCTGGAAGGAGAGATGGCCACAGAAGTGATGCCGATCAAGAGGCTCACATTAGAATGTATGCTGGAGCCACGAGCAACACTTGGGCAATTAAACAAGAAAATGCTGGTGAGCATTATGTTGCAGAAAACCTACTTGGTTAAATATAAGGAAGAACAAAACTGTAAGAAATTTGAAGACTTATTTAAAATGTATTTTCTATTTCAATTTTCCCTAACTATGCTGGTAAGCTTTTATTTCCAGAGCTACTGTCTTTATTTCAAGTAGCTCGTATACAATGTTGTAAAAGAAAGGGATCTTAAAGAAAAGAATTGAAGTCATTCAATGCAACTTTCTATTCACTTTCTGTAACATAATACTCATTGAATCTCCTGGTGCTGTGCATGCTCATGATGTTTCAATTATTCATTTCTTATTATGTAAAGAAAAGGAAACAAAGTGATTCCAATGGAAGGGGAGCAAGAACAAATTACTGTAAGCAGTGAATGAAACAAGTTTAAACAGTCACTTAGAAAATGATCCCATCATGAAAGATTATTTACCTCCACAAAAGATTGAAAACTCCATACATTCAGAAGGAGGACTTTTTTTTACTCCTAAACATTTTTAAATTGTGTCTCTCACTGAGATACATTCGCTCAGAAGAACCCTGGAATAATTTTAGTGTATTATGCTGAATCTTTTTTTTTCCTTCATTAACAGATTTTAATGTTCTAACATGATCAAAGGCATTCCTGTAGCAACCTGCAAATTTCAGAAAAGCTGTTACATCTTGAAAAATTCAAACTGTCAAAGTAATAGTAATGTGGAAGGTAAAAAATTCAAGATGTTTTTTCATATGGTTTAGAAACATCAAATGTCAATAGAAATGTATAAAATAAAATACATGAGAACAAAACATATTTTTCAAAATTCTACCATTCAGAATATGAAAATCCTTATAAGAAATTCATATCTTATAAAATTCTTCTTCTGTGTAAAGGTTATGTACAAAAACAAAACAAAAATATCATGCAAAATACAGGTTTAGGCATATAGATGTTTTAAAATATCATGAGCTAGAGAGATGGCACAGTGGTTAAGAGCACTGAGGGCAAGTTCACAAAGGATAAGGGCTGGTGAGTAGGAAATCCGAGAGCCAGCAGAAAAGAGATTACTGCCGAGTGCACATGGAAAGTGTGCCCCTGCCCTGCATGATCCAGGGACCAGGAACACAGCATTGGGACCTCTGGTCCAACCTGGTGGCTTTGGGCACAAAACAGGGCTTGGACCATCTGCCACCTGGACCAGTAAAGATTCAGGGACACACAACAGGTACAAGGGAAAGACAAGAACATATCACTGACAACAAGATGGCAAAAGGAAAGTGAAAGAGCATATCCCTAGGAAACCAGGACAACCTGGCAACACCAGTACCCAGTTCTCCATCACAGCAAATATTGGAATGCCAAACACTCCAAAAAAAGAAGACGCAGACCTAAAATCATACCTCAAGACAATGATAGAGATCCTTAAACAAGAATGGGAGGAAAAGCAAAAAGAAACAGAAGCTTTTAAAGAGGAAACAAGAAAATCACTCAAAGAACTCAAAGAACTAGAGGAAAACAAAACCAAAGAGATGAAAGAATGGAAGAAGGAATTTAAAACAGAAATTGACACAATAAAAAAAAAAAAAAAACACTAAAAGAGATAACCCTAGAGGTAATCACCTAAAAATGAATAAGGAGTCACAGAAGCAAGCATTTCCAATAGACTACAATAGATAGAAGAGAGAATCTCAGGGGGCAAAGACAACATTGTAAACATTGACAAAACAGCAAGAGAAGATGCAAAAACCAAAAAACTCCTAACCCAAAATGTCCAGAAGATCCAGGACAAAATGAGAAGAACAAACCTAAGGATAATAGGAATATAAGAGGGCTAAGAATATCAACTAAGAGGCACAGTAAATATCTTCAACAAAATTGTAGAAGAAAACTTCCCTATCCTTAAGGATGAGATGACCATGAGCATAAAAGAAGCATTCAGACCTCCAAATAGGTTGGACAAGAAAAGAAATTCCTCCCAACACATAATAGTCAAAACATCAAGTGCCCAAAGCAAAGAAAGAATACTAAATGCAGTAAGGGAAAATGGTCAGGTAACAAATAAAGGCAGACCAATCAGAATCATACCCGATTTCTCAACAGAGACTGTGAAAGCTAAAAGAGCCCGGACAGAAATCATGCACACCCTAAGAGAGCACAAGTGCCGCCCAAGCTGCTATACACAGCAAAACTATCAATCACCATAGATGGAGAGATGAAGATATTTCAAGACAAATCTAAATTTACACAATATCTGACCACAAACCCAGCACTACAATGAATTATAGGTAGAAATCCCAACACAATGAGGGGAACTACATCCTAGTAAAAAAAAGAAAACTCATAAGCAAGAAAACCAAAAGAAGAAAGAGACACAGACACAAATCAACCTACAAAAGCAATAATAGCAGGAAACAGAAACCACTATTTCTTGATATCTATTAACATAAATGGTCGCAACTCCCCAATAAAGAGACATACATTATCAGACTGGATACATAAACAAAATCCAGCATTTTGCTGCATACAGGAAACTCATCTCAGAGACAAACACAGACACTATCTCAGAGTAAAAGGTTGGGAAAAAAATTCCAAGCAAACACGCCAAGAAGCAAGATGGAGTGGCTATTCTAATATCAAATGAAGTAAATTTCCAACCAAAAGTTATCAAAAAAGATAAACACTTTTTACTCATTAGAGGGAAAATCTGTCGAGAGAAACTCTAAATCCTTAACATATATGCTCCAAATACAAAAGCATCCACATTCATAAAAGAAACCCTAATAAAGCTCAAAAAATACATTTCACCCCACACAATAATAGTGGGAGACTTTAATACCCCATTTTCACCATTGGACAGATCATGGAAATAGAAACTGAACAAGGAAACTGTAAAACTAGCAGAGACTTTGAACCAACTGGAATTAATAGATATCTACAGAACATGTCATCCTAAAGTAAAAGAATGCACCTTCTTCTCAGCACCCCATGGCACCTTCTCAAAAATTGACCACATAATTGGACACAGAACGAGCCTCAGTCGATATAAGAAGATTGAAATACTCCCATGCATCCTCTCAGATCACTATGGTCTAAGGCTGGTCTTTAACAACAACAAAAACAACCAAAAGCCTACATACACATGGAAACTAAACAACGCACTGTTAAACGATAGCAGGGTCAAAGAAGAAATAAAGAAAAAAATTAAGGATTTTATAGAATTTAATAAAAACGAAAACACAACATACCCAAACCTATGGGATGCAATGAAAGCAGTACTGAGAGGAAAACTCATAGTCCTGAGCATTTCCTAAAAGGAACTAGAGAGAGCATACATCAGCAAATTGACAGCACAGCTAAAACCTCTAGAACAAAAGGAAACAGATACACCCAAGAGGAGTAGAAAGCAAGAAATAATCAAAATTAGGGCAGAAATAGACCAAATAGAAACAAAAAGAACCATCGAAAGAGTCAACAAAACCAAGAGCTGGTGCTTTGAGAAAATCAACAAGATTGATAAACCCCTAGCCAGACTAACTAGAGGGCAAAGAGAGAGTATACAAATTAACAAAATCAGAAAGGAAAGTGGAGACATAACAACTGAAACTGAGGAAATTCAAGAAATCATAAGATCCTACAACAAAAGCCTATACTCCACAAGTTGGATAATCTGGAGAAAATGGATGAATTCCTAGACAGATACAAGATCCTAAAGTTAAACCAGGACCAGGTAAACCATCTAAATAATCCCATAACACCTAAAGAAGTAGAAGAAGTCATCAAAAGCCTCCCAACTAAAAAAAGCCCAGGTCCAGATGTGTTCAGGGCAGAATTTTATCAGACATTTATAGCAGACATAACACCAATACTCTCCAAACTATTCCACAAGATAGAATCAGATGGAATATTACCCAACTCATTTTTTTGAGGCTACAATAACCCTTGTTCCTACACCACACAAAGACCCTACAAGGAAAGAGAACTTCAGACCAATCTCACTTATGAACATTGATGCAAAAATACTCAAAAAAATCTTTGCAAACTGCATCCAAGAACACAACAAAACGATCATTCATCATGATCAAGTAGGCTTCATACCTGGGATGCAGGGATGATTAAACTAAGGAAATCCATCAATGTAATCCAACATATAAACAAACTCAAAGAACAAAATCACATGATCCTCACACTAGATGCTGAGAAAGCATTTGACAAAATTCAACACCATTTCATGTTAAAAGTTTTGGAAAGAACAGGAATCCAAGGTCCATACTTAAACATAATAAAGGCAATATACAGCAAACCAGCAGCCAACATCAAACTTAAAGGTGGGAAACTTGAAGCAATCACACTAAAATTAGGGAATCGAAAAGGCTGCCCACTCTCCCCCAACCTATTAAACATAGTACTGGAAGTCCTGGCTAGAGCAATTAGACAGCAAAAGGAGATCAAGGGGATACAAATCAGAGGGGAAAAGGTAAAAACATTACTCTTAGCAGATGACATAATAGTGTACCTAAGTGACCTCAAAAATTCCACCAGAGAACTCCTACAGCTGATAAACAAGTTCAGCAAAGTGGCTGGATACAAAATCAACTCAAACAAATCAGTAGCCTTCCTATAATCAAAGGACAAACATGTGAAGAAAGAAATTAGGGAAAAGATACCCTTTACAATAGTCACAAAAACTATGAAATACCTTGATGTGACTCTAACTAAGCAAGTGAAAGACCTGTATGACAAGAACTTCAAACCTCTGAAGAAGGAAATTGAGGAAGATCTCAGAAAATGAAAAGATCTCCCATGCTCATGGATTGGAAGAATCAAAATTTTAAAAGTGGCCATCCTACCAAAGACAATCTACAGATTCAATGCAATCCCCATCGAAATTCCAACCCAGTTCTTTATTGAGTTGGAAAGATAAATGTGCAATTTCATCTGGAAAAACAAAAGACCTAGAACAGTGAAATCCATCCTCAACAACAAAAAAATCTGCGGGAATCACTATCCCTGACCTCAAGCTATATTACAAGGCAATTATGCTGAAAACTGCATGGTACTGGTACAGAAGTAGGCACGTGAATGAATGGAATAGAATAGAAGATCCAGAAATGAGCCCTCACGTATATGGTCACCTGATTTTTGACAAAGAAGCTGTAAACATTCAATGGAAAAAGGACAGCCTATTCAACAAATGGTGCTGGTCCAACTGACACTCAGCATACAAAAGAATGAAAATAGAACCTTTCTTGCCTCCTTGTACAAAGCTCAAGTGTTAGTGGATCAAATATCTCCACATTAAATCAGATACACTGAAACTACTAGATGTGAAAGGAAGGAAAACCTTAGAACAATAGGCACAGGAGAAAATTTTGTGAACAAAACACCAATAGATCAAGGTCAAAGATTAACAAATGGAACTTAATGAGATTGGAAAGTTTCTGAAAGCCTAAAGACATTGTCAAGAAAACAAAACGGCAGAAAACAGAATGGGAAAAGATCTTTACCAACTCCACATCAGATAGAGGCCTAATATCCAAGGTATACAAAGTACTCAAAAAGTTAGACACCAGAGAATCAAACAACCCTATTAAAAAATGGTGTACAGAGCTAAACAAAACTTTCTCAATTGAGGAATATTGAATGGCTGATAAACATCTAAGGAAGTGCTCAATATGTTTAGCCATCAGGGAAATGCAAATCAAAACAACCCTGAGATTCCACCTCACACCAGTCAGATTGGCCAAGATCCAAAACTCAGATGATAGCAGATGCTGGCAAGGTTGTGGAGATAGAGGAACACTTCTCCACTGTTGGTGGTTTGTAAACTGATACATCCACTCTAAATCAGTCTGTTGTTTCCTCAGAAAATTGGACATAGTACTACCTGAAGATGCAGCTATTCCACTTCTGGGCATATACCCCAGAGAACTTTAATATACAACAAAGACACATGCACCACAATATTTATAGCAGGTATATTTATAATAGTCAGAAGCTGGAAAGAACCCTGATGTTTTTCAGTAGATGAATGGATACAAAAAATGTGGTACATTTACACAATGGAGTACTACTCAGCCATCGGAAACAATGACTTAACCAAATTCTTAAGAAAATGGCTGCATCTAGAGAATGTGTTCCTGAGTGAGATAACCCAGTCACAAAAGAACAGACATAATATGCAGTCACTAATATTGGGATGCTAAGCCCAGAGGCTTGGACTGCCCCAGATACAATTCACAGACTGTGTGAAGTTCAAGAAAAAAAAGAAAACTAAACAAAAATAAAAAAAACAAAAAACAAAACAAACAAACAAAAAAAAGTCATGCTCAATCCTTACACAACAAGAAAATGTTGACTAATTCCGGGTTACCTCCTGTTTCACATGTACTTTTTGCTCATTGTAAGACCTTAATACAGAGTATCAAACCTTAAAAAAAAAGAAAAAAAAATCCAAGCACTGACACAATTGTATTTGTATACATTTATGCAAAAATGTTTAAATTTTTTTTCTTTTATCTTTGTTTTTTAAAATAAAGTTAAAAAAAAAGATACTGACTGCTCTTCCAGAGGTCCTGAGTTCAAATCTCAGCAACCATATGGTGGCTCATAACCGTCTGTAATAAAAGCTGATGTCCTCTTCTGGTGTGTCTGAACACAGCCACAGTGTATGTAGATATAATAAGTAAATAAATCTTTAACAAAAGTTTTTAAAAATATCATACAGCATAAAGTGTTAGGCATCCAGATGCTATATGACTATGTCATGCGGCTGTCAACCCTTTCTGAAATGCTCAACGTTCCATAACATGCTAAACTGCTTAAACCTTGACGAGGTTCCCATCTGATGGCAGCACAGCACAGTGCAGAGTCTGTTTGGTTTGCAGATGGAATTTACGAAGAGAAGAGTTTAGCACTGCTGGAAGTAAGAGTTGCTCCATAGCAAACACCGACATGGACATTCTATCATTCTACCTGAGAACCCCAGACGTCTTTCTTTTTTAACTGGATATTCTTTGATTTTACATCTCCAAACCATCTTCTCCCACCTCAGCACATTGGCATTCCCCTACAATGGAAAACAAGCCTTTCCTGGACTAAAGGTCTCTCCTGCCATTAATGGCATAAAATGCTATCCTCTGCTGCATATGCAAATGGCATATGCAAATGGGGCCATGGCTCCCTCCATGGGAACTCATTGGTTGGCGTTTTAGATCCTGGGGGCTGTGGTGGGTTTCCTTAGTTGATCATTTTGCTCTTCCCATGAAGTTTCAGACCCTTTCAGCTTCTCCAGTTCTTTCACTACCTTCTTCATTAGGGTCCTCGTGTTCAGCCTGATAGTTAGCTGCAAGTATCCTCCTCTGTGTCAGTATGGCTATGGCAGAGCCTCTGAGGAGGCATCCAGATCAGGTTCTTGACAGAAAGCACTACTTGGCATCAGCAATAGTGTTTGGGTTGATTGGGTGCATATGTGGTGTATCCACATGTGAGACAGTCTCTGGGTGATCTTTTTTCCAATCCCTGCTCCTCTATTTGTCACTTTGTTTCCTCCCATGAAAGTTTTGTTCTTGTTTCTTAAAAAGACTGAGGCATCCACCTTCTGCCCTTTCTTCTCTTTGAGCTTCATAAATTCTGTGAATTGTTTCCTGGGTATTCCAACCTTTTGGGGCTAGTAGTCACCTATAAGTGAGTACATACCATGAGTGTTGTTTTGTGACTGGGTTACCTCACTCAGGATGATAGCTTCAAGTTCCATCTATTTGCCTAGGAATCTCATGAAGTCATTGTTTTTAATAGCTGAGCAGTACTCCATTATGTATATGTTCCACAATTTCTGTATCTAATCCTCTGTTGAAGGAAATCTGAATTCTTTCTACCTTTTATAAATAAGGCTGCTATGAACAAGGTGGAGTATGTGTTCTTGTCTGATGTTTGAGCTTCTATTGGTATATGATAAAGAGTGGTATAGTTTGGAGAGCGGGTGTGGCGGCAGTCCCAAGATGATGCTTGGGACTTCGGCCTGGTCTTGTGACTAGCACCTGACTTCCTCCTGCCCTTGAAAGTAGCCACTCCCACCCTGTGAGCTGTACAAGTGCACTCATGACTGGAGATCAGGACAATGGACTGCGCTTGGAGGCGGGGAAAATGGAAAAGAGAAACCGAAAGGGGAACAAAAGGAGAAACAGAAAGAAAAACTAGGAGGGAGACAGAAAAAGAGATAGATAGGGGACAAAAAGATTTTCATGAGCATGCTGTAAGGTTCCTGAATAAACCACTTTGAGAAGAACGCTGTGTTGTTGCTCTTTTTCTGCTGATCAGAGACATAAGTGACAGTATAGCTGGGTCCTCAGGTAGTCCTATGTGCAGTTTTCTAAGAAACCACCAGAATAATTTCTAGAGTGGTTGTACCAGTTTATAATCCAACCAAGATTGGAGGAATGTTCCTCTGTCTCCACAACCTTGCTAGCATCTGCTGCCACCTGAGTTTTTTATCTTAACCTTTTTGAATGGTATGAGGTGAATCTTAGGATTGTTTTGATTTGCATTTCTCTGATGACTAAAAAGGTTGAGCATTTAAGGTACTTCTTAGCCATTCGATATTCCTCGGTTGAGAATTCTTTGTTTAGCTCTGTACCCCATTTTTTCTCTCTTACTGTAAGGAAAAGATGACGGGGCACCAATGAAAGGAAAAGTCACTGAAAGGAAGAGTCACAGGGCACCAATGTTGTGATAGGATAACGATCTGAGTCACGGCACCAATGTTAGGGGAAGGATAAAGAGAGTGGGGGGCATATGGTCCATGGAGGTGTGGTGAGGCCTGGGGGCAAGGGAGATGCCTCTGGGGGGGTCCATGTTGGGAATCCCTTCCCTGAGGGACCAGCCACACAATGGTATAGTACAGAATAGAGTTTATTCAGGTCATGAGAGAGTTAAGAGGGTGGCAGAGGCAGAGAGAGAAAGAGAGAGAGAGAAGTAGAGGAGTAGAGGCCGGCCATGAGCACCTGGGGAGAGAGGGGGGAAGGGAAGGGGAAGAGGAGGGGTAGGGAGAGGTAGGGGTGGGAGAGCAAGGCTGCAAGAGCACAAGGGCAGGAGAGGCCAAGAGAGACAGGAGGGGGCAAGCAGCCCCTTTTATAGTGTCAGGTCACTGGGGCAGAGCACACCTGGCTACTGCCAGGTAATTGAGGGGTGGAGTATACCTGGCTGTTGCTAGGTAACTGAGGAGTGGTGTTTACAGAATCCCAACACTTACAGCTTTATTTTAAAAAAAGAGGAATACATATACAGATTTTTAATGCATTTTGGCATAACAATATATGAATATTTTTGTTAGTACTTAATTCTTTTAGAGGTTTGATAGCATGCATTGAAATCCCACTAGTTACCATAATCATAAAGTACATGTAGGACATAACATAACATGGAAACTTTTTTTTTTGTGAGTATAGATTAAGCATAATGATCTTTGAATACCAAAAATTGCCACAAGGCTATATTCTTAGCTCTTAGATTATTAGTGATTTACATATTCTTTGATTCTCAAGGATCCAACTTCTTCAGTTCTTTGTATATATTGGACACTAAACTTCTGTCAGATGTAAGATTGGTACAGATCTTTTCCATATCTGTTGGTTGCTGCCTTGTCCTTTTGACAGTGTCCTTGGTCTTACAGAAGGTTTGCAATTTCATGAGGTCCCATTTGTCAATTCTTGATCTTAGAGCATAAGCCACTGGTGTTCTGTTTTGGGAAATTTCCCCTGTGCCTATGTGTTCTAAGCTCTTCCCCACTTTCTCTTCTATTAGTTTCAGTGTAGCTAGTTTTATCTAGAGGCCATTGATTTATATGAACTTGAGCTTTGTACAAGAAGATAAGAAAGACATGATTTGCATTCTTCTGCATGCTAACTGCCAGTTGAACCAACACTATTTGTGGAAGAGGCTGTCCTTTTCTAACTGAATGTTTTTAGCTCTGTTGTCAAAAATCAAGTGACCATAGGTATGTGGGTTCATTTCTGGATCTTCTATTCTACGCCATTAATCTACCTGCCTGTCTCTGTATCACTACCATGCAATTTTTATCATGATTGATCTGTAATACAGCTTGAGGTCAGGGAGGACAATTCCCCTGGACAATTTTTTATTGTTGAGAATAGTTTTTGCTGCACTGGGTTTTTTATTATTCCAAATGATTTGGCAAATTGTTCTTTCTATCTCTATGAAGAATACGAGTTGGAATTTTGATTGGATTACCTTGACTCTGTAGATTTCCTTAGGCAAGATGGCCATTTTTACTATGTTGATCCTTCCAATGCATGCGCATAGGAGATCTTTCCAATTTCTGGGGTCTTCTTCAATTTCCTTCTTCAGAGACTTAAAATTTTTGTCATACAGATCCTCCACTTGCTTGGTTAGGGTCACAACAAGGTATTTTATATTCTCTATGTCTATTGTAAAGGGTGTCCATTCTCTAATTTCTTAATCAGCCTGTTTATCCTTTGAGAAGAGGATGGCTACTGAATTGTTCAAGTTAATTTTATATCCAACCACTTTGGTGAAGTTGTTTATTAGCTATAAAATTTCTCTGGTGAAATTTTTAGGTTCACTTAAGTATACTATTATATCATGTGCAAATAGTAAAATTTTGACTTCTTCCTTCCAATTTGTATCTTTTATACCTCTTTTGCTGTTTGATTGCTATGGCTAGTACTTCTAGTATGATATTGAATAGTAGGGAGAAAGTGGGCAGCCTTGTACAGTCCCTGATTTTAGTTGGGATTGCTTCAAGTTTCTCACCATTTACTCAGATGTTGTCTATGAGTTTGCTGTGTATTGCTTTTACTATGTTAAAATATGAACCTTGAATTCCTGATTTTTCCAAGACTTATACAAGGAGTATTGAATTTTGTCACATGCTTTCTCAGCATCTAAAGAGAAGATCTTGTGATTTTTTTCTTTGAGTTTGTTTATACAGCTTTATATATTGTTTATATTAATGGATTTCCATATATTGAACCATCCTTGCATCTCTGCAATGAAGCCTACTTGATCATGGTGAATAATTGTTTTGATGTGTTCCTGGATTCTGTTTGCAAGAATTTTATTGAGTATTTTTGCATCAATGTTCATAAGGAAAATTGGTCTGAAGTTTTCTTTCTTTGTAGAGTGTTTGTTCGGTTTAGGAATACAAATAATTGTGGCTTTGAAGAATGAGTTGGATAGTATTCCCTCTACTTCTATTTTGTGAAATAATTGGGAGAGTATTGGTATTAGGTCTTCTATAAAGGTGTGATAGAATTTGCACTAAACCCATCAGGTCGTGGGCTTTTTTTTCTGGTTAGGAGGCTTTTGATAACTGTTTCTATTTCTTTAGGTCTTATGGGACTGTTTAGATGGTTTATCCTATCCTGATTTAACTTTGGTACCTCGTATCTTTCTAGAAAATTATCCATTTCCTCTAGATTTTCCAGTGTTGTGAAATATAGGCTTTTGTAGTAGGATCTCATGAATTTTTGAATTTTCTCAGTTTCTGTTTTTATGTCTCCCTTTTCTTTTCTGACTTTGTTAATTTGGATACTCTCTCTGTGTCCTCTAGTTATTCTGGATAAGGGTTTTTTAATCTTGTTTATTTTCTCAAAGAACCAGATACTGGTTTGGTTGCATAGTTCTAGTTATTTCTATTTGGTTGATTTCTGCTCCGAGTTTGATTATTTCCTGCCATCTACTACTCTTCCATGTATATCCTTTTTGTTCTAGAGTTTTCAGGTGTGCTGTCAAGTGGTTAGTGTATGCTCTCTCCAAGTCTTTTGGAGAAACTCAGAGCTATGAGTTTTCCTCTTGTCATACGGTTGTATTGTTCTTTGGTGTCTAGCTTTTTGAGTTCTTTGTATACCTTGGATATTAGGGATCTATCTGATGTGGGGTTGGTAAAGATCTTTTCCACTCTGTTGGCTGCAGTTTTTTTTTTTTTCTTGACAGTGTCCTTAGCCTTACTGAAACTTTACAATCTCACTAAGTCCCATTTGTCAATCCTTGACCTTAGAGCATGAGCCATTGGTGTTGTGTTCAGGAAATTTTCTCCTGTGCCTATGACTTCTAAGGTTTTCCCTACTTTCTCATCTAATAGTTTCAGTGTACCTGGTTGAATGTGGAGATCTTTGATCCACTTACACTTGAGCTTTGTACAAGGAGATAAGAAAGGGTCTACTTTCATTCTTCTGCATGCTGAGTGCCACTTGGAACAACACCATTTGTTGAATAGGCTCTCCTTTTTCCATTGAATATTCACAGCTCCTTGGTCAAAAATCAGGTGACCATATACATGAGGGCTCATTTCTGGATCTTCTATTCTATTCCATTGATCCACATGCCTATTTCTGTACCAGTACTATACAGTTTTCAGCACAATTGCCTTGTAATATAGCTTGCGGTCGAGGATGGTGATTCCCGCCAATGTTTTCTTGTTGTTGAGGATGAATTTCACTATTCTAAGTCTTTTGTTATTCCAGATGAAATTGTACATTGCTCTTTCCAACTCAATAAAGAATTGGGTTGGAATTTTGATGGGGATTGCATTGAATCTGAAGATTGCTTTTGGTAAGATGGTCATTTTTAATATGTTGATCCTTCCAATCCATGAGCATAGGAGATCTTTCTATTTTCTGTGATCTTCCCCAATTTCCTTTTTTAGAGGTTTGAAGTTCTTGTCATACAGGTCCTTCACTTGCTTAAAGTCACACCAAGGTATTTCATAGTTCTTGTGACTATTATGAAGGGTATCTTTTCCCTAATTTCTTTCTCCAAAAGTATGTTCTTTGAATATAAGAAGGTTACTGATTTGTTTGAGTGAACTTTGTATCCAGCCACTTTGCTGAATTTGTTTATCAGCTGTAGGAGTTCTCTGGTGGAATTTTTGGGGTCACTTAAGTACACTATCATGTCATCTGCTAAGAGTGATGTTTTTACCTTTTCCTTTCCGATTTGTATCCCCTTGATCTCCTTTTACTGTCTAATTGCTCCAGCCAGGACTTCCAGTACTATGTTGAATAGGTAGGGGGAGAGTGGGCAGCCTTGTTGAGTCCCTGATTTTAATGAGATTGCTTAAGTTTCCCACTGTTAAGTTTGATGTTGGCTGTTGGTTTGCTGTATATTGCTTTTATTATGTTTAAGTATGGGCCTTGGATTTCTGTTCTTTACAAGAGTTTTACCTGAAGGGGTGTTGAATTTTATCAAATGCTTTCTCACAAACTAGTGAGGTGACTTTGTGGTTTTTTTTTTCTTTGAGTTCCTTTACATGGTGGATTACATTGATGGATTTCCATATGTTAAGCCATCCCTGCATCCCAGGGATGAAGCCTACTTGCTCATGGTGAATGATTGTTTTGATGTGTTCTTGGATGCAGTTTGCAAGGATTTTGTTGAGTATTTTTGCATCAATGTTAATAAGTGAGATTGGTCTGAAGTTCTCTGTCCTTGTAGGGCCTCTGTGTGGTTCAGGAATGAGGGTTATTGTAGCATCAAAAAATGAGTTGGGTACTCTTCCATCTGAATCTATTTTGTGGAATAGTTTGGAAAGTATGGGCATTATGTTGTCAATAAATGTCTGATAAAATTCTGCACTAAACACATCTGGGCCTGGGTTTTTGGTTTTTTGGTTTTTTTTTTTTTTTTTTTTTTTTTTTTCCTTTTTGGTTGGGAGGCTTTTGATGACTGCCTCTATTTTTTTAGGTGTTATGGAATTATTTAGATGGTTTACCTGGTCATGATTTGACTTTAGTATCTTGTATCTGTCTAGAAATTCATCCATTTTCTCCAGATTTTCCAGCATTGTTGAGTATAGGCTTTTGTTGTAGGATCTGATGCTTTCTTCAATTTCCTCAGTTTCAGTTGTTATGTCTCCACTTTTCTTTCGGATTTTGTTAATTTGGACACTCTCTATTTGCCCTCAGTTAGTCTGGCTAAGGGTTTATCAATCTTGTTAGTTTTCTCAAAGAACCAGCTCTTGGTTTTGTTGATTCTTTCAATGGTTCTTTTTGTTTCTATTTGGTCTATTTCTGCCCTAACTTTGATTATTTCTTGCTGTCAACTCCTCTTGGGTATATCTGCTTCCTTTTGTTCTAGAGCTTTCAGCTGTGCTGTCAAGTTGCTGATGTATGCTCTCTCCAGTTTCTTTTTGGAAGCACTCAGAGCTATGAGTTTTCCTCTCAGTACTGCTTTCATTGCATTCCATAGGTTTGGGTATGTTGTGTTTTTGTTTTCATTGAATTATAAAAAACCTCTAACTCCTTTCTTTATTTCTTCTTTGACCCTGCTATCATTTAATAGATCATTGTTTAGTTTCCATGTGTATGTGGGCTTTTTGTTGTCTTTGTGGTTATTAAAGACCAGCCTTAGACCATGGTGATCTGAAAGGATCATGGGAGTATTACAATCTTCTTATATATATATTGAGGCTCATTTTGTGACTGATTATGTGGTCAGTTTTCAAGAAGGTGCCGTGAGGTGCTGAGAAGAAAGTGTATTCTTTTGTTTTAGGATGGTATGTTCTGTAGATATCTATTAATTCCAGCTGATTCATAACCTCTGCTAGTTTTACAGTGTCCTTGTTCAGTTTTTGTTTCTATGATTTGTCCATTGGTGAGAGTGAGATATTAAGGTCTCCCACTATTATTTTGTGTGGCACAATGTATTTTTGGGCTTTAGTAGGATTTTTTTTATGTTTATCAGTGCTTAGTATTTGGAGCATATATGTTAAGGATTGAGAGTTCCCTAGACAAATTTCCCCTCTAATGAGTAAAAAGTGTCCTTCCTTATCTTTTTTGATAACTTTTGGTT
The DNA here is from genome assembly GCF_963924665.1 of Micromys minutus. Classification (NCBI taxonomy): domain Eukaryota; kingdom Metazoa; phylum Chordata; class Mammalia; order Rodentia; family Muridae; genus Micromys; species Micromys minutus. The sequence continues at coordinate 40,011,161 of NC_137984.1, read as the reverse complement.
GAAAATCTACTTCATTTGATATTAGAATAGCCACTCCAGCTTGCTTCTTGGGGCCATTTGCTTGGAAGGTTTTTTTCTCAACCTTTTACTCTGAGAGAGTGTCTCTGTCTCTGAGATGAGTTTGCATTATGCAGCAAATTGCTTGGTTTTTGTTTATGTATCCAGTCTGATAGTCTATGTCTTTTTTTTTTTTTTTGAAACGACTTTATTTTACAAAACAAAGATAAATGTACAGATTTTAAACATTTTTTGCTTAAAATTATACATTTTTGTCAGTAATGTTTTTTTGGACATTAAAATAATTTTTACATAAAACCATGTGAATATATTTTTTTCGTCAGAACTTGATTTTTTTCAAGGACTTGACAGTATGCATTGAAAACCTAATAGTTACAATAAGCGTAAAGTACATGCAAAACAAAACGGAACATGGAAATAGTCAAAGTCTTCTTGTTTTGTAAATATATGTATTTTTTTTTTTGTTTTCTTTATTTCTTGGATTTCATACAGTCTGTGAGTTGTTTCTGGGGGACTGCAAGCCTCTGGGGTTAGCATCCCACTATCAGTGACTGCATATTATGTCTGTTCTTTTGAGACTGGGTTATCTCACTCAGGATGATATTCTCTAGATGCAGCCATTTACTTAAGAATTTGGTTAAGTCATTGTTTCTGGTGGCTGAGTAGTATTCCATTGTGTATATGTACCACAATTTTTGTATCCATTCATCTTCTGAAGGACATCTAGGTTCCTTCCAGCTTCTGGCTATTATAAATAGAGCCCCTATGAACATTGTGGTGCATATATCTTTGTTGTGTATTGAAGTGTCTCTGGGGTATATGCCCAGAAGTGAAATAGCTGGATCTTCAGGTAGTACTATATCCAATTTTCTGAGGTATCGCCAGACAGACTTCCAGAGTGGTTGTATTAGCTTGCAACCCCACCAACAGTGGAGAAGTGTTCCTCTTTCTCCGCAGCCTCTCCAGCATCTGCTGTCATCTGAGTTTTGGATCTTGGCCAATCTGACTGGTGTGAGGTGGAATCTCAGGGTTGTTTTGATTTGCATTTCCCTGATGGCTAAGGATGTCGAGCACTTCCTCAGATGTTTCTCTGTTATTCGGTGTTCCTCAACTGAGAACGTTTGTTTAGCTCTGTACCCCATTTTTTAATAGGGTTATTTGATTCTCTGGTGTCTAGCTTTTTGAGTTCCTTGTATACCTTAGATATTAGGCCTCTATCTGATGTGGTGTTGGTAAAGATCTTTTCCCATTCTGTTGGTTGCCATTTTGTTTTCTTGACAATGTCCTTAGTCTTACAGAAACTTTGCAATCTCATTAAGTCTCATTTGTTAATCTTTGACCTTAGAGCTTGAGCCATTGGTGTTTTGTTCAGGAAATTTTCTCCTGTAACTATGTGTTCTAAGGTTTTCCCTACTTTCTCATCTAATAGTTTCAGTGTATCTGGTTTAATGTGGAGGTCTTTGATCCACTTACACTTGAGCTTTGTACAAGGAGATAAGAACGGGTCTATTTTCATTCTTTTGCATGCTGAGTGCCAGTTGGAGCATCACCATTTGTTGAATAGGCTGTCCTTTTTCTATTGAATGTTTACTGCTCCTTTGTCAAAGATCAGGTGACCATATACATAAGGGCTCATTTCTGGATCTTCTATTCTATTCCATTGATCCACATGCCTATTTTTGTACCAGTACCATGCAGTTTTCAGCACGATTGCCTTGTAATATAGTTTGAGGTCAGGGATAGTGATTCCCGCAGATGTTTTTTTGTTGTTGAGGATGGATTTCGCTATTCTAGGTCTTTTGTTATTCCATATGAAATTGCACATTGATCTTTCCAATTCCATGAAGAACTGGGTTGGAATTTTGATGGGGATTGCATTGAATCTGTAGATTGCTTTGGTAGGATGGCCATTTTTAAGATGTTGATTTTTCCAATCCATTAGCATGGGAGATCTTTCCATTTTCTGAGATCCTCCTCAATTTCTTTCTTTAGAGTTTTGAAGTTCTTGTCATACAGGTCTTTCACTTGCTTAGTTAGAGTCACACCGAGGTATTTCATAGTTTTTGTAACAATTGTGAAGGGTACGTTTTCCCTAAATTCTTTATCCACATGTTTGTCCTTTGAGTACAGGAAGGCTACTGATTTGTTTGAGTTAATTTTGTATCCAGCCACTTTGCTGAACTTGTTTATCAGCTGTAGGAGTTCTCTGGTGGAATTTTTGGTCACTCAAGTACACTATCATGTCATCGGCAAAGAGTGATGTTTTTATCTCTTCCTTTCCGATTTGTATCCCCTTTATCTCCTTTTGCTGTCTAATTGCTCCAGCCTGGACTTCCAGTACTATGTTGAATAGGTAGGGGGAGAGTGGGCAGCCTTGTCGAGTCCCTGATTTTAGTGGGATTGCTTCAAGTTTCTCGCCATTAAGTTTGATGTTGGCTGTTGGTTTGCTGTATATAGCTTTTATTATGCTTAAGTATGGGCCATGGATTCCTGTTCTTTCCAGTACTTTTAACATGAAGGGGTGTTGGATTTTTTTGAATGCTTTCTCAGCATCTAGTGAGATGACCATGTGATTTTGGTCTTTGAGTTTGTTTATATGTTGGATTACATTGATGGATTTCCTTATGCTAAACCATCCCTGCATCCCAGGGATGAAGCCTACTTGGTCATGATGAATGATCGTTTTGATGTGTTCTTGGATTCAGTTTTCAAGGATTTTGTTGAGTATTTTTGCATCAATGTTCATAAGTGAGATTGGTCTGAAGTTCTCTTTCCTTGTAGAGTCTTTGTGTGGTTTAGGTACGAGGGTTATTGTAGCCTCAAAAAATGAGTTGGGTAATATTCCATCTGATTCTATCTTTTGGCATAGTTTGGCGAGTATTGGTGTTATATCCTCAATAAAAGTCTGATAAAATTCTGCACTGAACCTGTCTGGACCTGGGCTTTTTTGGGTGGAAGGCTTTTGATGACTTCTTCTATTTCTTAAGGTGTTATAGGGTTATTTAGATGGTTTACTTGGTCTTGGTTTAACTTTGGGACCTTGTATCTGTCTAGGAATTCATCCATTTCCTCCAGATTTTCCAATTTTGTGGAGTATAAGTTTTTGTAGTAGGATCTGATGATTTGTTGAATTTCCTAAGTTTCAGTTGTTATGTCCCCTCTTTCCTTTCTGATTTTGTTAATTTGGATACTCTCTCTTTGCCCTCTAGTTAGTCTGGCTAGGGGTTTATCAATCTTGTTGATTTTCTCAAAGAACCAACTTTTGGTTTTGTTGATGTTTTCAATGGTTCTTTTTGTTTCTATTTGGTCTATTTCTGCCCTAATTTTGATTATTTCTTGCCGTCTACTCTTTTTGGGTATATGTGCTTCCTTTTGTTCTAGGGCTTTTAGCTGTGCTGTCAGGTTGCTGATGTGAGCTCTCTCCAGTTTCTTCTTGGAAGCACTTAGGGCTATGAGTTTTCCTCTCAATACTGCTTTCATTGCATCCCATAGGTTTGGGTATGTTGTGTTTTTGTTTTCGTTGAATTCTAGAAAATCCTTAATTTCTTTCTTTATTTCTTCTTTGACCCTGCTATCCTTTAACAGAGCGTTTTTTAGTTTCCATGTGTATGTGGGCTTTTTGTTGTCTTTGTTGTTGTTAAAGACCAGCCTTAGATGATGGTGATCTGAGAGGATGCATGGGAGTATTTCAATCTTCTTATATCGATGGAGGCTCCTTTTGTGTCCAAATATGTGGTCAATTTTCGAGAAGATGCCATGGGGTGGTGAGAAGAAGGTGTATTCTTTTACTTTGGGATAGTATGTTCTGTATATATCTATTAATTCTAGTTGGTTCAAAGTCTCTGCTAGTTTTGCAGTGTCCTTGTTCAGTTTCTGTTTCCCTGATCTGTCCATTGGTAAGAGTGGGATATTAAAGTCTCCCACTATTATTGTGTTGGGTGAAATGTATTTTTTGAGCTTTAGTAGGGTTTCTTTTATGAATGTGGATGATTTTTTATTTGGATCATATAAGTTAAGGATTGAGAGTTACTCCTAACAGATTTCCCCAGTAATGAGTAAAAAGTGTCCTTCCTTATCTTATTTGATAACTTTTGGTTGGAAATTTACTTTATTCGATATTAGAATAGCCACTCCAGCTTGCTTCTTGGAGCTGTTTGCTTGGAAGATTTTTTCCCACCCTTTTACTCTGAGATAGTGTCTGTCTTTGTCTCTGAGATGAGTTTCCTGTATGCAGCAAAAGGCTGAATTTTGTTTATGTATCCAGTCTGATAGTCTGTGTCTCTTTATTGGGGAGTCGAGACCATTTATGTTAATAGATATCAAGGAATAGTTGTTTCTGTTTCCTGCCATTATTGCTTTTTTGGGTTGAGTTGTGTCTGTGTTTTTTTCTTCTTTTAGTTTTCTTGTTTAGGAGTTTTCTTGTTCTTACTAGGCTGTATTTTCCCTCATTGTATTGGATTTTACACCTATAATTCGTTGTAGTACTGGGATTGTGGTCAGATATTGTGTGAATTTTGATTTGTCTTAAAATATCTTCGTCTCTCCATCGATGGTGATTGATAGTTTTGCTGGGTATAGCAGCTTGGGCTGGCCCTTGTGCTCTCTTAAGGAGTGCATGATGTCTGTCCAGGCTCTTCTAGCTTTCATAGTCTCTGTTGAGAAATCGGGTGTGAGTCTGATTGGTCTTCCTTTATATGTTACTTGACCTTTTTCCCTTACTGCTTTTAGTATTCTTTCTTTACTTTGGGCGCTTGATGTTTTTACTATTATGTGTCGGGAGGTATTTCTTTTCTGGTCCAACCTATTTGGAGTTCTGAAGGCTTCTTTTATGCTCATGGTCATCTCATTCTTGAGGGTAGGGAAGTTTTCTTCTAGGATTTTGTTGAAGATATTTACTGTGCCCCTTTTTTGATACTCTTCTCCCTCTTCTATTCCTATTATCCTTAGGTTCGGTCTTCTCATTGTTTCTTGGATTTTCTGGACATTTTGGGTTTGGAGCTTTTTGTTTTTTGCATCTTCTCTGGCTGTTTTGTCTATGTTTGCAATGTTGTCTTCTGCCCCCGAGATTCTCTCTTCGATCTCTTGTAATCTATTGGAAATTCTTGATTCTGTGACTCCTGATTTCTTTTATTGGTGTTCTGACTCTAGGGTTATCTCTTTTAGTGTTTTCTTTATTGTGTCAATCTCTGTTTTAATTTCCCTTTTCCATTCCTTTATTTCTTTGGTTCTGTTTTCCTCTTGTTCTTTGAGTTCTTTGAGTGTTTTTCTTGTTTCTTCTTTAAAAGCTTCTGAATCTTTTTGCTTTTCCTCCCTTTCTTGTTTAAGTAACTCTATCAGCGTCTTGAGGCATAATTTCAGGTCTGTGTCTTCTTTTTCTGGAGTGTTTGGAGTTCCGATGTTTGCTGTTATGGGAGAGCTGGGCTCTGGTGTGGCTAGATTGTCTTGGTTCCCTTGGGATATACTCTTTCTCTTTCCTCCTGCCATTTTGTTGTCAGTGATATGTTCTTGCCTTTCCCTTGTATCTGGTCTGTGACCCTGGTTCTCCACTGGTTGAGGTGTCAGATGGGTGGAGCCCTGTTTTATGCCTCAGAGTCGTTGGGTGTGAGCAGAAGTTCCAACGTTCTGTTTCTGTTTGCTTGATCAGGCACGGCAGGGCAGGGCAAGGCAGCGGGTGCACTTTCCTTGTGTACTCCACAGAGATCTTTCTGCTCCCCTGCGGTCTAAGTCTCCCACTCACCAGTTGCTCAGCCTCTATGAGCCGCCGTTCCACCTGGCAGGTAGGCCAGGCTCCGCTCTGCGTCTGGAAGTCGCCTCCGGGTGGAAATAGAAGTTCTAATTTTCTGTTCCCAATCGCAGTTGCTCAGCCTCTATGAGCTGCCGTTCTGCCTGGCAGGTAGGCCAGGCTCCGCTCTGCGTCTGGAAGTTGCCTCCGGGTGGGAACAGAAGTTCTAATTTTTCGTTCCCAATCACTGGATCGGGCAGGGCAGGGCAAAGCAAGGTACGGTGTGCACTTTCCGTGTGCACTCCGCAGAGATCTCTCTGCTCCCCTGCAGTCTTGGTCTCCCACTCACCAGTTGCTCAGCCTCTATGAGCCGCCGTTCTGCCTGGCAGATAGGCCAGGCTCTGCTCTGCCAGTCTATGTCTTTTTATTGGGGAACTGAGACCATTTATGTTAACAAATATCAAGGAATAGTGGTTGCTGTTTCCTGCTATTTTTGCTTTTGGAGGTTGAATTGTGCCTGTATGCCTTTCTTCTTTTGGTTTTCTTGCTTAGGAGTCTTATTGTTTTTATTAGGATGTAGTTCCCCCCATTTTATTGGATTTTCTTCCTATAATTCATTGTAGTGTTGTGTTTGTTGTCAGATATTGTGTAAATTTAGTTTTGTCTTGGAATATCTTAGTCTTTCCATCTATGGTTGTTGAGAATTTTGCTGGGTATGGCAACTTTGGCTGGCACCTGTGCTCTCTTAGGGTGTGTATGATGTCTGTCCAGGCTCTTCTAGTTTTCATAGTCTCTGTTGAGAAATCGGGTGTGATTCTGATTGGTCTGCCTTTATATGTTACATGACTTTTTGCCCTTACTGCTTTTAGTATTCTTTCTTTTCTTCGGGCTCTTGGTGTTTTGACTATTATGTGTCGGGAGGTATTTCTTTTCTGGTCCAACCTATTTGGAGTTCTGAAGGCTTCTTTTATGCTTGTGGTTATCTCATTCTTAAGGGTAGGAAAGTTTTCTTCTATGATTTTGTTGAAGATATTTACTGTGCCTCTTAGTTGATATTCTTCGCCTTCTTCTATTCCTATTATCCTTAGGTTTGGTCTTCTCATTGTGTCCCGGATATCCTGGACATTTTGGGTTAGGGGCTTTTTGGTTTTTGCATCTTCTCTGACTGTTTTGTCTATGTTTTCAATGTTGTCTTCGGCCACTGAGATTCTCTCTTCCATCTCTTGTAGTCTATTGGAAATGCTTGCATCCTTGACTCCTGATTTCTTTTTTGGGTTTTCTACCTCTAGGGTTGTCTCTTTTAGTGTTTTCTTTATTGTGTCAATTTCTGTTTTAAATTCCTTCTTCTATTCCTTCGTCTCTTTGGTTTTGTTTTCCTCTAGTTCTTTGAGTTCTTTGAGTATTTTTCTTGTTTCCTCTTTAAAAGCTTCTAATTCTTTATGCTTTTCCTCCCAGTCTTCTTTAAGGATCTCTATCATCATCTTGAGGTATGATTTTAGGTCTGTGTCTTCTTTTTCTGGAGTTTTACTCCTTCTGCTGTTTGCTATAATGGGAGAGCTGGGTACTGGTGTTGCCAGGTTGTCTTGGTTTTCCTGGAGTACGTTCTTTCCCTTTCCTCTTGCCTTCTTATTGTCTGTGATTATAAGTGGTCTTGATGTCAGTGATTGATTCTTGTCTCTCCCTTATACCTGGTCTGTGTCCCTGTATCTCCTGATCCCTGGCTAGTCGGAACACCTTCTCAACTAGGCCCTGCTGTTCCTGGTGGCAGATTGTCTGAGTGCTGATCATTCTTATTCAAACCACCATGCACTGGGTCTAGCTGGTCCTTGGGAAGCTCTATGTTTTGAAGATCTTCCCTATCCATCCTTTGTCATCTGTCCTCTCACCTCTCAGCACCGGAGTTTTTCATCTATTATCTTTTGTAGTGGTGCTTCTGTGCACAAATATTGTATAAATTTGGTCCTGTCCTGGAATATCTTGCTTCTCCATCTATATTAACTGAGAGTTTTGCTGGAAATGATAGCTTGGGATGGCATTTGTGGTCTCTTATGGTCTTATGATGTCAGTCCAGGATCTTCTATCTTTCATAGCCTCTGTTGAAAATTCTGGTGTAATTCTAATCACTCTGCCTTTATACATTACCTGTCCTTTTTCCCTTAGTGCATTTAGTATTCTTTTTTTATTTAAACTTTTTTTTTTTTTGCTTTGAATAGATATAACTTTATTTTTGTTTACATGAATTTTTAACTATTGGCTGAATGCATAAAAATAGACTATACTGTTCAAAACATTCAGATAAGGAAACACCAATCAGCATCAAAATAGTTTCCCCCACCTGAATTTTGTGTATAAACACTATCTGTCTACTTGACAGATCGTGGTAAGCCTTTGTTTGTTGGCTTTGGTTTTTGTTTTGTATATCTGATTTTTTTTTCCATGTGAATATATTTTTTAGTCAGTACTTGATTTTTTTCAAGGGCTTGACAGTATGCATTGAAAACCTAATAGTTACAATAAGCGTAAAGTACATGCAAAACAAAATGCAACATGGAAATAGTCAAAGTCTTCTTGTTTTGTAAATATATATATATATATATATTTGTTTTCTTTATTTCTTGGACTTCATACAGTCTGTGAGTTGTTTCTGGGGCAGTGCAAGCCTGTGGGGTTAGCATCCCACTATCAGTGACTGCATATTATGTCTGTTCTTTTGGGACTGGGTTATCTCACTCAGGATGATATTCTCTAGATGCAGCCATTTTCTTAAGAATTTGGTTAAGTCATTGTTTCTGGTGGCTGAGTAGTATTCCATTGTGTAAATGTACCACAATTTTTGTATCCATTCATCTTCTGAAGGACATCTGGGTTCTTTCCAGCTTCTGGCTATTATAAATAGAGCTGCTATGAACATTGTGGTGCATATATCTTTGTTGTGTATTAAAGTGTCTCTGGGGTATATGCCCAGAAGTGGAATAGCTGGGTCTTCAGGTAGTACTATATCCAATTTTCTGAGGTATCAGCAGACTGATTTCCAGAGTGGTTGTATTAGTTTGCAACCCCACCAACAGTAAAGAAGTTTTCCTCTTTCTCCGCAACCTCGCCAGCATCTGCTGTCATCTGAGTTTTGGATCATGGCCAATCTGACTGGTGTGAGGTGGAATCTCAGGGTTGTTTTGATTTGCATTTCCCTGATGGCTAAGGATGTTGAGCACTTCCTCAGATGTTTCTCGGTCATTCGGTGTTTGGAATGTTTTGAATATTATGTGTTGGGAACAATTTCTTTTATGGTCCAATCTAGTTGGGGTTCTGTAGGCTTCTTGTATGTTTATGGTCATCACATTTTTTCGGCTAGGGTAGTTTTCTTCTATAATTTTGTTGAAGATATTTACTGGGCTTTTTAGTTGTGAGTTTTAGCTTTCTTCTACACCTATTATTCTCATGTTTGGTCTTTCCATTGTGTCCTGGATTTCCTGGATGTTTGGGGTTAGAAGCTTTTTGACTTCTGCATTCTCTCGGACTGTTGTGCCAATGATTTCCATGGTATCTTCTGCTTCTGAGATTCTCTCCTCTATCTTTTGTGTTCTGTTGGTGATGCTTGCATCTATTACTACCAATGTCATTCCTAGGTTTTCCAGCTTCAGGGTTGTCTCCTTTTGTGATTTCTTCACTGTTTCTATTTCTATTTTCAGTTCCTTCCCCTGTTTGTTGGTGCTTTCTTTTAGCTCTTTAAGTGACTTCTGTGTTTCCTTTTTAAGAGCTTCAACCTGGTTGCATGTGTTCTGTACTTCTTTTTTTGGTATTTGATCATTTTATTTTACTGCTTTTACTGTAAATAATGTTATTTATATGTTGAAAACTTAAAATCATTCCTCTGATTTTAATTTATGCTTTTAACATATGAATATGTTCACTTACAAATAAGTATGAGTGGTAATTTTAGTTATTATTAAAATAAAAGTACAAATTATAAAAAGTCAAAACACTTGAAATAGAATTTTCTATTTTTTGTAATCATTTTTTTTTTCTTATAAGGACAACATTTAATTGGGCCTGGCTTACAGGTTCAGAGGTTCAGTCAGTTCTCATCAAGGCAGAAACATAGCAGCATCCAGGCAGGCATGGTACAGGAAGAGTTGAGAGTTCTACACCTTCATCTGAAGGCTGCTAGCAAAATGTGGCTTCTAGGCGGCTAGGATGAAGGTCTTAAAGCCCACACCCACAGTGACACACCTACTCCAAAAGGGACACACCTTCAAATAGTGCCACTCCCTGTGTCTTAAACCATCTTGGTGGTCAAACAACAGGTTCCCCAGGGCCAGAGCAAGGATTGAAAGAAAAAAGAGACAGTCAAAATGACTTTGGCCAGTCTTGAGGCTAAAGGAAAACTTTCTTTATTTTGTCCTCTTTTAAACCACTTTAATTACATGCAGAAAGATAACATCAGTTCTGAGCCAGGGAACAAGCAAGTTAATAATCAAAAATCCTGTAAACATCTGTCTGGAGGCCAGGTGTGAAGATCAGGGACAAAAGGAGGTCCCAAGAGGCAAAGAGACTACCACATCTATATTTGCTGAACCTTCCCTGAGATTCAAATGCAAATGTACTGCCTTGGGCTTCTAAGTGTTCTGACCTGAGCCTACTAATCCTTTACAGTATCACATATATGTAATTTAAATATGATTGAATCCATATTTTTACACAATAAGATGTAAAATAAATTTAACTTTAACCACTGTTCTTTATCGGTATAGTAATACACAGCAGGAAAATGAGGCTTAAAATTGCATAGCTTCAGAATCACATAAAAGTCTCCTGTATATATTTCTAGCAATTAAAACAGTTGTTAAATTATATGGACTATCAGAGAGATCATATAAATTTGAACTAGAAAAAGAAAAAGTTACAAGATTTGACTGAGTTTTACAAAATTATACTACTATAAACTTGTCCCACAGTAGAATGAGGCGATCTCTGAAGTTACAAGGCAGTGAATTCAGAACTATAAAAAGGAAATATTACTTCACAATCTTTAGTTAACCTGTAGCTGCAGTTCCATAGGAGGCCATAAAATCAAATTTCATGGTTGGATTTAAAAGCTGGATAATTTTATAGCCATTTATGAGATCAGGGTTCAGGCCCATCACCCTCAGTATCTGGAACAGAATGATCATACGAGCAGACTGTAATGTAAGAAGTTAGGTGGTATGAGGGGTGGCCTTAGAAGTTAACTACTGGTTCCCTGTAGTTAAATGACAGCTGCCACTTACATCTCCTTGAATAAGACGTACATAAAAGCAATAATGAAGAATAGATGCCCCAGGAAGCTGCCTTTGCAAGTCTGAAGTTAATAACTCTGTAAAATCTTCCCATCAATTTCCAGACCTACATGCACAGAAAGCCTGCACCTCGACAGATCATTCATAGCTGTCACATGGTTGCAGAATTTGCATTTCCCAGCTAGTTCATCCTAAATGAGCTTCCAGTTCTAAGTAGGAGTTTCACTGTTCCCAGTGCCTTCCATTTTCCTCTGAAAGGTGCTTTAGCTTATTACATTTCCTACATGTATCACATCTTTAAAAATAATACCTTCTCTATAAAAATATTTAAATTACTTTAAAAAGATTGCCCTCCCATCTTTAATATTTATAAATTGTCATTGTTTATATCTGTTCCTTTGTTCTTTCTGCCTTTCTGTATAGATCTATTCTGTGATCATCTTGCTTAGAAGGACCATTTTAATTCAAGTTTGTTTATTAAGTGATTTGTGTTGTTTTCAGACAAAAAAATAACAATTTAAGCCACCATCCCCACACATGCATTTCCATCCAAACATTATGTCAGTTTCTATTACTTACACAATTGTGAATTTTATGTAAATGTACTTGTCTTTTCTTTTGCTCAGTTCCCTTTTAGAATGAAATATCTCATAAAGAGGAGCTATCACTAGAGTGGTTTACCATATCTCTTTCAATATCCATGATGTGCAGATTTCTTGGCACCCACCTGTGGCATAAAGAAGCAACTGAACAAATGTGGTCTAATGTTCATATGGGAGCATACTATCTTGAGTGATTACTAAGAGTTTCCTTCTGGCACACATGTTACCAACATTTTAAATATAATTTCGATTTTTATATATTCTCAAGCTAACAATTGTTTTCTTACCTTTGAATTTTGCAATTCTTTTTTTCAATTTTATTTATTAATATTATTACTGATTAATGTGTAAAATGGTGGATTTCATTATAATGTTTTCATATACATTTTTCATATGTATATAAATATATATGAATATGAATTATTTTATTTCTTAAGCATAATCTGGACCTCACTGGAACAGATAGGTGCTGAGATCAACTAAAAGTTAATATATCTAAACCAAAACACAGGTTATGGCTTCGTGGGAGAATGCTCTGTTGTCTTACGCAGGCCCCTAAATTCAATCCCCAGAACTATACATAAACACAAATTAAATTTAAGATGTATAATTCTTAAAAATCATAAAAGAAAGTTTGACTCTAAAAATGCTGTTCTTGGCCCAGTGTTCGTATAAAAGACAAATACTGCAATAAAAGTAACCGAGAGGCTGCTGCTACCCTTATTTCAAACAGTCTTCTGGTTGTTTCTGGGCAGGGTTGACTGAAGCACCAACAATATCACTTTGTTAACCTGCTTCTTCCACCTAGTGGCAAAAAGCAGTAAGAAAACAATGTCTTTCAGAAACACAATGAACAAATAGTTCTAGGTGTCATTTCAGAAAATACTGATACTTACCATTCAGCATCTAATGTGTAAACTATAAATACCAAACAATTGTGGCATATTGACAGTGGTCAGCTAGTGAAAACTGTCAGTTGCTTAAGATCATGCCAATACTTGCATGTTTTCACAAAGGCATTCGGTAAAGATATAAAGTTCTATATCACTCGTGATTAAATTAGGATAGAATTGTTTGTGAACTTATAGTCAACATTTTGGAACAAGTTGTTGGCTAACTTTAGAATTCCATGAATACTTTTGCAAAGTTCTTTGTTATGATTTCCATGCAATAGAGAACATGAATACCTAAAACAGAATAGTCTCATTTTCTTTTCTCTTAAGATGTTTTGCATTAATAGGCAGTAAAATATTTGATGACCTGAGGAGAGGAGTCAATGGTAGAGGAAGGCAAAGGTCAAACAGGAAGAGAACCAGCTGCTGTGCCTCTTAGAGCTATGACAAAGAACCTAATGAGACATCATTTTCAATGTGAATGGCATGATTTTGCACTCTCATTGCCACCAGCTCACCCCTAACATATGAGACTTGACTGTCCCTCTAACACATCGCATTTGCCCAGGACTAATATGATTGATGTTGCAAAGTTTAATATAGGCTATGCAGAAATAGTAATAACATTATCTCAGATGGCAAAATTAATCCTTTCCCTTGTTTCAGTAAACCAGTCAGAAATGTATAATGATATTATAAGGTAAAAGCTTTCATAATTTCTAAATATGCTAAGATTATACAGCAATGGCTGGCGAGAAGGCTCACTGGTTAAAATCACTGATTGCTCTTCAAGAGGTCCTGGGCTCAATTCCCAGCAACCACATGGTGGCTCACAATCATCTGTAATGGGATTTGATACCCTCTTTTGGTGTGTCTGCACAGAGCTGTGGTGTACTTGTCTAAAAATAAATAAATAAACCTTTTTAAATAAAGATAACACAACAAAATAAATATTCATAGCTATAGCAATTATACCTAGCATAGTATATTTAGTGACAAAATAATAGTGTGTGTTCTTTTCTTTGTTTCTTAATTTTCAAGGAGAGAAATAAATGATCTACCTAAACAGCTTAAGTTTAGTAGAAATGTGTTGGTTCCCCAACTTCAAAAAAAAATTGCTCTGAATTTGGTAATTGGGAGGCAAGCAAGTGGCCTGGTGGTATAACTGAGAGGTTATGCAAAGAAATTGGGATCCTTGGCAACTCATCCTAAAATACAAAGGCTTCAGTGCTTCTAATGTCCTGGCTTCCATTTTCTTTCTGTTCTCTCTTCTTCCTTCCTTCCTTCTTTTCAATATTTTTAATATATTTATTTACTATAAATCCTACCCATCTATTCCTCTCCCCTGACCTCCATCCCCACCCTCCTCCTTTTCACCTCAAAGGCATCAACATTCCTCAACACATAGAGTTACAGTAGGACTAGGTGCATTGTATCCTACTGAGGATAGAAAAGACAGCCAATTTAGGATAAAGGGATCCAAAGGCAGGAAACAGAGTCAAAGGCAGCCCCTAATCCTATTGCCATATGAAGACCAAATTATGCATCTGTTACATATGTGCAGAGGATTTAGATGAATACTCTGCATTCTTCCTGGTGGTCCAGTCTCTGTACTTATGGGCCCAAGTTAGTTGATTCTATAGTGTTTCTTGTGGTGTCTTCACCTCTCTGGATCGTTCAATCCTTCCTTCTCTTCAACAAGACCCCCCTCCTCTGCCTTCCACCTAATGTTTGGCTGTGGAGCTCTGCATCTATTTCCATCAGTTGCTGGATTAAGCCTGAAGATGACAGTTATGCTAGGTACCTGACTACCAGTATAGTAGACTATCATTAAAGGGTCAGTAGATCCTTCCAGTTTCTGCCTGTGCCAGAGGTAGCCTTGTGCCACAGCTCTCTGTACTCAGATCCTGCAGTGAGAGAGCTGGTCTCCAAGAAGTGCTGAAACACCTGAAAACACAGGTAAGCCACCATTTCTGCACTGAGGGACCTGCCCAGAGCCTTCGGGACACGGGAATAAAGGAGCAGTCTAGGACAAGATTTTTCTGATTTTTCTCTGCATCCTGAGCTGACTTTGTGACACAGATCTCTGTAGCCAGATCACCATGGAAGAGAGCTGGTCTCCAGGAGTACTAACACACAGGCTTACGAAAGAGCCAAGCCACTGTCAGAGACAGCAAGACCAGCCAACACCAGAAAGAAGCAGATGTCAAGAGGCAAGAGAAAGAACCTAAGCAAAAGAAATCAAGACCACTTGTCACAATCAGAATCAAGTTCCCTCATTACAGCAAGCCATGGATATCCCAACATACCAGAAAAGCAAGATTTTGGTGTAAAATTGCAACTCATGATGATGTTAGAGTACTTTAAGAAGGACATAACTCTTTTACATTTAAGAAGGACTTAAAGAAATACAGGTCAACACAGGTAAATAGGTAGAAGATTTTAAAGAGCAAACACAAAGATCCCTTGGAGAATTACAGACAATACAACCAAGCAGATGAAGAAATTGAACAAACCATCCAGGATCCAAAAATAAAAATAGAAACAATAAGGAAATAACAAAGGAAGACAACCCTGGAGACAGAAAACCCAGGAAAGAGATCATCAGGCATAGATACAAGCATCACCAACAGAAAACAAGAGATGAAAGAAAGAATCTCAGGGGCAGAAGACACCATAGCAAACATTGACACAACAGTCAAAGAAAATGCAAAATGCAAAAAGCTCCTAACCCAAAACATTCAGGAAATCTAGGACACAGTGTGAAGACCAAACATAAAGATAATAGGCATAGAAGAGAGCAAAGATTATCAACTTAAAAGGCCAGTAAATATCTTCAACAAAATTATAGAAGAAAATTTCTCTAACCTAAAGAAAGAGAAGCCCATAGGAATAAAAGAAGCCTACACAACTCCAAATAGATTGGAACAGAAAATCCTCCTGTAACATAATAGTCAAAACACCAAAACACAAAAGAAAGAAAGAATATTAAGAGCAGTAAGGGAAAGGTCAAGTAACATATAATGGCAGACCTATTAGAATCACACCAAACTTCTCAAGAGAGACTATGAAAGCTAGAAGATCCTGGGCAGATGTCATCTAGACCCTAAACAAACACAAATGTCAGCCAAGGGTACTATATCCAGCAAAATCTCAATTAATGTAGATGGAAAAACCAAGACATTCCATGACAAAACCAAATTTGCACAATATCTTTCCACAAATCTAGTCCTACAAAGGTTAATAGATGGAAAACTCCAACACAAGGAGAGAAACTATACCCTAGAAAAAGCAAGAAAGTAAACTTCTTTCAACTAACCCAAAAATGATAACCACACAAACATAAATCTACCTCTAACAACAAAAAATAACAGGAAACAAAAAATGTGGTCCTTATTATCTCTCAACATCAATAGAATCAATTCCCCAATAGAAAAACAACATAGACACATAGACTGGTTACATAAAGAGGTCCCAACATTTTGCCACATAGAGGAAAAACGCACCTCAGTGATAAAGACAGACTTTTCTTAATCTGGAAAACAATTTTCCAAGGAAATGGTCTCAAGAAACAAGCTGGAGTAGCCATTCTAATATAGAAAAAAAATAACTTTCAACCAAAATTTTTCATAAAAGATAAGGAAGAACACTTCTTGCTCATTAAAGGAAAACATCCACCAAGATAAAATCTCAATTCTGAGTATCTATGTTACAAATGCAAAGGCACCTACATTCATAAAAGAAACCTTACTAAAGCTCAAAGCACACATTGCACCTCACACAATAATAGTGGGAGACTTCAACACCCGACTCACATCAATGGACAGATCATGGAAACAAAAACTGAACAGAGACACAGAGAAACTAGCAGAATTTATGAACTAAATGGACCTAACAGACATCTACAGAACATTTCATCCTAAAAAAACAAAAAAAGAATATGCCTTATTCTCAGCATGTCATGATACCTTCTCCAAAATTGATCGTGTAATCGGTCACAAAACAGGGCTCAACAGATACAAGAAGATTGAAATAATCCCATTCATCCTATCAAATCACTGTGGACTAAGTCTGGTCTTTAATAACAACAAAGACAACAAAAAGCCCACATATATATGGAAGCTGAACAATGCTTTACTCAATGATAACCAGGTTAAGGAAGAATTAAAGAAATAAGTTAAAGACTTTTTAGAATTTAATGAAAATGAAGGTACAATATAACAAATTTATGGGACACAATAAAAGCAGTGCTAAGAGGAAAACTCATAGCTCTGAGTGCCTCCCAAAAGAAACTGGAGAGATCATATACAAGCAGCTTGACTACACATCTAAAAGCTCTAGAATAAAAAGAAGCAAATAGACCCAAAAGGAATAGATGGCAGGAAATAAGCCAAGTCAGGGCTGAATTCAACCAAGTAGAAACAAGAAGACCTATACAAAGAATTAACAAAACTAGAAGCTGGTTCTTTGAGAAAATCAACAAGATAGATAATCCCACAGCCAGACTAACCAGAGGGCACAGAGGGAGTATCCAAATTAGCAAAATCAAAAATGAAAAGGGAAACATAACAACAGAAACTGAGGAAATTCAAGAAATAATGAGATCCTACTTCAAAAGCCTATATTCAACAAAAGTGGGAAATATAAAGGAAATGGACAATATTCTAGACAGATAGCAGGTACCAAAGTTAAATCAGAATCAAAGTAACCATCTAAACAGTCTCATAACCCCTAAAGGTATAGAAGCAGTCATCAAAAGTCTCCCAGGACCAGATGGGCTTAGTGGAGAATTCTATCAGACCTTCATAGAAGTTCTAATACCAATACTTTCCAAACTATTTCACAAAATAGAAACAGAAGGAACACTACCCAATTTCTTCAATGAAGCCACAGTTATTCTTATACCAAAACCACACAAAGACCCAATAAAGAAGGAAAGTTTCAGACCAGTTTCTATTACAAACATCGATGTGCTCTCCACTGTCTATCACAGGAGAAGCCACCCAGGACTGTCAAGGTGCAGGTAGCAGTGCTGCCTGGAAATAGACACTTCCTGCCCAAGGCCAGACCTGGCCCAGTTTCATCAAGACAGCCACAGGTTGCTGAGTACCTGGAAAAGCCACAGCTCACGCCTGAGCCCAGAGGTGGGAGATGGTGGTTGGGAGAGGGAGCACCTTCATGGAGGCAATGGGAGGAGGAGGAGAGATGGAGTTGGGGAAAGAGGATAACATCTGAAATGTAAATGCAGAGAATATTCAATAAAAAAGAATATGTATGGCAAATATATATTAAATATTATGCTCAATGGGGAAAAACTAAAAGCATTTCCAGTAAAATCAGGAATGAAGAAGAGTGTCTATATCCTCTACTGTTATTCAATATAGTGCTTAAAGTAATAAAATTAATACAAATAGGAACAAAGTCATATTGTCTGTACTTGGATGATATGATTCTATATGTAAGGTCTCTAAAGACTCCACTAGTACAAATGATAAACACTTTAAGCAAAGTAGTAATATACAAAGTCAACACATAAAACAAATAGCTTTATTTTATACTGACATTTTACATCCCAAGAAAGAAACCAGAAAAAGACAGTCACACCCACAATAACTTTGGCAATGTAAACTCTTTAGGAATAAGCCAGAAGAAGCAAAAGTCCTTTCTTATAAAAGATTGAAGACACTGAAGAAATAAATAGAAGACACTAGTAGGCTCTTATGAATTGACAAATTTAATATTGAAAACATGGCAATACTGCAGAAAAATTCAATGCATTTCCAATTAATGTTCTAATGCCATTTTCCCAGAAGTAGAAAAATGCTCTGAAGTTAATAAGAAAGTACACAAGACTGAATAGTCAAAGCAATTTTGAGGAAGAGCACCAATGGTGGAGGTATCACAATGTTTAAGTAGTACTACAGTGTCATCATAGGAAAGCCAGAATGTTGCTGGCACAAAACAGACATGTAGACCAATCGAGTGGAGGAACCAGAAATAAACACACAGTTTTAGGCATCTGTTCTTTTTTTATAAGCATGCTAAAAACATTCATCAAGAGAAAAGACTTAGTGCTGTGAAAATTGGATGTCCACATGCAGAATAATGAGAGTAGGACACTATTTCTCATTCTATACAAAAATAAAGAATACCTAGGATACAAGCCACAGACCATAAGAAGTGTAACTATCAGAAAGGCTCAAGTGAAGATACTTCAATGCTACTTAGAAGAGGAAGTATCACATGAGGCAGGGGAGGGAGGAACCTGTGAGGGAAAGGAGAAGGAGAGGGAAAAGGGGAATAAGATCAGGTATTGAAGGCAGTAGGAGTGAAACACTAAGGGCCAAAAGAATGAAGGGAAATAAGCATCCTTGGGGGGAGTGGTAAGGGGACCCTCCAGAAAGCACCAGAGACATAGGAGGTGAGAGACACTCAGGATTCAATGGCAGTTATCTTAGCCAAAATATCCAACAGTGCTGGGAGGGAACTCAAAGAGTCCACCTTGAGTAAATAGACAGGGCCTCAAGTGGAAGAACAGGATGACTAACCTACAGTCAAAATTTCTAAACACAAGTACTCCTGTCTAAAAGAACTGCAGAGACAAAAATGAAGAAGAGACTGAAGGGAAAGTGGTCTAATGACTGGCCCACCTTGGGATTCATCTTATGGGGGAGGAGCCCTCACCAAGGACAGATACTATTACTGTTGCTATGATGTGCTTACAGACAGGAGCCTGGCATGGCTAACCTCTAAGAGACCCTACCAGAAAATGGCTGAGACAGACACAGATACTAACATTGGACTGAAGTCAGGGACCCATATGGTTGCTATAAACATAGTGGAGCATGTGTCATTGTTAGATGTTAAAACATCTTTTGAGTATATATCCAGGAGTGGTATAACTGGGTACTGAGGTAGCACTATGTCTAATTTTCTGAGGAACCTCCAGAGAGATTTCCAGAGTGATTGTACCAGTCTGCAATACCACCAACAATAGAGGAGTATTCCACTTTCTCGACATCCTAGCCAAGTCAATATCTGCTATCACCTGAGTTTTTGAACTTAACCATTCTGACTGGTGTGAAGCGAAATCTCAGGATTGTTTTGAATTGCATTTCCCTGATGACTAAGAATGTTGAACATTTCTTTAGGTGCTTCTCAGCCATTAGATATTCCTTAATTGAGAATTCTTTGTTTAGCTTTGTACCCCATTTTTAATAGAGTTATTTTATTCTCTTAAGTCTAACTTCTTGAGTGTATATACATATAATATATATATATATATATATATATATATATATATATATATATAAGTTTTTATATATATATAAAAGTTCTCTATCAAACTATTCCATAAAACAGCAACAGAAGAAACAAACTGTATGGTATTGGTACAGAGACATATAGGTAGATCAATGGAGCAGACTTATAGATCCGTCAACATACTCCACTATGGATTTCTGTACATTGAATCATCCCTGCATCCCTGGGATGAAGCATACTTAATCATGTTGAATGATAATTTTGATGTGTTCTTGGATTTAGTTTTTGGAAATTTTATTTGGTATCTTTGCATTGATGTTCATAAGGAAAATTGGTCTGAAGTTCTCTTTCTTGGTTAGATCTGTTTGGTTTAGGTATAAGGGTACTTGTGGCTTCAAAAAACATATTGGGTAGTGTTCCTTCTGTTTCTGTTTTATGGAATAGTTTGAGAAGTATTGATATTAGGTATTCTTTGAAGGTCTGACAGAATTCTGCACTTAACCCATCTGGTCCTGGGCTTTGTTTTGGTTGGGATGATTGCTTCTATTTTTTAGGAGATATATGACCGTTTAGATGGTTTATCTGATCCTGACTTAATTTTGTACCTGGTATCTGTCTAGAAACTGTCCTTTTTTCCAGTGTTGCTGAGTATAGGCTTTTGTAGTAGAATATTATTTTTTTAATTTCCTCAGCTTCTGTTGTGTCTCCCTTTTTATTTCTGATTTTCTTAATTTGGTTACTCCCTCTGTGCCCTCTGCTGAGTCTGGCTATGGATTTATCCATCTTGTTAATTTTCTCAAAGAACCAGCTCCTGGTTTTGTTGATGTTTTATATAGTTCTTTTTGTTTCTACTTGATTGATTTCAGCTCTGAGTTTGATTATTTCCTGCTGTCTACTCCTCTTGGGTGTATTTCATTCTCTTTCTTCTAGAGCTTTTGGGTGCGCTGTCAAGCTGTTAGTATATGCTCTTTCCAGTTTCTTTTTGGAGGTTGGTGATGCTTGCATCTACGACTCCTGATCTCTTTACTAGGTTTTCTATCTCCAGGTTTGCCTCTCTTTGTGATTTCTTTATTGTTTCTATATTTCGAGTCTCGATGATTTTGTTCAATTCTTTCACTTCTTTGTATTTTCCTGTATTTCTTTAAGGATTTTTTGTGTTTCCTCTAGAAAGACTTCCTCTTGTTTACCCATGTTCTTTATTTCTTTAAGAGAGTTATTTATGTACTTCTTAAAGTCCTCTATCATAATCATGATATGTGATTTTAAATCTAAATCTTGCTTTTCTAGTGCATTGAGTTATCCAGGACTTGCTGTAGTGGAAGAATTTGTTTCTGATAATGCCAAGTAGTCTTGGTTTCTGTTGCTTAGGTTGTGCTTGCCTCTTGCCATCAGGGTTATCTCTGGTGTTAGTTGGTGTTGATGTCTCTGACTGGAGCTTGTTCCTCCTGTGGACCTGTGATCTTAGGAGTGAGAGCACTCCTGGGAGACCAGCTCTCTCCAGGTAGGACTTGTATACTGAAAGTTGCACAGGGTGCAGATGGAGACTGGAAGGATCTTGTCCTGAGCTGTTCTGCGGTTCTTGTGCCCTGTGTGTGCCTAGCCTATCCCTCTTTGGACAATTATTGGAGCAAAGTGAGGTCTCACCTGTGGTATTAGGAGTGAGAGCACACCTGGGAGTGAGTTTGATTATTACTTGTGTACAGAGGGCTGCAGGACAGCCTCAACTCCAGGGCACAAATCTCTATGGTATCTTCTACACCTGGAATTTCTCTTCTCTCTCCTGTATTCTGTTGGTGATGGTGTAATTCCTAATCTCTTTCCTAGGTTTTCCACCTCAAGAGTTGCCTTTTTTATGATTTATTATTTGTTTTTTACTTTTAAATCCTGGATGGTTTTGTTCAATTTCTTCACCCATTTGTGCTCTCCTGTATTTCTTTAAGGATGTTATATTTCCTCTTTAAGGGCATCTTCCTGTTTAATGTGTTCTCCTGTGTTACTTTAAGGTAGTTATGTCCTCCTTAAGATTTTTCTATCATCTTCATGACATGGGATTTTACATCAGAATCTTGATTTTCAGGAATGTTAAAGTATGCAAAGCTTGCTGTATTGGGAAAACTGGATTCTGATGGTGCCAAATTGGCTTCTGTTGCATATGTTCTTTCACTTGCCTCTCACCATCTTAGGTGTTAACTGGCCTTGCTGTCTCTGACTGGAGCCTGTATCTCCTGTGAGCCTGGTTATGATGGACCTCCTGGAGTCAAGCTGTCTCTGTATGTGCAGTTTTCATGTTTTAGTTATAAGTCATGAAAAATTTATTTTCCAATGATTATATCCTTATGCTTCCTGAACTTTGCTTTTTCTTTCTCTGAATTTTGCAATTTTTCTGCTATAATTTTATCAAGTATACATTTTCTGTGGCTTTACTTAATAGTTTCTCTCCTTCTGTATCCATGATTCAAAAAGTTAGTCTTTTAATAATGTCCCACAAATCCTTTTTGTATTAGACACGCTTTCTTACTATTCTATGTTATTGTCTGAATGTTCTAATCTATATTGTCTTCAAACTCTGGTAATCTTCCATTTGATCCCTCTCCCAACCACTCTCTCCACCTCAGTACCTTGGCATTTCCCTACACTGGGGAGACAAGCCTTCACTGGACTAAAGGCCTTTTCTTCCATTGATGTCAGACAATGCTATCTTCTGCTACATAGGCAACTGAAATCATGGGTCTCTCCATGTGTGCTTCATTAGTTGGTGTTTTAATAAACCTATATTTGTGTAAAACTCCAACAATTAGAATTATTCAATTTGTCTGTCTAATAAGACATTTTATTGCACCAATTTTATTATATAGGATAAAAATAAAAAGGTTAGCAGTGTGTGTGTGTGTGTGAGTGTGTGTGTGTGTGTATGAATAAGATTACAGGCTCAGAAGCATGTAAATGATTAGCTTGCTGAAAGGTTCTATATTTTTCTGACCAAAAGCCAACAGCAGAGGTTTAAAAACTTACAGGATTATGTATCAGAGTGAGCCATCTCCCACTCTTGTGAAAAATTTTTGGTAGAAAATATAGTCATTGATTGAATGGAAAGGAAATTGAAGAATGCTAAATATGAAGAGAAGAAATTAACTCTGAATTCAAGCTTAGACTCACCAAAGAGAAAATAACGTTCACAAAAAGACCATACAAACATGGTTGGTAGCTTTATGCAAAACAACCAGCAACTAGAATCAACCCAAATGTTTATCAACTGGTGAATCAATGAGTCTATGTCAGTCCATGTCTAGACAACTTATTACTACTGAAAAACAAAAAGAAACAGATCACAATGGGAAATGAGAAATGTGGATCAGGATCTAATGCATTATACCAGCCAGTGGCTTCTAGGTACAAAAACTAGAATAGCATGTATAGTTTTAACCAAATAATATTCTATTACAATAAAATGACAAAACAATAAGAAAAAAGATAAATTAGCATTGCTCAGTGTCAAGGCATAGAATACTGACTTTGAACAAACACAAGAAATATTTTACAGTAGTCAATTTGTACATTAAAATGGGTGCATTTTTATTTATGCAACTTTACTTCAATTACCTTGAGTTTTAAAAGTAGGTTGTAGCATGTGATATGATAATACAAACCTGTAGTTCCAACATTTGGGAGACAGAGGCAGGAGAAATACTGTAATACTAAGAACAACTTGTTCTACACAGCAAGTTCTAGGTCAACTGGGAAAACATAGTTTCTCTGTGGCGTGCTCCTCAACCAGCGAGGAAAGACGACCACCACCAGAGGATTCTTCTCAGATCACGCTTTATTGTGGGAGCCTCTTGGTTGAAGGGGAGAGCAGGAAGTGAGGGGGCCTGAACTACCCTAGCTGTCCGCTTATATAGGGAGAAGCACATATGGGCTTGCCATGATTGGTTGTCACCAGTCTGCTGACACCAGAGGCCTCGGGATTGGCCGGAGATAGGTTATGTACTGCACATGAGCAGGGTGCAGCGCCTTAGCTGACAAGAGCATTACTATATATGGAGTTGTTTACCTCAAACCGTGAGGGAGCCAGCGCCATCTTGTAATGGCGCCCGCATTCAGCTCCCCACAGTTCCCCCTTCTGTTTTAACTTGAGCACAAGCAACATCGGACTTACTCCTGTACAAGTCCCCACCTCATGATGTGTGGACTGCTCAAAGGAGGCCATGTCCAAGGCGCCCCTTCTCCCGTGCAATGGGAACTAGCCCAGGGAGGTACAAAGGCTATGCCAAAGACCGGGTTTTACACGCGCCTTCCCCAGTGCAATGAGACAACGTGGTCTCATGGGGGTGCAAAGGCCGCATGTGCAACCTAACTTAAGTGCTCTTTAAGGCTGAGAGCCAAATTTGGGGTGAGGCACCATCCCCCAATGCAGCGAATGCCTGGGTAATAGCAACCTTATCTCGCTGATTTTGGACGCGCAGCCGGCACACCAACCATAGACAAAGTATGCAACGTCTCAGACAGCCAGCTATAAACAACCCCACCCCCACCTGTAGGGAGCCGTTTGTGCCACACCCAAACATGGCGCCAGCTTCTCGCCGAGAACTCAGCAAACAGAGCTGCTGCCCAGCCAAGAGACTTAATGCGCATGCGCCACATATGTCATAGCCCGCTCTCAGGGCATACTATTGAGTTACTGGAGGGTGCACCAATCAGGTAGCGACACGAGTCTCCTAGGCATATATAGCAGTGCATTTTCTCCCACACATAAGGAGGAAGATAGTGGAGAGATTGCGGGAGACCCCACGTGGAGGGATGGCGGAGAGATACCACGTGGAGAGAGACTCGGTAAAAGAGATTGCGGGAGATCCCTCGTGGACAGAGACTGGACAGAGAGATCGCACGTGGGGGACTGCGCGTGAGAGGTTGCCTAGACAGTAGAACCCGGTAGGGAGTCCCCGGCTCAGAGAGAAGTTTCCTGCTCAAGAAGTCCCCTGCTCAAAGTGCTATACAATAAAGGTTATCCGCAGAAGAATCTGTTTGTTTGTTGCACGCCTGTTCCTATCGGCTGGAAGCGTGGGCACGTGACAAGTGGTGCCGAAAATCCCGGGAGTGCCAAGGGGAGTTTTCAGGCCGCTGAACTAGATTCAGAACTGCAGAAGAATTAAAAGG
Organism: Micromys minutus; assembly: GCF_963924665.1. Taxonomy (NCBI): domain Eukaryota; kingdom Metazoa; phylum Chordata; class Mammalia; order Rodentia; family Muridae; genus Micromys; species Micromys minutus. The sequence goes on along the minus strand of NC_137984.1, from coordinate 39,986,233 downwards.
TAAGTTCTGAGAGACATGTCACTCTTTAGTTTTTACGGGGTGCCAAAAGAACATGCCAAAAACTTAGGCATGTCTCTTCTTGGATTTTCTCCGGCAATAGAAGGAGTATTGCTTGCATTTGTGGTAACTGTTATAACATTACTGTTGTGGAAGTTATCTAGATGGAAAGTTAGCAGGCAGCACCTAGAGAGTGGGTCAGAAACAGAACATGATAAAGAAAGAGACAAAGGAGGTAGTCTCCGAGAGACATGTTCAAAACAAGTCAGAAACGGAGAGATGCCAGAAAGAATTAAAGGAGATAGTCTCCAAGAGACATGTTCAAAACAAGTCAGAATCGGAGAGATGGCGGCGGAACCGCTGAAAAAAGATAGGATTGCGTCCAGGGAAACAGAGTACAAGTTTCCCAGAGAGAATGCATTGTATCAGTTAAAGGAACAAAAGGCCGCAGAGCTGGCAGAAAAAGGATCACAAACTGAATTTCAATATGAGGAAATTTTAGAAAAACAAGAGACAAAAGAATGTGAGGCAGAGCGGTTTCAGCCCGGACAGAGGACTCCTGTAACACAACCGGAAGCTCTTAAAGCAGCCACCTCTGCTCTTCTGCTTTACCCAGAGAAGAAGTGCGAGTTCTTTTGTACTCCGGAGACACGCCATACCATCAGGCAAATGTTTCCCATGTTCGAGGATGATCACCCCGAACACAAGCAAGTTAAAGAGTTGGCAGAGTCAGTCCGAACTTATAGAATCACTGCCAATTATACAAAAAACCTGGATAGGCTAATGCCACCTGGATTGCTGGTCACTGGCCTATTTCCCAGCCAAAGGGTAATTTGTTTATTCCAGCCCAACCTAAGTGGTCACATTTTTGTATAAGAAAAAGAGATTCAGCCCTGCATCCTTAGACTGGCTGTCAATCTCGGAGAGTACATTGGGCAGTTAAGGGCCTCTTTACCTTTTCTTCTAATATAAATACTGTTTATAATAATACCTTAGAGAATTGATCTGGTTCAAAAACGAATGGATATATTGTGGCAGGTCGCCCAGCAGGGCTGCCAATAAAAGTTCTCAGGATTATGTGTGACCACTATTCAGTATAAAAATTTTACTAAAGCTGCAAATTATTCTAAACCATTATCTCAGTATCTTTTACATGTGTCCATTGATACTTGTTCAAGAGTTATTTTTGCTTCTCCTTTATCAGGAAAAAAGGCTTCTCATGTTATTACTCATTGTCTTAAAGCATGGAGTGCATGGGGCATTCCTAAAGTGTTAAAAACGGACAATGCTCCTGCATATACCTCAGCAAAATTCAAGCAATTTTGCCATCACATGGGAGTTTCACTTCTGACAGGATTGCCTTATAATCCTCAGGGTCAAGGCATCATTGAACGTGCTCATCGAACCCTAAAGGTTTATTTAAACAAACAAAAGGGGGGAATTGAAGAGGTACCCCCTATGCCTAAAATGGCCATTTCTACTATACTTCTTACTTTAAATTTTTTAAATTTGGATGCTCATGGCCATTCAGCTGCCGAGCGCCATGGACAATGTCCTGTGCCACCTAAAGAGTTAGTAACATGGAAAGATGTCCTCAGTGATAATTGGAAAGGCCCGGATCCTATCTTAATACGATCCAGGGGAGCTATTTGTGTTTTTCCACAGGAAGAAAAAAACCCCGATTTGGATCCCAGAATGTCTAACACGTCGAGTGATACCCGGTGTTTCCAAAACCAATTCCAGTGGAACTTAGTCTTCCCTAAGTTTTTCACCACCGATATCAACTTGGGTGGGGGTGGGACTCTTTGGAGCAATCCTTTGCTGCGGACTTGCATTGCTTCTCTGGCTGGTTTGTAAGCTCAAGGCCCAAACAAAAAGAGACAAGGTGGTTATTGCCCAAGCGCTTGTCGCTCTAGAACATAGAGCATCAGCCGATATCTGGTTGTCTATGCTTAAGCAGTAGGTCGCCGGCCAGACAGCTCTTGCACTCCTAGAACTTCGATTCATTGCACAGGATTAGAGTGTCTGGTTTGAGCAGCCCATGAGGGATGCCGAGCAAAGCATCGCACTGAGAGCCCCTTGTCGTGGGGTATCTCTGGGAGGTATGTCATTTTGCATGAGGGTTGCCTGCCCCAGTGTCCCTCCCTCAGAAAAACGGCAGAGTGACAGGTCAAGAGTACTACGGGCTACAAAAAGTCTAGCAGTTACTCCTGTACATGGTCTTTATACACCTTAATGACGATTTGACTTCTATCTCTGCCCTCCTAATATGGGTGTCCTACTTTGCTTAAAGAATAAAAGATAGGGGGAGATGTGGGGCGCTGCCTGCACATTCTCCATTACAAGATGGCGCTGACATCCGGCTGGAGTTAGCAGTAAACAAGTCATGTGCGCACATGCTGGGTAACTTTCCACTCCTTGAGCTCTGCCTCTCCCGTGGCATCATAGGGCCTAATGAGTTTCAACCAATCAGGGGGCTCCATGTCCAAGGCAAGGACAGATTCCTATGTAAGGGGATGGGCTAGATAGTTTGGGGTGATGACAGCCCTGCTCCTGATGCTTTGGAACCAGAGAGTCAGAGGAGAGGCGAGATGGGCGATTCTGTCGGTGTTTCCAAAACTGATGCCCTTTTGCCTTAATGCAAAACTATTTTCTTGTTTGTTTGTCACCATTGTAACCTTTGATGTACTGTACTTGCCCTTAGACACAGAGATAGTAGGGTTATGGGGATTAGAACTCTTGCCTTATCAAGTAATTTTGGCATGCTTTTGTGCAGAGAGACTGTGTTTCTGCTCTAGATGATGTGCAAACTCCGTACTCAACAATATCGTGACAAAGTGGTCATAGCACAAGCTCTTGCTGCACTTGAAATGGGCACCTCTCCCTCTGTTTGTCTTAAAGGTCCAACAAGAGCCTGATGATTGATCGGCCATGTTTTTATTTAAGAAAGTAGGGGGAGATGTAGGGAGCCGTTTGTGCCACACCCAAACATGGCGCTGGCTTCCCGCCGAGAACTCAGCAAACAGAGCTGCTGCCCAGCCAAGAGACTTAATGCGCATGCGCCACATACGTCATAGCCCGCTCTCAGGGCATACTATTGAGTTACTGGAGGGAGCACCAATCAGCGACACGAGTCTCCTAGGCATACATAGCAGTGCATTTTCTCCCCCAAGTAGGGAGGAAGATAGTGGAGAGATTGCGGGAGATCCCTCGTGGACAGAGACTGGACAGAGAGATCGCACGTGGGGGACTGCGCATGAGAGGTCGCCTAGACAGTAGAACCCGGTAGGGAGTCCCTGGCTCAGAGAGAAGTTTCCTGCTCAAGAAGTCCCCTGCTCAAAGTGCTGTACAATAAAGGTTATCCGCAGAAGAATCTGTTTGTTTGTTGCACACCTGTTCCTATCGACAGGAAGCGTGCACGCTTGACACCCACCCATTCTTTAAAGTAGGACACAGCAGAGGAGAGCCAAGAGGTAAGTCCCACAGCAAATCCAGGATCTACGTGAGTAGCATTGATGGCAGTCACTGCTCTTCTTAGTTCATCAAGGTTGGCATTGAAATTTTCGGACCAATTTCGGGCTTGGGGAACGCTGATAATATTCCCCATCTCAGGTCCTCTGCGGTCTTGATCGCCATTGCTGTCAGTGACAGGAGCAGCAGGGACATCTTCTACCGAGGTCGACTCATTCTTGACGGGGCACGTCAGCTGGGCTGGGACCCAATGAAGTGTTTCCTTTCCCTGGGGGACAACACAAACAGCTCCCCTGGATCTCGATCTAACCAGATCCGGTCCATACCATTTATTATCTAGCACATCTTTCCACATAACTAGCCTCTCCTCATCCGGTGGTCTCTCGGAGGCATGCCTGTCTGAGGCTGATTTTCCATCATCATTTAGATGCAAAAAATTAAGGGTAAAGAGTGCAAGAGAGACTCTTTCCCAGGGGGCAGCTCCCTCTGCTATACCCCCTTTTTGTTTTTGTAAACATTCTTTAAGATTTTTATTGGCCCTTTCAACAATGCCTTGGCCCTGAGGATTATAGGGCAATCCTGTCAGAAGTGAAACTCCCATGTGATGGCAAAATTGCTTGAATTTTGCCGAAGTATAGGCGGGACCATTATCTGTTTTTAACACTTTAGGTATGCCCCATGCACTCCACGCTTCAAGACAATGAGTAATAATATGCGAGGCCTTTTCTCGGGATAAAGGAGAAGCAAAAATGACTCTTGAACAGGTATCAATGGACACATGTAAAAGATACTGAGATAATGGTTTAGAATAATTTGCAGCTTTAGTAAAATTTTTATACTGAATAGTGGTCACACATAATCCTGAGAACTTCTATTGGCAGCCCAGCTGGATAACCTGCCACAATATATCTATCTGTTCTTGAACCAGATCAGTTCTCTAAGGTATTATTATATACAGTTCCTATATTAGGAGAGAAATTAAAGAGGCCATTAACTGCCCAACGTACTCCCCGAGATTGACAGCCAGTCTAAGGATGTAGGGCTGAATCTCTTCTTCTTGTACAAAAGGTGACCCCTTAGGTTGGGCTGGAATAAACAAATTACCCTTTGGCTGGGAAATAGGCCAGCACCTGACAATCCAGGTGGCATTAGCCTATCCAGGTTTTTTGTATAATTAGCAGTGACTCTATAAGCTCGAACTGACTTTGCCAACTCTTTAACTTGCTTATGTTCAAGGCGGTGATCATCCTCGAACAAGGGAAACATTTGCCTGAGGGCATGGTGTGTCTCCAGTGTACAAAAGAACTCGAACTTCCTCTCTGGATAAAGCGGAAGAGCAGAGACGGCGGCTGCTTTAAGAGCTTCTGGTTTTGCTACAGGAGTCATCTCTGCCTCACATTCCTCTGCCTCCTCTAAATCTTCCTCTTCTGCCAGCTCTAAAGCTTTTTGCTCTTTTAGCGGATACAAAGTATCCTCTCCGGGAAACTTGTACTTCATTTCCCGGGGCACAATCGTCTCTTCTCCCGGCGGTCTTTCCGACTTTAAATTCGCTCCGTTTCTGACTTGTTTTGAACATGCCTCTCAGAGCCTACCTCTTTTACTTTTTGCTCCTAGCGTGCTCCCTATTTCATTATGCTCCATTTCTGACCCGCCCTCTTGGTGCTGCGTGATAACTTTCTGTCTAACTTCCACAACAGTAATGTTACAATAGTTACCACAAATGCAAGCAATAACCATTCTACTTCCGGAGAAAATCCAAGAAGAGACATGCCTCTGTTTTTGGCATCCTCTTTTGGCATCTCGTAAAATCCAAAGAGGGACATGTCTCTCGGTGCTTACCTATTTACCTTTTCGCAGTTCTGAATCCACTTTCGCGGACTGAAGATTCTGCTTGGCGCCACTGGTGTTCAAAGCTTCCCGGGATTCCGGCACCACTTGTAGCGTGCCCCACTTCCCACTGGCAGGAATAGTTGTGCAACAACAGGATTCTTCCGCGAACAACCTTTATTGTACAACACTCTGAGCTGGGGACCCACGTGGAAGAAAAATGCACTGCTTATATATGTCCAGGAGACTCGTGCCAATACCTGATTGGTGCACCCTCCAGTAACTCATTAGCATGCCCCGAGAGCGGGCTGTGACGTCTGTGGCACATGCGCGCTATGTCTCTTGGGCTCTGTTTGCCAAGTCATCGGCGGGAAGCCGGAGCCATGTTTGGGTGCGGCACAAATGGCTCTCTACAGTTTCTCAAACAAAGAGGTGAACAAAAATATATCATAAAGCAGATTCTAGCTGCTGAGTAGAGAATATACTTGGAGGAACAAGTCAGTGCAAGGGAAGATGTAGATGAACTACAGATTACTGAAGTTATTCAGGGTTGCAATGATCTTGGAAGAATAGCAATTTATGCTAGGGTAGCCTTAAGGTGGGAGTGTTTTTAATAAATAATAAACAGTGAGTTTTTTAATAAATTCAAAAGTAAAGCAGCTAGGTTTGTCAATGGGATGAAGTAGGTGGAGTGAAATTTTTTTGGTTTGAGCTGCAGGAAAACTTATCCTTCACTAAACGAAGAAAACTTACAGTGGGCAAGGTATTGGAATTAAGCATTTGACATTGGACATATTAGACATAAATATGTGTTATTCATTTAATAACTTAGTGATAATATCCAAAAGTTTTATGTTCTGGCACATATGAGGGAGATTAAGATACATAACTGGGAATCATTAGTATATGCAATGTACATTCAAGTACAATATTTTCTGTCTGAGGTAACCACAACGTTTAATATAAAGTAAAAGTCTGAGGATTGAGTCTTAAGCAATCCCATTGTTAACAGTATATCAAGAGAAGGAACTAGCCAAGGAGATTTAGTAGTGGAATAGTGACATACCAAACACATATGAGGAAATGTTTATAGCACTATGCTGCCACAAGTCCAATGCAAATAACTATGGTCTGAATCTCTTTTAAAGAAAGTCTTTCCTTCTTCTAAGCTACTACATATAACATATATTTTGTCATAGAACCAGAGAATGAATAAATACAATAGAATGGTAATCCATTTTCTTCTTTCATGTGTAAATATCCCAGGAAGAAAAAACCAATCAAGACATCTTTATAAGTCAGATTGCTACAAATATCTTGGCAAATGAGCTAATATTTGCTATAGGAAACCCCTTATCTATAGGTTGCTTTCAGCAGAATATAATTTGTTGATTTAAGATAATTTATGATAAAAATATAATAGTTAATTTTTTGGTTTTAAATTAATTTTTAATTTTTTTAAAAGTTAAATATTTTAAAAATTGGTACAAATGTATTATGATTTTCAATATAAAAGTGGACATGTGAGAAAGAAGATTCCTCAGTGGGTAAAATTTAAATCATAAACCTGATGACCTGAGTACAGTTTACAGAATCCATATTACAGCATTCATTTTTTTTTCAACTTTAAACAGAGATACATATACAGATTATTAAAAGCACTTTAGTGTAAATATATATAAATATATTATTCATAGTACTGAATTTTTTAAAGGTTTGATAATACACACTGAAATCTTACTATTTACAATGATCATAAAATATATATGGAAAACAAAATGTAACATGGAAATAGTCAAAGTTTTGGTATGTAAATATTAAACATAATAATTTTTAACTACCAGAAATTGCCACAAGGCTATCTTCTTAGCTCTTGAGTTATTAATGGTTTAAGTCTAGGTGTATCCCACTCTGAGAGGGTGCTATACACTTACAATTTTTTTCCTAAAGACTGAGGCTTCCACTTTTTGTTGTTTTGTTTTGTTTTGCTTTGCTTTGCTTTTGGGGGCTTCATATTGTCTGTGAGTTGTTTTCATGGGTAGTCAGAACTTTCTGAGGATAGTATCCAATTATCAGTGACTGCATATTGTGTCTGTTCCTTTGTGACTGGGTTATCTCACTCAGGATGATATTCTCTAAATACATCCATTTTCCTAGGAATTTAATAAAGTCATTGTTTCGATGAGCTGAGTAGTACTCCATTATATAAATATACCACAATTTCTGTATCTATTCATTTACTGAAGGACATCTGGGTTCTTTCCAGCTTCTGGATATTATAAATAAGGCTGCTATGAACATGATGGAGCATGGGAAGCATGTGTCCTTATTGTATGTTGGAGCATCTCTGGGGTATATGCCCAGAAGTGGAATAACTGGATCTTCAGTAGTACTATGTCCAATTTTCTGAGGAACCGCCAGACTGATTTCCAGAGTGCTTGTACCAGTTTACAACCCCACCAGCAGTGGAGGAGTGTTCCTCTTTCTCTACATCCTTGCCAGCATGTGCTGTCATCTGAGTTTTTTATCTTAGCCATTCTGACTGATGTGAAGTGGAATCTCAGAGTTGTTTTGATTTGTATTTCCATGATGACTAGGGATGTCGAGCATTTTCTTAGGTGCTTCTCATCCATTCGATGTTCCTCAATTGAAAATTCTTTGTTTAGCTCTGTACCCCATTTTTAAATAGAATTGTTAGAGTCTCTGGAGTCTCACTTCTTGAATTCTTTGTATATATTGGATATTAGTTCTCTATCAGATGTGGGATTGGTAAAGATCTTTTCCCAATCTGTTGGCTGTCATTTTATTTTCTTAACAGTGTCCTTAGCCTTACAGAAACTTTGCAATCTCATTAAGTCTCATTTATTGATTCTTGATCTTAGAGCATAAGTCATTGGTGTTCTGTTCAGAAAAACTTCATTTGTGCCTATGTGTTCTAAGGTTTTCCCCACTTTCTCTTCTAATAGTTTCAGTGTAGCTGGTTTAATGTGGAGATCTTTGATCTGCTTGCACTTGAGCTTTGTACAAGGAGATAAAAAAGAATCTATTTTCATTCTTCTGTAGGCTGAGTGCCAGTTGAACCAACACCATTTGTTGAAGAGGCTGTCTTTTTTCCATTGAATATTTTTACCTCCTTTGTCAAAAATCAAGTGGCCATATGTGTGAGAGTTTATTTCTGGATCTTCTATTCTATTCCATTGATCTACCTGCCTATCTCTGTACCAGTACCATGCAGTTTTTAACACAATTGCCTTGTAATATAGCTTGAGGTCAGGGATGGTGATTCCCACAGAAGCTTTCTTGTTGTTGAGAATAGATTTCAATATTCTAGGTTTTTTGTTATTTCAGATGAATTTGCAAATTGCTCTTTCCAACTCTATGAAGAATTGGGTTGGAATTTTGATGGGGATTGCATTGAATCTGTAGATTGTTTTTGGTAAGATAGGCCATTTTGACAATGTTGATCCTTCCAATCCATGAGCATGGGAGATCTTTCCATCTTCTGAGATCTTCTTCAATTTCCTTCTTCAGAGATTTGAAGTTCTTATCATACAGGTCCTTCACTTGCTTAGTTAGAGTCACAACAAGGTTTTTTATATTGTTTGTAACTATTGTGAAGGGTATCTTTTCCCTAATTTCTTTCTCAGCATGTTTGTCCTTTGAGTAGAGGAAGGCTACTGATTTGTTTGAGTTAATTTTATATTCAGCCACTTTGCTGAACTTGTTTATCAGCTGTAAAAGTTCTCTGGTGGAATTTTTAGGGTCACTTAAGTATAGTGTCATGTCATCACATCACAGCATCCTATCTGGAGATGTGAAGTGGAAATAGAAAAACTGGCTAGATGCTCATACTCCATCTTTTAGAATCTTGATATTTGTCACAGCATATATGCATCCTTTCATATTTATACACACATACACACACACACAAGATTAAGTACATATGTGTACTGAGTAAAATACCTCTTTGGAACTGAGTTCTGTGGTTGAAAATGGATTAAATTATTGTCTTTATAAAGGATGTTGGTTAAGCCGACTCTTCACTCCATTTTAATTGGTTATAATAAATGAGACATTTTGGAATTTCATGAGTCACTGAGTAATAGTGAACTTTATCATTGAGTAATACTGAACTCTATGAGGGCAACCATAGATCATTGTTCTAATTAAGAAAACCACAGAGGGAGGTTTGATTCCCAACAACTCTCTTCTTAATCACTCATCTAGCTACCACATAATCTAGGTAGTTACTAAAAATATACAAGACTGCCTAGGTCCAAATAAGGTGGCTTCCTCTGGTTGCCTCAGGAGTACATATTATGAAGAAGACTATAGGGAGTGAAAAAGGCAAAGAAGGCCTCATGCTTCCTTGAATGGGAAAGTGCCTTCTTTACAAACTCTATCTCAGTGTCCAGGCACAGTATTTATAGTATAAAATCAGGGTAAATTCACTGTTAGCACAGAAATCTGTTTAAATTTTATGGCATGTTGCCATGGTCTAGTAAGTGAATCTCTTGACCTTAAAAAGCCCTCGAGAGAATTTAGAGCACTATTAACACTAACAAGCCAAGTGTATCCTTAGAAAGGGATCAAGAGAAGTTAAGGACTACGATAACAACCAAGGTTCATATATGTCTCAATATGCTATTCTTTTAGCTTTGGGTAATGAGTCATTTCTTCCCAAAGACCTGCAAACAAGTATAAAGCTCACAGATAACACTGCTATTTGAGTTTTTACAAAATCTTATTACTTCTAAAAAACAATCAGTTTGTGCTTTTTCACAAGGTCATTTGAAATCCTTGGGAGATAAAAAGCACTGGTACAGAAAGTCCCAACATGCCTTTGTGACCCAGTGGCTCATATGGCACTAGAGTGTATGCAGATTGAAAGGCTGAGGGAACAATCAAGTGGGACTTACCTAGCAAAGCTCTTAAACGTTTGGAATTTGAAAACTATCTAAATACTAAAAAGTCATTCTTTGCAGTCCATGAAAGATAGCTGATCCAATATTACTGGGAGTTGGTTAAACTGTCTCTACCATCACATCGACTGATTCTGAGAAATATGTCATTCTTACCTTGAATAATGTTAGAGGCATTAAGTAGGGACAGAGCAGATTAGCAAAGCCACCTGATAATGAGAGATGCTACATGGAGCAGTGAAGAAAGGTGCAGCATTGGGGGAATCATTTCTATAAAAGTTGGCTATACCACAGCTCCTCCATCTATGACTCAGGGAACATTTCTGAAGAAGAGACAGAAAGATTGTAAGAGCCAGAGTCCTATGAAAACTGCTATGAACCTGTCTTACCTAAAATGAGTTGTATAAACAAGACCAGAAAAATGCAATATTAATAGACCTGTTAATGTGGAACAGAGAAAATGTTTCTTCTACCTACTGTTGGGGAGTTGGAAGAGCTTAGGGTGTAATAAAGGTTGGAAGGGTGGTATGTATTGGAAACCGGTAGACAAAATATTGTCCCTATACTCAGGTTCATATTACAGCAGCATTTTTTTTCAGATAGACAAAATATTCAATAAATAAACAAGAGTCAAACTACCTTTCACTAACAGTAATGACTGTTAAATGGATAAATGCAAACTCAATGAAACCTTGACATATGTAAGTCTGACTGTCTGGTTTATTTTGCTCAAAGTAAGTTTCTGAGTTTTATCTAAGATGCTCCATGTTTCCACAGTCTTTTATTCTTTATTTTCTATTTCTAAAGGCATATTACCATTTGAATCTTAAATGTCCCCACAATGATGTATGTGTTGAATGAAGGATTGTTACCAGATATTTAGGGGGTGGGACCAGTGGAGGGCAGTAAAGCCACTGGGCACATCACCTTAAACTTTAGGGTTTTATGGAGCACTGAGAACTAGATACCTCCTCTCTGTGACATGCTGCCCACAATATTCTGACTCTTCACAAGCTCAAAGGCAATGCAATCAAGTGATCTTGGACTGAATCCTCTGAAACTGAACCAAAATAAACCTTCCTGTCCTTAGGCGACCTTTCATTTTGCCACAGTAATAGAAAGCTGACACATCCATTACCCCAATCATGTAAGTCTGCATTCTCTTGTGGATGGAAAATTGATTGTGTACAACTCTGATGTTCGGAATAAAAATTCTCCAAACATGATTTCTCTTGGATATATAGCAAATAATAAAGTGACTCGACAAGTGGCAAGATATATATTTGTTGGCAGCCTTACCAAACTAATATTCTTTCCTTTCTTCATATAGATTGTTCAAGAGTAATTACATTGTTCCTGAAATGCAACATGTTGATAGGAAACAATACTTAAATCAGCTCAGGCCATAGTTAAGCCTCTGACCATCCTAAACAAGAGGGCAGAAACATTTCACTCCAGTAATTCATATGCTTTTGAAATATAATGCCCAGAGCAGAAAGCACTGAAAGAAAAAGGCCCATACAGAAGGAGACATCAGCTTCAAGCAGCATTCCTGAGCCTTGAGGGACTACCCTGCAATAAATCCTAGACTTCTATTGTCCCTTGTTACCTAAGAAATGAACCTGTTTCAGGTAAAACATGTGTGTCAGGTGTTTTGTTTCAGCAGACTTAAACTAACAAACCAGTAATACACCCTGATTCTGCTTATGGTTCTATCAGTCAGCAACATTTTTAAAGCTTTAGCCTCTTTTCATTTTTGTTTTATGATAGCTTGTGGTTTTAGGTCATATTTCTTTGATAGTGACTGTGCTGGTTTAAATAAAAATGCCCTCCCCTCAAGGTTAACATATTTAAATGCCTAGGAAGTGGCGTTTATTTAATTTAAATGATTAGGAGGTATGGCTGGCCAGCATGGTTTTGGCTCATCTGTCTGTATTTCTTTCCTCACAGACAGAAATGTTGGGATTACAGATGTGTGCCACTGCAATCAATTTTTATTTTTAAAGTGTGTGTGTGTGTGTGTGTGTGTGTGTGTGTGTGTGTGTACAAGTGCCTGCAGAGGCAAACTGTCAGATCCCCAGAAGCTGGAGTCAAAAGTGGTTTTGAACTGTTCAATATGAGCACTGAGAATGAAACTTGAATGGGGTGTTCTGCAAGAACAGAAATACTCTTAACCACTAGACTATCTCACTAGTCTGTCCCTAGTCTTAAAAACCAATTTGTGTTCTGAGGATTGAATTCAGGTCAGCAGTCTTGTGCAACAAATACTTTTAAATGAGAAATCTCTCTCTGGTCCATCAAGTTTAATTTTGATGAAGTCCAATTTATCTTCTTGTAGTTGTATAGTGATTTCTGTGTACTGTTTTTGGGGAAAACAAGTCCATTCTGATCTATAAAGATTTTACTTTTTATCTCAATTGTCAAATTCACATTAATTCTTCAATATAATGTTTAAAGAGGAAACAAAGTTCATTTTCCCTATGCATTTGTGGTATATTATATTTGTTGAAATATCCTCTCCTTCAACTAGCTACCTGAATGTATATGTATATATGGGTGTGTGTGTATTAGAAATTGCATTTGACTAAGTAGAATAGAAACATTCATTCATTTTAGATTTTTGAGCAAATTAGGGAGTGTTTTCTCAGAACATGTCCAATGGTAGACAGTCTGGCTATGATATGCAATACTACTGTGCTTCCTCATTCTAACTAAGCCTACGCTCCCTCCGCTGACTCCATGGTGTCATACGTGCTGTGTAAATTCATAGGCAAGCATTTGAAGGGCAAAGCATAAAAAGTAGAGTTACCTTTTATGGAAACTTCCTTCTTTCAACATTTTTTCATCATTTTGGAAATTGAAATGAGGGTCTTGCACATACTAGCTGTACACTCCAACTGAGGTATACTCTTAGATTAAAACAACTTTCTTGAAGCCAAACCTAAGACCAAATACAGCCTCAGGTCACTTAATAGCATTGGCATCCTCTCAGAGACACATGTATATTTGATTTTTTGTCTCAGCTCATGTTCATAGTAAACATTTATGAAAATCTAGATAATGTCACTTGATGTGACCTATTAAGGCTATCACAAAATACCCTAAAAAGTGAGCTTCTTAATATTTTTGGTAGCATAATAAAAAATGCTATTTTACCATAAAAATGTAATCAGAAATATGCTTCAGGATGATAAAAGTACAGTGTATTAAATGCATAAACAAGTCACACATACTCACTGCCAAGCATTTTGTGCTGTGTACGATTCTATTATACTTTGATACTGCAGGTGCCAGCAGATGTGGAAAAAGAACAATCCTCCATTGTTGATAGGACTGTAAGCTGGTACAACCACTCTAACAGTCTGGCGGTTCCTCAGAAAATTGGACATATGAGGACACAGCTATACCACTCCTGGGCATATACCCAAAAGACATTCCAACATATAACAAGGACACATGCTCCACCAAGTTCACAGCAGCCTTATTTATAATAGCCAGAAGCTGGAAAGAACCCAGAGGTCCTTCAGCGGAGGAATAGATACAGAAACTGTGGTACATATACACAATGGAGTACTGCTCAGCTATTAAAAACAATGACTTCATGAGATTCCTAGGCAAATAGATGGAACTTGAAGCTATCATCCTGAGTGAGGGAACCCAGTCACAAAAGAACACTCATGGTATGTACTCACTTATAGGTGAATACTAGCCCAAAAAGCTTGGAATACCCAAGAAACAATCCACAGAACTTATGAAGCTCAAAGAGAAGAAAGGGCAGCAAGCGAATGCCTCAGTCTTTTTAAGAACTAAGAACAAAATTTTCATGGGAGGAAACAAGTGACAAATAGAGGAGCAGGGATTGGAAAAAAGATCACCCAGAGACTGTCTCACATGTGGATACACCACATATGCACCCAATCAACCCAAACACTATTGCTGATGCCAAGTAGTGCTTTCTGTCAAGAACCTGATCTGGATGCCTCCTCAGAGGCTCTGCCATAGCCATACTGACACAGAGGAGGATACTTGCAGCTAACCATCAGGCTGAACACGAGGACCCTAATGAAGAAGGTAGTGAAAGGACTGAAGAAGCTGAAAGGGTCTGAAACTCCATGGGAAGAGCAAAATGATCAACTAAGGAAACCTACCACAGCCCCTAGGGACTAAAACGCCAACCAATGAGTTCCCAAGGAGGGAGCCATGGCCCCATTTGCATATTCCATTTGCATATATATGCAGCAGAGGATAGCATTTTATGCCATTAATGGCAGGAGAGACCTTTAGTCCAGGGAAGGCTTGTTTTCCATTGTAGGGGAATGCCAATGTGCTGAGGTGGGAGAAGATGGTTTGGAGATGTAAAATCAAAGAATATCCAATTAAAAAAGAAAGATGTCTGGGGTTCTCAGGTAGAATGATAGAATGTCCATGTCGGTGTTTGCTATGGAGCAACTCTTACTTCCAGCAGTGCTAAACTCTTCTCTTCGTAAATTCCATCTACAAACCAAACAGACTCTGCACTGTGCTGTGCTGCCATCAGATGGGAACCTCGTCAAGGTTTAAGCAGTTTAGCATGTTATGGAACGTTGAGCATTTCAGAAAGGGTTGACAGCCGCATGACATAGTCATATAGCATCTGGATGCCTAACACTTTATGTTGTATGATATTGTTAAAAACTTTTGTTAAATATTTATTTACTTATTATATCTACATACACTGTGGCTGTGTTCAGACACACCAGAAGAGGACATCAGCTTTTATTACAGACGGTTATGAGCCACCATATGGTTGCTGGGATTTGAACTCAGGACCTCTGGAAGAGCAGTCGGTGCTCTTAACCACTGAGTCATCTCTCTAGCTCAAGACATTTTTAAACATCTATATGTCTAACACCTGTATTTTTCATGATATTTTTGTTTTGTTTTTGTACATAACCTTTACACATAAGAAGAATTTTATAAGATATGAATTTCTTTTAAGGATTTTCATATTCTGAATGCTAGAATTTAGAAAAATGTTTTGTTCTCATGTATTTTATTCTATACATTTCTTTTGACATTTGATGTTTCTAAACCATATGAAAAAACATCTTGAATTTTTTACTTTCCACATTAATATTACTTTGACAGTTTGAATTTTTAAAGGTGTAACAGCTTTTCTGAAATTTGCAGGTTGCTATAGGAATGCCTTTGATCATGTTAGAACACTAAAAAGAACACAATCTGTTAATGAAGAAAAAAGATTCAGCATAATACATTAAAATTATTCCAAGGTTTTTCTGAGCGAATGTATCTCAGTGACAGACACAATTTAAAAATGTTTAAGAGTAAAAGAACACTCCTCGTACTGAATGTATGGAGCTTCAAACAAAACACTCACAGGAGGTAATACAGGGACAAATAGAGGAGCAGGAATTGAAGAAAAGATCATTCAGAGACTGCCTTACCTGGGGATCCACGCCGTATGCAGCCACCAAACCAAGCACTATTGCTGATGCCAAGAAGTGCTTACTGGCAGGAGTCTGATATGGATGCCTCCTCAGAGGCTCAGCCAGAGCCATACTGATACAGATGAAGATACTTGCAGCTAATCATCAGACTGAACACAAGGACCCCAATGAATGAGCTAGAGAAAAGACTGAAGGAGCTGAAATGGTCTGCAACCCCATGGGATGAACAACATTATCAACCAACCAACCAACCCCTCTAGCTCCCAGGGATGAAAACACCAAGCAGCTCACATGGAGAGACCCATGGCCCCAGCTGCACATGTAGCAGAGGATGGCATTGTCTGGCATCAAAGGGAGAAGAGGCCTTTTGTCCAGTGAAGGCTCATTTTCCTAGTGTAGGGAAATGCCAAGGTCTTAGTTGGAGAGGGTGGTTGGGAGTGGTAGCACCTTTATGGAAGCAAGGGGATGGGGAGGGGGAATGAGAGTGGGAGAAAAAGGGGCAACATTTGAAATGTAAATATATATAATACCAAATAAATGGATAAATTAAATTAAAAAATACTTTGATACCACTGGTAGTACATTTGGTTTTTCATACAAACATCACCACAAACATATAATACATTGCGCCATCACAGTCTGGTGGCTGTGCCATCACTAGAAAAGATCACATTTCAGCTCAATTAGAACGTGATGGAAGCATCACCAGCAGTCTGCCACTGATCAAAATGTTATGCTACACACGACTCTTTACATCTCATCGACCCAAAACATTCCATGGTCATTTCTATCTGCAAAAGGAGCTGGAGAAATGCTGGTTTGTGTTTGCTTTGTTTTGGTTTTCTATTTTAGAGTGTGTAAATATAATTCCTAAGAAGATCCTCTAAAAATTTAATTTATGTTATTAAAGAAGAGGGAAGAGGCTGGAGAGATGAAAAAGTGGTTAAGAACACTTACTATTCTTGAAGAGAACTCAAGTTCAATTGTCAACACCCATGTCATTAGGCAGCTTATAACTATCCACACCTCCAGCTCTGGGGAGTTACAAAGGCATCTTCTTGCCTCCTGGTCTTCTGCATACATGTAAAGAACACACACACACACACACACACACACACACACCTTTTCTAAAAAGCAAAAGAAATAGAAAACTATACTGTTGAGTAGGCAAGAATGTGTCTGTTTAAGCAATAAACTACCTTCTGTGAGCTTGCTGGCCTCTGAACTAATGATGTTGAGAAGGACCAAGGATGATGCAGAAGTTCACATATCTACTGGAAGGCAAGCTTTGAAACACAACACAAAATTTGACACTTTTAGACCAGAAACTTTTATGTATTTCCATATTGATTTCCACAGTTGACAATACTAATAGATAGAGCTTTCGCCTCCTTAACCTCACCAACATTTGTTACTCTCTTGATGACAGCCGTTTTTACTAAGATAAAGATGAAAACTCAAAGCAGTTTTAATTATACAGAATAGTAAATTTTTCATTGGCAGATACATCCATGGACCAAAGATCCTCTGGACATCTTTTTACTCCCTACTCTCTTTTCGCCCTCTCTCCTATCTCCTCAATACTCTTCCACTTCTCTAATAGTCTCCTCTTTATATTCAGGTGTTTTGTTTTCTTTAACTTTCATTCAGGAGAAAAAAAATGTTTCAGAGACTGACTTACTTAACACAGTATTTAGTCCCATCCATTTTCCTGATGGAGTCATAATTTTGTTCTTTTTGCCATTTCTCCCCGTCTGTCTCATGTGCATGTGTATGTGTCCTTTATCCATTCATCAGTAGGCAGACACCCAGACTGATGCCATAGCTTGAATAATGTGATGAACACAGCTACGCTGATTCAGATTCCCTTGGGGGACGTACTCACATTGGTAGGGCTCTATTTTCAGTATATCTCCACACAGCTTTTTCCTTACCCTCACAGCATTTGTTCCTTTCTTCAGGATCGTTATTTTTACTGGGATGAAATGAAATCTCAGTGCAGTTTTAACTTGTATTATCCTAATACCTAAAGACACTAAGTTTTTAATAATCAAATACCTGCACACATTCTTGTGAGAACTATATAGATGATCTGTCCACTTATTGATTGCACTTTGCCCTGCCTTGCTGTGGTGTTGTTTTTCTGAGTTCTTTGAATATGCTGAATTTTAAGCCTCTGATGGAAGAGGAGCTAGCAAATATTTTTCTCCCCTGCTGTATAGTTTACCTCTTTACTTCATTAATTATCCACTTTCCTGTGCAGCTTTTTAATTTGATAAAATCCATTTTGTTGATTCTTTCATTTCCAGAGTCAATGGAGTTATATTCCTGAAGTCGCTGCCTGCATTTACATCTTGAAATATTTTCTTATGTCTTCTTTTGGTTTCAGTGTTTCTGATCTTACATTCAGGTCTCGGGCTGATTTATGTAGAGTGGGGGATGGGTACTTAACTCTAGTGTACCATATGAATATATTATTTTCCAGCATCAATGGTTGAGGAAACTTTTTATCATGAGAGTTTTTTTATTCCTTAGTCAAAATTTACGTTATCTATGGCTATGTAGGATAATTTTTGGACCCTCTGCTCTAGTTCATTGGTTTACTGCTTGTTTTGATACTGGTCCCATCTATTACTACAACTCTGTAGTGTAACTTGAAATCAAATATTGGAACTTCTTGTAATATTCTTGGTACTCAGGACATCTTTGCCTATTACAGGTCTTTTCTGCTTGCAAGCACATTTTAGGATACTGTTCTAGTTATGTGAAGAATGTCATTTAAATTTTGAAGGTGATCATAAAAACTTCTAAATAACTCAGTTTCTTATGCCCATTTCCCCAATCCTACATCTGCTGATCTAAGAACATGGAATGCCTTTTCATCTTCTAGTGTCTTCCTCAATTTCTTTCTCTAAAGTTCTGTAACCTTTACTGTAGAAGACTTTCACCACTTCAGCAAGATATGATGACTAATCTCACCTTCAGCTTAAGTGGAGTTAGAAAAACCTAGAAACTGTACTCATTATGTCTGTGTGAGTGTTTTCAAAAGGTTTGAGAATGGAAAGCAAACCCAGAATCAGGCCTGCGTCATCCCATGGGATGGGATCCAAGGCTGAATGGGAATGAGAAAGTGAGCTAAGCACACACCATTCATTCATCTCTGTTTTTTAACTGTAGATGCATGTGACCAACCACCTCACATTCCTATTGCCATGTTTTCCTCATTGTGATGGAGTGTATCCAACACTCTGAGCCAAAATAAAACCTTCCTTCACAAGCTTGCTTTTAATTACAATGAGAAAACTAATTAACACACAGGCTTGTTCCTAAATATTCTTTTTGCTGAGAATGGGATTGCTTTCCTGATTTCTCAGCAGGGTGGTTAGTGGGGTTTGGAAAATCTATTATTTTTGCACGTATTCTAACTGTGTTGTGTGCCACTTGGCTGAATTTGTTTGTCAGATCTAAAAGTCTTTTGGTATAAATAAACTCAAGTAGCTAAAGCTATCTGAATTGCAACGAGTGTTTTACTGGTCTTATTCTGAACATGTTCGATAAGCCTCTGAAATAGAGTTCATTTGCAGCTGTTGGAGGAACACTCTGCAGCTGTGTCTAGTTGTTCTGTGGTACAGTTTCACGCTTAGACTTCTTTTGTTCAGTTTTTGTCTGCATGATCTGCTTATGTGAGAGAGAGGTACTGATTTAATATATTAGAAACTATCTTCAACCAGGATTGTTTGATACTTTAAAAGTAAATGAAGGTTTCTGACATTTTTTTAGCAACATTAAAAAATATATAAATTATCTGTAAGTAAAATTATCAACTCCATTTTCCTTAATTTAAGACTATTTCTTATCTTCCTACACAGTAAAAATATCTAGTTAGAAAACTCTTCTATCTTGATGCCTTAGCAAATATAGATGGTCTCACCAACTAAAATAGAGTATTGTTTTGTACTGATTTCAAGGGTGGAGAGGATATTTAAGTAAGAATTACTTTATGTTAGAGTTTCTATTTCTTTGTTCACCACATACAATGTGCCACAGAGATACTACATTTCAGTGATCTCTGTTAAAATGTTTGTTGTTGAAATGTGTTTATGTATCTTCTTAGATTACCTTAAAAGATACAGAGGAGAAATGACTGACACTTTGGGTATACCCCTATACATCGGGTTTCTCGGTCAGCCACAGGTCTGATTCTGGCTGCTGCCATTCTTCTCCAAGCAGTGTGTTAAAACTGAAAGGCTTGAAATATTCTAGACGATGGCTAAAAGGAAAGAGAGGAAGAAATGGAACTGAACTATGCCTTTGTGAAACAGTGGTCCTATAAAGCTATTTATTTTCTCACACTGGTGGTCGTACAACATTCTATTTTAAGAAATAACAAATGCTAAGTGTAATTTTCTATGTACAGTTTTCTCACTGAAGCTATCAAATACTCAGTTCTGAAAACATTCATCCATATTTCAAAGCAGTCTCCTTCAGTTCTGCACAAAGTTCCCTCACAGCTCAAGGGAAAAATAAATATCAGCTCTCAAGGAATTCAGTAAAGTGTCTGCTAAGGAAACATGAGGACCTGAATTCAATCCGCACAGCACGCATAAAAATACCAGGGTACACAGTTGTAATCCCAGTACAGGGAACACCAAGACAGAATGAGACCCATCACTCCCTGGCCAGCCAGACTACTCTTGTTGGTAAGCTCCAAGCCAATGACAGTAATGAGATGGTCTATCCTGGTCAAAAGTTGAGGCTTATGAGGGAACATAAAGCTCTTATTACGTACTTTAATGAATGCCATCACTGAGTACTAAGTGTGACTGCTGCCATACCAAGAACTCAGTTCCCAAACTGTAGTTAGAACATACCTGCGCTTATTTTCTACTTACAAGTCAGGCTTCTGTCCTTGTTGCAGCTCATGCTGTGGCACAGGGTAAAGCGCTTCATAAACTCTTCTATCATTCGATCCATGGATTGCAAATGAGTTGAATCGTGTCACATTTGATGGGAAATAACTCCAAGGAAGATAAGCTTCACCTTCCCAGTGTGTCTCTCCTCTGGACACTTTGAATGATAACGCAAGCTCCTTCTGTTAGAGATACAAAAGGAAAGTTCAAACATATTATAGATGCACACGTAGCACATTAAATTATTTTTCATATGTGTATTTACTCACTTTCCAAATATTTCTTCTTCCAGAGAGTAAAAGAACTAAATGCTGTCCATGTCTGTTAAAATTAAGATTCCTCATGAGTGTCAGAGAAAAACATTGTCTTTTAACCTTCTATTCTATGTAGAATGTGTGTCTTTTAGGTACATTTCCAAACAACTAAAAGGTGCAATACAATACTGGGTAACTACAGGGAGAACAAGCATGTCACATTACTTAGAAATGGCGACTATGAAATCACCATTTCACAAACCGCTGCTGCCACCACACCGCTTCGTTGGCCATCGCCACTTGCCGTATTCTTAACCCACTGGCGATTTCACTGCCCTGTCTTTTCACAGTCTTTAGAGAGGGAATTATACAAAACAGTTCATTTGGTCAGAAAACACAACGCATGGAGAAAGGAACAGAGTGATAATCATAATACTTGCAGTTTAAATAAAACCAGCTGCAAAACTAAAGCAGCACAAGGGAAGCTAGAGGTCATTTCCAAATCTTGATCTGACAGCTTAACCAAAGGTTCTTTCTGTAAACAAAGCTTCCTTGGGGCTCAGCAGTAAGGGAGGAAATGTAAAATGCAGGTTGACCAAAGCTAGTCAACAAGGCACAGACTTTAAATTGTCACTAGTGTTTCCACACTGCCTTCCTTGAGCAGTCTGCCACTCCAGCCTTCTACCATTTCTTCAGACAAAGACAACACATCTCAAGAGGCATTCTAATGGGAATGAATAAGTGGGATTATCTGACTCAGTAAGAAGCAAAGGATTGTGTGTATTTGCATGAAGTAAATTTTCTGCCTCTGGAAGTCTATCAAACGTTTCTACCCAGATGGTCCTTTGTGAGCTTTTTGAGGAAGGATTTTCTCCAGTAAAGTACTCTAAGAAGACAAGTAATCCTTTCCATTTAACAATCCTCTGATTAATTTGATTGTTTTTATAGAGCTTTAGGAAGACAGTAGGGTGTGTAAAACTTCCTGCAAATTAAAACAGTGTTCTTACTGCTTTCCTAGCTGTTAATGAGCCAGTATAAGAATTGACTGCCTGAGGCAAAAAATGATTCTTGATTATTAACTATCCTGATGTATGTGAAATAAAACCACCCTGTGGATCTTAATTTTTAAAACTTTTATACACAATGGCTACCATGTAGTTTCTTAAGGAAAAACTTGTTTCTTTTTCTATGTATCCAATGTTAAGATTGTTACTTCATGAAAATAAACTGATATTACCTCATAAAAGAAAATGACAGAGGCCAGTGAAATGGCTTAGCAGGTAGAGAAGCTTGCTGCTAAGCCTTATATCCTAGGTTCAATTCCTTGAACCCACATGGTAGAAAGAGAGAATTTACTCCTGAAAATTGTCCTCCGATCTCCACATGTGAGCCACGGCACACATAAGCACACAAACATGAATAAGTGCTTTTGTAATATTAATAAAAACAAATAAAAAAGAAACCTATAGCTTAAACTTGGGAGTTTTGGCAAATCCAAGTTCTTTGCTCTTTTAGTCAAATTAGAAATGTTTGTCTTAGCTTTCTCAACAGTAAGGTGAGAGCAAATAGTTAAAATGTTCCTACTTTTCATGAATGTTTGTAAGAACTAATCATAATTTTAAATAAAATACTGTATCAGGATAGGTGAAAAATAACATTAAAACATATCTAATTCTGATTTTAAAAAGTAATTGCAGGTCTGGTGTGGTGAGCATCTTTAGTCTGAGCACTTAGGAGGCAGAGGTGGGTGATCTCTGTGTACTTTAGGCTAACCAAGGCTGCGTAGTGAGACCCTGTCACTCACATACACACACACACACACACACACACACACACACACAAAACCATAAAAAATTGTAAATAACTTCACTTTCCATGTTAGAGTTAGCATAAAACAAACAATTAATACCTAACAGATGGGAAAAGACATCTAAAGTTTCATATGGATTAACTGGGGCTCTCTTGTCAGTTTAAAAAGGAACAAAAGCTACTGGGAAACATTGAAGTGAGATCTAAAATAAATGACAGTCATATATAGAGAAGTCTCATGTACCAAAAGCATGCTACAATTCAGATAACAGGTGAGTCTAAGTTTCCTTTTTTACAACTACACAGGAAAAATGTTAGTCACTACATAAAGAAAGTTACCAAGTAAATACTGAATCTCAAAGAGATTCCAAGACAGCTGGGAATAATGGCTTACACCTTTAACCTCCATGAATTCCAAACTGGTCAGAGCTATAGAGTAAGACCTTGTCTCAAAAACAAACAAGAAGTTCAAGAGTAATATTTTTAATGTGAGTCCTGGAAACTTTAGGTGTGGTTTAGATTATATTCTTAGCATTTACTGAAAAAAAAGCATATTAAATGCTAAAAAAGTATGATAGCTAAATGAAAAAATAAATATAAAATTTTGAAATACATAAAGCTTAATCATTCAAGATCCTAGAAGAAACATTTCTGTGAGGTAGTAATTCATTGTATCTTTATGTCTCTTTTTCATTGAAAATAAATGTTTTCATACTATATATTCTGATCGCAGTTTCCTCTCTATCTCCTGCCATTTCCTCCCCATTCCTCACCCATCTAACTTCACACCCTCTTTCTCTTTTTTCAGAAAACAAACAGGCAAATAAAGACCTGGCTAATATAAACATGTGTGTACATACTCACACACACACATACACACACACTAGGAAAAAACATAAGAAATACAACATACACATTCAAACAAAAATAAAAACACAAACTTAGAAACCATAACATACAAACAAAAGGCTGGTAAGATTTTTGAAAAGCCAAAAGAGAAAATAATAAGTGAATGAATGAATGGATAAACAAACAAACAAAGAAATAAGCACATTAGTTATAAGTGCAATATATCGACGTACACTCCACAGATCCAAAGAAGCTCAACAGGAAGGAAGGCCCAAGCAAGGATGCTTGGATCTCACTGAGAAGGGGGAATAAAATAGACCTAGGAGGCAGATGGAGGAAGGGAACTGGGTGAGAGAGGGAATGGGAACAGGAATGAGGGGTTTAGTCAGGATCAGGTGTGGGAAGATACAGGCAAGGGGCCAGGGGGCCAGGAGAATGAATGGAAATCTATAGCTGCCTGGGGTAAGGGCCGTGGGGGAAGTCTCTAGAAAGTGTCAGAGATGGGGGAGGCAATAAATGTCAATTCAGGTGACCTTACATGAGATGTATAGCTATGGGGACATGGAACATGAAGAGGCCACCTCCTGTAGCCAGGCAGGGCTCCCAGTGGAGGAATCAACCCACCCACACAACTTTCGACCCAAAATAGGTCCTGTCTAAAAGAAATGCAGGGACAAAAATGGAGTCAAGACTGAGAGAATGGTTAACCAATAACTGACCAACTTGAGACCCATCCATGGGCAAATACCAATCCCTGACACTATTAATGATACTCTGTTATGCTTGCAGACGGGAGTCTAGCATAACTTATCCTTTGAGAAGCTACAGCCAGCAGCTGACTGAAACAGATGCAAAGACCCACAGCTTTTGGGACTTTTATAAAAGAGTTGGGGAAAGAATTGAAGACTTTGAAGATGATAGGAACTCCACAGGAAGACCGACACAGTAAACTAATCTGAACCTTTGGGGGTTCTCAAAGACTGAGCCACCAACGAAAGAATATACATGGGCTGGACTAAGGCCCTAGCACATACATATAGCAGACATGCAGCTCAGTCTCATGGTGGGTCCCCTAACAACTGGAGCAGGAGCTGTCCCTAAGGCTGTTGCCTGTCTGTGAAATCCATTCCCAAACTGGGCTGCCTTGTCTATAGTTCTCAGTGGGAGAAGATGCACCTAACCCTGGTGCGCCAGGGTGGTACCCAGGAGGTACCTCATCCTCACAGAGGAGAAGGGGATGGGGAACAGGGAAGGGACTCTGTGAGGGGAGAACTGAGAGGGGATAGCAGCAATCAGGATATAAAATGAATAAATTAATGAATAAAAAGCCCAAAAGAAAAAATAAGTAAAAATAAATAAATATCTACCAAAATACCACTGAATTTATTTTGTGTCAGCCATCTATTGCTGGGCATGGGCCTCACATTAAGTATGGTTTGTGTACCCAGTGTTGTTCCATTGAAGAAAACCATTTCTCCTTTGCAAGTAGTTATGAACTGGACATACTGATTTGGTTAGGGATGGGAGCTCTCCCTTTACTTCTAAATAGTTAATGTATTAATAGTGCAAATATAAAAAGTAATGATTTATTTATAATGATCTTTCACTTTGTAAAAAAGCCTTCATTACTACAAAATCATTTATACCAATAAATCAAAAATCACATCAATACAACACACTCAAACATGTAGGATATACATATATATAATATATATATACATACATATGTATATTCTAATCATAAATTCTAAATGTATACATTGTATAAAAAATTGTATTGCATTAAAATTTTGTATTAAAATTGATGCCAGTTAATATGACCTCTACTTAACTGAACTTAGTAAGCTTTACTACAATCATACAACTTATAACTAGAAAGCAAGTGTGTTTAAATCATGTAATAATGATTAAGAAAAACAAATGATACTTACGGACAAAGTTCGACTTCTAAATACTGCCTGGTTGTATCATTCAAGAAAAATGCTTCCACAACTTATGAAAACAGACAAGATATAGGAAATTTCATTTTGATTAAGCAGTAAATAATTTATTCTTTTTGAGTAAAAAGTGAATTGCTAAGTTTTGTAAACCATCAAACTGTCCCCCATTAGGAAATACATAGAGTCTAGAAGAAGAACATAGGATATAAATTAACCTCTATTTCTCACATAGAAGTCTGTCATGAGTTAAAAGGAAATATGAAGCCTAGTGATGGTGAGGCCATAGGAAAATCAACATTTCTGCACAGATGGACTCTGGGCCAGTCATCTTCATCTTGGAACTTATCCCAAGTACACAAATTAGAAAACTAGAAAAAGAAATTACATAGAATTCTGCCCAACAGAGTATGACTCAAAAAACTAGAAATAATGATGTAACCATCTATTTCTTCTTATATACAATTATCTCATGTACATAAAGAAATCACCTACTATTCACCAAAACTGATGAAGTTAAATAAGGCATACATTCTATGTAAAAGAACACTGTTGCAGTAAATATTAAAAAAT
The DNA here is from genome assembly GCF_963924665.1 of Micromys minutus. NCBI lineage: Eukaryota > Metazoa > Chordata > Mammalia > Rodentia > Muridae > Micromys > Micromys minutus. Next base: position 39,960,237 of record NC_137984.1, on the reverse strand, counting down.
TAAAAATGGTCTATCTCTGTATCGGCCCTGAGGTCTCACTCCTCAGGCCCGAACCTGATATGGAGCCTCGCGCACCTCTGGCGCCAGGTCCAAGCCGCCCTCATGGCCCAACTTGTCTGTGCAACTCCCTTCCCTGGCGGTTTTCTACTGCCTGTTCTCTGCCTCTGTCCCGGGTGTTTCTCTACCCCAAAATCCCCTATAAATACAACTCTGCAGCTTTTCATACAGGTTTATATATTCAACTCTTAATCCACAAACCTTCTACACAACAAGATTACACCAAATAGACCAAGATACAAACTGCCTTTCTATATGGGATATTAGACCTATAAAATCCTTCATGTTCATAGCTCTATAATTCCAATCAATATCACCTGGGTCTAGCTGATCCTTGGGAACCTCCATCTTGCCATGACCTCCACCCTCCATCCTCTGACCTCCTCAGACCTCTCAGCCCTCTCCACCTCCCTCGTCCTGCCCAATCACTGGCTTTTCTTTATTTTACTAATTAAAATGGGAAGGTTCAGTTGGAGTCATATGACTAGGCAGCCCTTTTTGGGGAAGTGGAATTGGCATTAAAATACAAACAGTTTCAGGACAATCTACAGAACACAATGGTGCTGTTAAAATCATAGACAGTAAAATATGTATTGGCATAACAAGACTTCCATATTTACAGGTTGTTCATAGAGCAGCAACTAAATATATGAGCCATGAACCAAATGTACATAGATTTAAATATGCATATGTATATCATGTGTGTGCCAGGGACTACCTGTCTATAACGTGAACACAACAAAATACAAAGAGTGGTGGGGCTCATGTGGTGCCCAGAAGATAAACTACTTGCCACCAAGCCTATGGCTAGCATGTCAAATGGCCTGTGTTAGAGCCCCAGAATCTACATGGTGGGAAGAGATAACTCATCCCCCAAGTTGTCCCCTCACCTCCACAAGCATGAAAATGTTTTTTCAAACTAATTTTTAAAAAGTGGTTATTTAAAATTGGTGGTCTTTTTATTATAATTTCAGGAAGGTTCTGAGCATTAGTAGCTTTAAAAATTAGTTAGTTGTGAATGTAGTGCATCTTTCTTATAAGTAATTACAACAGCATTAAAAATACAAAATGAAAATCCAAGTCTTTTTCTTTCTATTTCGCTCTAAAACTTGCCAGATCTTGTCTAGACTTCTACAAACAATTTTTAGAGATAAATATGAAATCATACTTGAGTATAATTTCTTTTTTGCAGTAAAGAAAACTTTTAGCTAAAGAGTAAATTAACATTTACATTTAGAGAGGTAGACAGTTCATTCTGGCCTTAAAGTGAAAAAAAAAAAAAAATAGACTTAGGAAAAAATAACTTGGAAGAAGGGCTCTGTATTAATCAAGCAAATAAAATTCTAAATATACGTGGTAAGAGATCTTGGGGAAAATTCTTAATTTCTATGTAATGTAGCATTTTATATCTACAGGAGTGGCATCACCAACAGTATCTCGGAAGGAATCCTGCAGCTTGATAAGGATGCAGTACAAGAGGGTAAGAGAACAAACCTGAAACCATTTCATTTCCTGCTACGTCCTCTGGCCTTAATTTGATAAGTGAGATTACCTGACAGCAGAAAGTAAATATTAAATCTCACACTGACAGTATTTCTCCAGTAAGTAGCATACTCCACAATTCCTACACAGGAGGCTCTTACGGTAAAGATGGCAATTTAAAGATTCTTAAAGGACAAAATGGGGAATATGAACTTTTTTTTATTGCAGTTGACATACATAAAGAAAGGAAATGTGGCAGCAACACAAACATCTGTATTTGGGCCTGCCATTTTTCTCTGCTCTGCTTGTATATTGGAGCCCCATGGGTAATGGGAGGAAAGTCAGAATGACAGATGGTTAGGCAAGATCAGTAACTGCGTCAGTTGTTCAGAAGCATATTACTTCCTAACAGCAAGATAAAATAATAGTTCTCTGAGAGGTTATTAGAAAAAGATTTATGTTTGTAATAAAATACAATACTTCTACTTACCTTCATAATTCCACAGTTCACTGAAAGGCTTTCCTGGTTCTCCAAGAGGGGCTGGAGGATCATTGAAAAATGGAGCACTGACCTCCATCTTCACTCCCTTGTCACATGGATTCAGCCCGACACGCACTGGCTCATGCCCCACTGGAAAACTATCCCAAGTGTATTCAATTTTAAAATCCATCTAAAAGAAAATTCAAACAAATTTGTTAACAACATATAACTGTTCCCTTTACGTAACAATGAAATGAAAACTGAAACAAGAAAGTACAAGATCCTAGGAGTCAAAAGGCTGTCGGTGCCATAGAAAATTATGAACTGTGAATTCTACTCCAAAATACAATTGGGGCCCAAAAGCTTCATGACTTTTAGTCCTGATGCAGCTGCTTCTTTGTGTATGAAAAATCACTGTAAATGTTATAACTAAGTCCACTGCAAAAATTGTAAATGTACTTAACTATATGAGTTTATGTTTTTTCACATTTAGCCAAGATTTAATCCTTCATGTAAAAAATAAACATATCCATATCATTAGTATACTACTTTGTTTTGTTTCTGACAGATGGTAATATAACATTACATGTACATACATATATAAATTCATTATTAGTAGGTGTTTTTCCATTTTTCTTAGCATTTATTAATTATACAAAATGATGGGCTCTCCTATGACACTGCACACATATATATAAAATACTCTGATCATCTTCATTCCTTATTGCTATATCATGTTCATATTCCCCCCAATGTCCCCCTCCTACTTTCTCACATATTGTCTCTATTGATTTCTTTTTCTTTAATAATTGACACATTCATGCATACATGTAAATATATAAATACGACTTGCTGAATGCATGTAGTGTTGTTCATATATTCATACACGTTTTAAGATCTGACTACTTGGTATTGGATAACCAACCAATATTAGGGGGCTCATAGTGTACAACTAAATCTCTTATCAACTCCCTTAGTCAATTTCTGAGGCTTGACTGACCTCAGTTTCAGTTTCTTTGCACGAAGGCTGATAAAATAGAGACGTCTAAATTACCCTTGGCCTTCCTCACCTGGAGTAACCTTCCCTACCATCCTCTATAATTGTTACACCGATTCACACAATTTATACTGCATTATATATAGAGAGAAATTTTCAGTCTGTGCAATATGGCTGGAATACAGACATGCCCTAGTATCTTTAATCCCTAACAATGTAGGTAAAACGTAGAAGAAAGTAGCCATGTTGGAAAGTGACACTTAATTGAAGGGCAGACAAAGTGACAAATCAAAGAAATACTTGACAGAATAAGCCAGAGATAGAATACACCCAACTCTCACAAGAACAGGAAAGAGAGGTGATTTAACAGACACACACACACACACACATACACACACACACACACACACACAGGGAGTGGGGAGAGGAGGCAGCTTTATGGGTCTGTTTTACAGAGACAGTTTGCAGGTGAAGACAAACTAAGCCAGAAAATGAGAAGGAACCAGAAGATTAGAACAGATTGCCAGAGTTAAATTTGAGGCCAAGCAGAACAATCCAATGAGAAGTTAAGAGAAGACAGTTTGAACCAATCAGCTTAGAGAAGAATTTTGTTCCAGAACAGCTAAGTTGAACCAGCCAGCCAGAGTTCAGAAAAAACTATAAATCAATATTATTCAGCAGTAAGCCTTTGAGATGATAATTACATCTGTTGAATAAAAGTTACTTTTATAGACACGTGGATTATCTCTCAGCCTAAGCTATAATGCTTGAACTAGGAGCTATTTATCTGTCAAGTGAATACCATTCTAATGTCTACAACTAAAATTCTGAGTGTATGGTTTTAAACAGAAGAGATTTGCTGTGTCAGTAGCTTCAGCGTCCTGTTTAAAGGTATGTATTAATACAATGATACATCTAAATCACAGCTTCTTCTAAGGCTTGGGGACATGAAGAAAGAAGGGAAGAAAGATCGCAGGAGCCAGAGATCATGGAGAACAGGGGCAAAATAGTTTGTTCTGGACATGACAGGATGGTTGTACTCTTTAATTCATAGTAGCTGTGTGCAGTCACATTTTAGCACAAAGGAGAAAGGGAGTCAAATGTCTCCAACCCCTAACTGATGAACAACTGACAGTTGATGGCTTCTGGGGAAAGGAGAGTTAGTTTTCTTTAGGGATGTGGCCCCTGATTCATCAACTTAGATCCAAAGAATGGTCCCTTATGGATGAATATATTAACAGTACAAACTGGGTGCAGTGATTATTTGGAAACAAACAAACAAATAAGACATGAAGCTAGGAGGAGCAAAGATTAAAGCAGGACTCTGGAAAGAGTTAGGGGAGAAGTATGACCAAAATCATTGTATGCATATATGAAATTCTGAAAGAATAAAAATATGCTATGTAGTATATATGCATATATACAAATGTTACATATTACATTATAGACATGCATATATTTATGCATGTGTATATATATGTGCGTATATATACATATATATACACACAATGTTATATATAAACATGTGAACAGACTTTAATGTATACATGTACATATGGAAATAGCTTCAAGTGTGGGTATAGTGTAACATTCAGAATCCTAAGTGATGAGGAAAGACAGTACAGACAAAGGACTCTAGTCGTGAAGAGGATGTAAACTAATTGCTTTTCTAGCCTTATCTCTGTCATAGGTTTATGGGGAGTGGGGGAGGGTTTTTTGCTTGTTTTATGGTGGAGAAGTACAGTGAAAGGGTAAAGCCCTGAATGAAGGCCTGTGGCTTCAGAGAGGCCACTCTGAGAGTACTGAAGGTCCTGCACAGCAATGCTGAGCGTTTGGGAGTATGTGACTGCTTGTTTGGGAGGCTCCCTTAAATCAGTTATGTGATTTTATTCGTGACCTCATTACAATAAAAATCATGAATGAATAGGGTGAAAATATTTTCAAGCCTTAGGCCTCGTAAACAGCACAGAGATGAAGCATCACAGTCAGAATTACTACACCACGGTGATCAGTATTCTATTACAGTTTTGCCAGCAGCTTTCTTAAAACAACATTGTTAACCTGTCGTCTTCACTTTCAGCTTACCTTCATCTTAACTTTAAGAAGAGGTAAAACTTGAATTGTTTTAATTTCTATGTAAGGAAAACAAAAGAGAGACACACTTCTGGAGCATTCGCTTGGGAAACCAAGTTTTTAAAAAATGTCAAAGAATTTTTCTCAATAAAATAATTTTTAAAGAAAATTTCCAAGTTCATTTACAAGAGAAACCCCCCCCCCCTTTTTTACAGTACATACTGCTTTTTAGTTTGCATGTGGCACTGCACCACACAATTCTAAAAGAAAAAGAGGAAGGAGGAAATAAAGTCAGAGGAACCTGCCAACTGGAGGTTGGACCATCAAATGTTTTCAGTCCAAGACAGAATTTAAAGAGAAGTTCAAAGGACATACCGAAAAACACAAACCTGGAAGCTCTTAGTTTGGTGCTAGCTGTGGTCTCTGGCCCAGGACTGAGCAGTGGTTCCCTCTTAGGCTTTGCCCAGTTGCTCCTGCATTCTATAGTGAGTGACCAGGAATTCTGAAACAGACAAACCTGATTTTTCAGTGAAAATTTTGAGAGGACACACAAAGGAACATCTGAAGGCTTTTAATCTCACCATTTGAATCCTGGGTTTTTATTTCTTTATTTAATTGTTTCAAGAAAGAAGGATAATTCTGTAACACAAACATTATAGAACCATTTGAAAATAAACTGTAAATCAGAGATTATAATAAAATATATAAAGTAGCCATTCGCTTATTGAAATGAGAGGCTAATTATAAACATTAAACATTAGGCATAATTTATGTCACGTGGTGGTTAAAGACTGTGACATTGAAACCATATTTTCTGGGCTCAAATCCTTGCTGTGATTAGCTAGCTTTCAAACTTGTTTACTTACATTACAACTATGTATATTCTGAAGGTTTGTTAGACAGGAGCTTAGCATGTTTAGTGCCAGTTTATTAAAATTGCTAGTGAAACTGGTCATTAGTTTTCAATGTATGAAACTTCAAGTGGTTTATGCTTATTTTGACCATGATCATATAAAAGCAAGCACTTTAAGTGTAAAACATAAAAGTTATTTTACTCCTCAGTTTAGATAAAACTATTGATAATTTTAATATAGAAGTCACACTTTGCTTTCTCCACACTAATATATTCTATCAATGCTGACTGCAAATATTAAGTTTCTGGCTACTTATTCAACGCCAGCTTCCAGCACAACAATGTAGGGTTCAGATGTAGGAAAGTCTCTTTGAGGTGAGCCAATAGAAAAAGTTCATCAGATCATATCCTATACTGAGGAACTGAAAAGGAAGTGGGATTTGCACTATCAGTGTCAGGCTTTTTGTTGTTAAGTTTATGGCCACTAAAAACCAGAGTTTGAATCTTCACTGATTCAAAACTAAATTCAACCTTGGTGTGCCTAGTACCAACACATACATACTGTTAACAGCAACTCCTCCTAGAGGAATAAGGCTAACATTGTTAATGCTGTTTTATGAGTACAGGATTATAAGATGTCTTAAACGGCTAAAAAGGAAGCCCAATTTCATCCAGGGCATACACACACCTTTTGTTTTGCTTTTGTGTGTGCATGTGGGGCAGCGGGTCTAACCTGTGCCTGTACTGGGGTTGAGGCAGAGTATCAGTGGGGTATCATTCTCAAACACTGGTCACCTTTTTTTTTTTTTAACCTTAGTAAAACCTTAGTTTATTTTCACCAGATATTTTTGAACAGGAAAAAAAAAGCTTATTAAGATGTCTGATCTTACTTGTTGAGACAATGACTCACTGGACTAATTTGTCTAGGCAGCTGGATAGGGAGCACCCCTTTCCCCTCATCCTGTCTGCTCCTCTCCAGCGCTAGTATTAAAGGCACATAGAGATCTAACTAGCTTTTTATGTGGGTGGTGGGAAATCCCAGGCAAGCAGTTCATAACCAAGCTATCTCAGGTCCAGGGCATATTTAGAGAAACTTTATTTCAATTCATAAAAATATAATCAATTAAAGGGGCTCTAAAGCTGGTGATAAACTTCAAGAGAGCATTTTTTTATTGCTAAAGTATTTTTCCCCAATTTTTGTATGCTTTATATTTTAAGCTTTACAGCTCAAATACTCATAACATTACTTCGTAAAATTGTGAATGGTAGTTTATGCCCTAGTACAAATTTTATTTTATTTTTGCAAAACTTTATCTTTCCTTAAGTACGAAGAAACATCTCTGAAATATCTGCTGGATTTGCTGGCTTTCCTGGCTCCTGACCAGGTGCCTTCTTGAAGCCACAGGATTAAATACTGGACAACAGCTCTCTTTTCTAAGCACAAGAGAGTCACCAGTTTCTGACCTAGAAGCGACAGCTCTAAACTGGGGGGGACTCGAGTCACCTCAGCCCGAGGACTCATATAGCCCGCACTGCACAGACGTCCACATACTCTTAGTGTCTGCGAAACCAAGACTCGGAGGGGGGCAATGAAAATCCCTATCTAGTGCCTACTCTTATCACAGTTTCCATTTTTCTTGCAATAATAAAATTAAATTTAAAATGCGCCACACTACCTCAGACAGACACTCGCTGCGCCACTGCGGAAGGCGCCAAGCAATCCACTCAGTCCCCAGCTCAGCCTCAGGGACCCGCCCACCGCCTTACAGGTAACCAATCACCTGTAGGGACCGGAGACAACGCGATGACGCATGCCGACGCACGCGTGATGACGGACATGGCGTCACCGTCTCCAAGGAACGGTCCGGGGCACCGCTTTCAAAGTCGCAGGGCGGGCCGAGTGGACTCCGTGGCCATCTGTGCTTCCGCGGTGTCCTGGCGTCTCCCCTCAGCCCAGCGGGGACGCCACCGCCGGGCCAGGCGCGCTTCAGGGTCGTCCTCCCGCGCGGTCTGACGGGTACTCGGCGCCCTCCGGCCGCGCGCCGCCCTGCGGCCCTTTCCGTCCGTCTGGGTCCGGCCGAGCGCGGAGCGGAGTCTGACGCGCGTCGCCTGGGTTCGGCCGAGCGGCGGGCCGGGCTGCGCCGCCGCGTGAGTGGGATGCTGATGCCTCCGCGCCAGGGCTGGCTGCCCCTGCGACCCCTTAGCTTTTTGTTTGCCCTCACAGCGGGAGGCTGCCTTTTTGTTTGCTTGTTTTAAAAATACCTTCTTCCCCGCTGCGAGGAATCGATAAACGTGATGAAAACTCCAAACTAAAATATCGAAATGGCCACAGAAATCGACTTACTGAGAGACCAAAGTAAGCGCGTCCTATTCCCCCGATAGAGAATTCGTCTGTAAGGTGCAGTGTCGCTGTCGTTGACCTACTAATGTGTTAGTGAATGCTGGTGGGGTCCCAGCGTGAAAATGTTAAAAACTTAAAGAGAAGTCCGTTGGCACAAAATGCTAGGTGATGTACGTGAGACTATCTATGTATGTACTTACGAAGCAGAGCCGCTGGTGATACTTGTAGAATATTCCTTAAGCGTGTATAGGAGTCACCTAGACACGAAATAGATTTGCTATGCGTCTCTTGTGCTTGAAGAAACTCGAGGGCTGATGGCCAGGAAGAGTTTCTAAGCCTGCAGCTTAGGACCTTCAGGCTCTCGTTAGTTTAAATGATATTTGTTGACCTACTGTTTTATTACGTGTCAGGTGCTATATATGTAGTCGATGTAAGGATGAGATTGAAATATTGTTCTCCAAGCCTGTAATTGGCGGAAGGACAGACATAAATACCAAAAATACACTGAAGCAGCAACAGCTGCTGACTCGTTTGCATCAGTTTTACCAAGTAGATGATGGAATTATTGAGTAAATATTGAAATGTATAGAATAGCATCAACTAACACGGTGCTAGACAAATGTTGACTAGCATGCAATTATTTAAACTATGGCCAGTGGAGATGTCATTTGGGCAGAAACTTGACCTGTCAATATGTGTTTACTGATAAGAAAGGTTTAGGTGTCCATATTATTTGCAACATTGAAGGAATTGGAAGTATGCTTTGTTTAAAAACAGCACAGTTGCCTCGAACGCTATGTTGAGGTTTGTGGAGGAGTACAGTAACATGATGTCTTAAGAAAACGAGTAGGAAGAGCCTCCCTCACTCCAGAGATGAGTAACTGGCCACAGTCTGAGTGATCTGCAAGAATGAGTTTTGCTTGGTGGAGAGATACCTGAATTTTAGATGAGTTTAAGAAGAATAAAGCAACCATGATTTTCAAATAAAAATTGAATCCCAAATATGAGCAAACCCAAGTAAGAGGATTGATTTTAACTGAAAACCGCATCTTAAGTCAGTAAGACAAGCAGAGAAGAGATTCCCAAACAGAAACAGCAACACCTCAAGGGTTGACCTTTGCCTACACAGGAAATGGGAGCATGGAATGTTAAGGTTTGTATGAAGAGATAGGAATGGGTGTTAGGGATCTGTGAGCTCTTTCTGTTACTAGACCTCGTATGCCAGTTAAAGATGGGGTTGTCCTGTTAGGCATAGCACCTACCTACTGCTGAAGTGAAGACTGTGTCCATCTTCCCATTTGCCTCTCATATTCTCTACACTGTCTTTCCAGGGCATGGTTTCCATGTTCTGAACCTGGATTCTTAGATCAAGATGGCCTTGAACTCTGCTCCCTCTGCCTCAAGAATGTTGGGATTAAAGGCATGTGCCAACACACCTAGCCTTTCTACATTGACTTGTGTAGATCTTAATTTCTTCTCACTGGCTCCGTTTGTTTTTCTTGTTTATTTTGTTTTGAGGCGACCTAGTCTTAGATTCTGTGTAGCCTGGGTTGGCATCAAACTAATAACACATAAAATAAAGTAAATCTTTAATATTTTCAAAAGCCCATAAGAATATGTCTATGTTTTCAGGGTACAGGAGGATTTTCTTCGTAGATTTGACTTTTATTAAAAGAAAGATAAGTTAATAAACTTGAGTAGTGCATGATACTACCAATGTCTCTAAAATTTACATAAGCAACTGGTTAATGCATTTGCATATTTATGTGTGTTTATTTATAACATAAGTCTAAAAACACAAATAAGCATCATAGCAAAGTGAAACATTTTTGTAATATATACAATTCAAGTCCAGAAATGAGAATGGCTAGAACTCAAAAAAATTATAATCCCTCCCTCTTTTCAAACATAGTGAAAGATAACCTGTTTAATTTTATACTTTAATTTAGTTTTTTCAGTATTTTAGTTTTAAAAAGTAAGATTTTAAAAAAGTAAGATCATGAACCATTTATTTCTCTGTGCTCCATCATTTATGATATTTTGAAAATTTATCCTTATCACATATAAATAGGATTAGTTCATTTTAATTCATTTAACTGATTAGTTCATCTTAATTGATAGGTTTTAATTAATCTCATATCTATTATTATGATGGATATCTGAGTTACTCCCAGATAGTGGGTCACTGTTACTTCTTTTGGTCATGGTTCTTGTGCTTGGCTAGTTGATTATAGTGCCAAGAATTGTGTTTACCTTTAGTCTTAAAGTTTGGTGATTTTTAAACTCTCATCAGCAATGTATAGGAAGGAGTTCAGCTTGTTCCACATACTCACCAGTTCTCTTGGTCGCAGCCTGAGTGCTTTTGGAGGCCAGAGAAAAAGGCTCAGGCTTTGAGCATTATTTTCTTACCTATCTTTCCTTTCTTCCTTCTTTCTTTTTGTCACTTGCTTTCCTTTTTCTTTTTTCTCTTTATCCTTTTCTTCCTTTCCTTCTCCTCCCCTCTTTTTCCCTTCCCTCCCTTCTTTTTTTCTCCTTCCTTTTTTCCTTCCTTCCTTGAAACTGATCCTCTGACTGGACTAGAACTTGCAGAATAGCCTAGGCTGATTGGCTAGGAAGCCCAGTGACCTCCCCACCCCCTCCACCTCTGCAATTCTGAAATTCCGAGGCTCTTTCACCACAGCCTGCTTTTCTTATGTGAACTCTGGGAATTAAATTCAAGTCTTCAAGCCTAAAAAGCATGAACTTTACCAACTAAGCCGTCTCCCTAGCCAGAGCCTATTTTCACCAGTCTTGAATATCAATTTATAATCATTTTAATTTATCATTTCCCTGATGTCTACTGAGCATGAACTTTCTGTTAATTGGTCTCGTAAGAATACTTTTTGTATACTGAACCATTTTTTTCTGTTTCTCAACTGATTGGAAGATTGTTTTAGATACACTATATCATTGACAATTATAGTTCTTAGAAATATTTGTCTATAGTTTGTGTTTTTACTTATTGGTTTTGTTTTGTTTGTATGAGCATAAGTTTTTAATTATGATGTCCATTTTGTTGGTATTTACTTTAAATATCGTTTAATTACTTTCATATTTGCTGTGATATAACACCGTGACCAAGGCAGCTTAGATAAGAAATGGGGTACAGGGGTTCATGGTTTCAGTAGGGAATGTGACAACAAGCAGGCATGGTGCTGGAGTAGTAGCTAAGAGTGTACTTTTTTATTCACAAGTAGGAGACACAGAGAGAGCCAACTGGGATTGACTCTGGCTTTTGAAACCTCAGAGCCCACCCCAGTGACACAACTCCAACTAGGCTGCACCTCCTAATCCTTCCCAAACAGTGAGCCTGTGGAGGCCATTCTCATTCAAATTATCACAAATGTTTCCTTCTCTTTTTGTTTTAATTTAAAAAGTCTTATTCTATCCTAAGGTGATTCTTTAATGCAAATAAAAAGATTACCTACCTACCCCAGTTCTAGAGAGCCCCTTGGATCATCAGTTATGTTGTGTAAGTGTGTATTTCTGAACTCTAAATACTTTTTAATTGGCAAATTTCCTTTAGTCCTAATATGGTTTGACTCTTAAATACTTCCCAAAGGCCATATGATAAAGGTTTGGTCTCTTTTAAATGATGCTTTTGGGAAGTGGAGGAAATTCCGAGAAATTGGGGTCTAATGGGAGGAAGTAGATGCCTCTGAATTTTGTTCCTATCCCTTGGCTCTTTCTCTCTGCTTCCTAACTACAACTGATTGCTTTTCTTTACCCCAATCCCTGCTAAGATATATAGTATTCTGTTTTACCACCCCCCCCCCCCCCCGTAATGATTGAGCCTAGCAAGCATGAGTCAAAATAATCTTTTCTCTGTCCAGGTATGTTTCTGGGCTTTTTATCATGAGAGTGGAACACTAACATTTTCTTTTTTCACTATCATGCTATGGAAATGAGAGCCTAAACACGTGCTGCTGTTTGGCAGAGCTAGCATGATCCTAGTGCTCTTTTTGTAAAATTGTCTTTGTTCCCATCCCATGTCCTTTCAGAATCATTCTTTTAATTTCTATAGCAGTATTTTTGAGTGCCGATTGGAATTTCATTAGATATGTAGACATTATGGGGAAAACTGACCTTAGGAGGCAGACCTCTTTGTTTTCTTTTCCCTTCTGTAGGTCTTGCATTTCTACTGCTTAATTTATCAAACACAAAAAAATTTTGAATAGGAATTTTATATTTCTTTTGTGAGATTTATTTTGATGATACTAGAAAGTACTATCTTTTGTTATTTAAAAATCTTGTGTTGTCAGTATATACAAATGTGATTAATTTTTGCATTTTGGCCTTGTAACTATTAAATTTACTTCCTGATTTTAAGAGTATGTGCTCTTTGGAGTAGTTAACAGGTATGTAGATGAGTTTGTTCTTTGAATCTTCATATCCCTTGTTTATTTAACTGCTTGCAGTGCCACATTAACTTGAGCTTCCACTAGAGTGTTGTTTAAATGTCATGAGAATGTGTTTTGTGTTAACAACAAGGAAAAGATTTCAACATCTTTCCTATTAGGTATGATGTTTACAGTGGTTTTCATTGCTGTTGTTTTGCTTTTTGTATTTATTATACTTATACCTTGAATCTTATCAAATGTTTGTTAAAATAAAATAGGAAATGGTTATACTTTTAATCCCCTTGTTTGTGAGTTTATTCATTAGGTTCACTTCCATTATTTCCTTCATGTAACTCTTTTGAGTTTTTATTGCTGTTCTTCTAACTTTTTGCAATAGATTTGATACTTCAAACTTTTTTTTTCTACCTAATTTGAAAATCCAAATTCCAAAATAATATAAAATCTGAAGCCTTTAAGTGCTGATGTGTTTATAGACTTTTATGGTAATTTGAATCTAGGATTTACAGATTTAAAGTACTCAACAGAAGTCTATACAATATTTAAAAGTATAAAAAAATTTCTAAATTTGAAGAACAAAGTCTATTTAAATTAATTCTGAATTAAAGTTATAAAACTTTTCTATTATTAAGTTATGACATATCACATTTAAACTATTATCCTGTTCAAAATGCTTACATATTTTGGTAATTTTTCCTGAGATCCAGTGGTAATATAAAAGCAAATTTTGTTTTTGTTTTTCAATTTTCGTATATCTCAAGTCTCTTCCTGTTGACTGCTTTCTGTTTTGGTTATTGACTCTAGTTAGTTTGGTTTTTTGTTTTATTTTTGTCTTGTTTATTTCTGAGAGTTGTTGAGCTTTGTTCTGTTCTTGTAAATCTTAAAAGAGTGAGTATTTGTTGGGTAATATCTTATGTATGTTTTATGTATGTTTTTCATTTTCTTTATTTTTTAATCTTCTTTAATTAAAAAAATGAGTGGTTGTCTTGCCAGCATGAATGTTTATTTATCAAATGCTAATGGAGACCAAAAGGGAGTGTCGGATTCCCTAAGAGGGGTAGTATTGTTGTGAGCTAAGGTGTGAGTGCTGCAATTAGCTAGTACTGTGTCTGCCAAGCCATTTCTCTAGCCTCTTAAAATTTTTCATTAGTATTTGTGTGTGTGTGTGTTCGTGCGCGCCCCCCCCCCTCCACTTGCATACATTAGATACATATAGAAGCCAGAGTTCAACATGAGGATGTGGTTCTGTCCTTCTACCTTGTTAGTTCTAGAGATTGAACACCTGTCAATCTCCTGGGCATGACAGGTACCTTTATATGCTGGGCCATCTTGCCTTCCCTGTTTGTGTTCTGGTGTGTATATAGATGTGGCATGTTAGTGAGAACTCTCAGTTTTACTCTGGACCATCTTTTTCATGGTTTCATGGCACTCCTGCTGAATTTAGATTCCATGTCCTAGAATTTGTCCTCAGTGTAGAATGGGTAATCTTTTCAGTCAACTTTAAGAATTCTAAAGCATTTGTGTACAGCTGAGTGTTGCCTCTAATTATAGCACCAAGAAAGCAAAGACAGTAAGATTCAAGTAAGTCAGGCCAGCCTGGGTTACATATGAGTTTTAGGTCAGCCCGAATGATGACCTGTCTTCAAAAAAGAAAGAAAAGAAGGGGGAAAGAAGGGAAGAATATGGTGTGTATCTTCCCAATTCTTTCATTGAAGAAGTGGAAACAAAAAGACAATGGAGAATGTTTCCACTTCTGCCTGATAATTCATATTTAGGAAGTAAGAAAGATTGTTGTAGCTATCCTGTGTTCATTCCATTTGGGAATCATTATTTAGCTTATGAATGTAACAAAACCTTATTTTACATTCTGAAATGATATGCTACTATTGGTGATTCATCTTATGAAAAGCAATCTTACATACAGATTAGAAATCTTTCATTGAGTATATCAAATAGTGGCTGCTGTTTTTCTAGTTTTACAAAATAGACTGTTACTCAAATTGGTTTTTGTTTGTTTGTTTCAGATGATAAACTAAATGATATTCTTAGGCAGCATCAAATTGGACATATTTACAGAGACCCAACTATGCAGGTATGTGAAATGATTAAGTATAAAAAACTAGATTGAAGTTTGATTGTAAATATATCTACATCCTTATGAATTATTGATTACAGTCAATACAAATCCTCAATGTAAATTCTACATAGAATTATTCACATTTGAAGTTACCTATAACCTTTGAAATTTTGCTTAAGGCTTTTTGATTCTTGTAAGGGAGAATTTGGTTTTGCTCTCTGGAAGTAAGCTGTTTGTCTATAGAAATTGCTTTAATATTTTTCTAACTTTGGAGCTAAAGTGATACATCTTAAAGTAGCTGAAATCCGAAGTGGGAATTCATTTAAGTTTTAAAACATACTAAAGTGATTTCTCAAGATGTGGCTACCTGTACAACTATTTCAGTTATATAATCATGGCATTATGACAAATGAATGCTTAAGTGTCCTTCATGTGTAAGGCCCTGAGTTTGACTCCAGTCTCCCCTATTAAAAAACCCACAAATTATGAATAAAACATAAACTAACACAAGTAATAATAATATATGTATTGTCGTTTAATGTTTTTTTACCCCCCTGGGGTACTTTTTGGGTTTTTGTTTTTGTCTTTGTTTTGCTTCAATTTTAGATTTTATCAACAAGGTATACATAGCTGGTAAATATCTTAAAGCATAGGTCTGAATGCTTGATTAAGCAGTAACAGCAACAAAAGACAGGTTTTTGAAGCTCCAGAGCTCTCTGGACATTGTAGCACATCTGCCAGAAGCTATAGCTGGCTTGCTCATGAAAGTGTGTTTTATCAGCAACACAGCAAAAGATGCAAGACCACTATCAGAGGTGTCTGTTATGCATTGTGGTTATAATTATTGTAAACTTCAGCAACAAACCACTCAGGGACACATCTTTCCTTACCATTATACTTGTTTTCATTCTTAGCAGGTGTAGGTTGTTTTCCAAATGTATGGTATTGGAACAAACACAGTAGAGGTAGATCAGTGGAATAGAATTGAAGACCCAGAAATGAACCCACACAACTATAGTCACTTGATCTTTGACAAAGGAGCTAAAACCATCCAGTGGAAAAAAGACAGCCTTTTCAACAAATGGTGCTGGTTCAACTGGAGGTCAGCATGTAGAAGAATGCACATCCATCCATTCTTATCTCTTTATATAAAGCTCAAGTCCAAGTAGATTAACGACATCCACATAAAGCCAGTTACACTGAATTTAATAGGAAAGAAAGTAGGGAAGAGCCTTGAACAAACATGTGGGCACAGGGAAGAATTTCCTGAACAGAACACCAGTGTCTTATGCTCTAAGATCAAGAATCAACAAATGGGACCTCATTAAATTTCAAAGCTTCTGTAATGCAAAGGACACTGACAGTAAGACAAAATAGCAACCAACAGATTGGAAAAAGATCTTTACCAATCCTGTATCTGATAGAGGAATATTATCCAGTATATCCAAAGAACTCGAGAATCAAATAATGCTATTACAAAATGGGGTACGGAGCTACACAGAGACTTCTCAAATGAGGAATATCGAATGGCTGAGAAGCACCTAAAGAAATTCTCAACATCCCTAGTCATCAGGGAAATGCAAATCAGAACAACCCTAAGATTCCATCTTACACTAGTCAGAATGGCTAAGATCAAAAAACTCAGGTGACAGCAGATGCTGGCAAGGATGTGGAGAAAGAATACTCCTCCATTGTTGGTGGTATAAGCTGGTACAACCACTCTGGAAATCACTCTGGAGGTTCCTCAGAAAATTGGACATAGTGCTACCTGAGGACCCAGCTTTACCACTCCTGGGCATGTACCCAAAAGATCCTCCAACATATAACAAGGACACATGTTCCACTATGCTCATAGCAGCCTTATTTATAATAGCCAGAAGCTGGAAAAAATCCAGAGGTCCTTCAACAGAGGAGTTGATACAGAAAATGTGGTATATTTACACAATGGAGTACTACTCAGCTATTAAAAACAATGACTTCATGAAATTTTTAGACAAATGGATGGAGCTAGAAAATACCATCTGAGTGAGATAACCAAGTCACAAAAGAACACACACGGTATGCAATTACCCAAGATACAATTCACAGACCACATGAAGCTCAAGTAGAAGAAGAACAACCAAACTGAGGACGCTTCAGTCCTTCTTAGAGGAATAAAATACCTACTGGAGACAAAATTTAGAGCTGAGACTGAAGGGAAAGGTCATCTAGAGACTGCCCCACCTGGGGATCTATCTCATAGAAATCACCAAACCCAAACAGTATTGCAGGTGTCAAGAAGTGCATTCTGAAAGGATCCTGATATAGCTGTATCATGAGAAGCTCTGCCAAAGCCTGACAAATACAGTGGCGAATGCTTGCAGTCACCATTTGGGTTGAGAACAGTGTCCCCAATGGAGGAGAGGACTGAAGGTGCTGAAGGGGTTTACAACCCCATAGGAAGAACAATATCAACCAACCAGAACTCCCAGGGACTAAACTACTAACTAAAGACCCATGGTTCCAGCTTCTTCTATAGCAGAGGATGACCTTATCAGGCATCAAAGGGAGGAGAGACCCTTGGTGTCCTGTGAAGGCTTGATGCCCCAGTGTGGGGGAATGCCAGGGAGGGGAGGCGAGAATGAGTGTGTGTGTAGATGGGGGAACACCCTAGTGGAGGCAGGGGAAGGGAAACCAGGAAAGGGGATAATAACATTTGAAATGTAAATAAAGAACGGTGAGATAATTAGGCCTCCTTCAGACAGTATACAACGTCTGAAATTCTGTTGTAATGGAAATGGGCTAATGCAACCATGCATTTTTGGTGGGAGTTTGTAATTGCTATAGCCATTCTGGAAAATCATTCAGTAACTTAAACAGAACCCATTCAGCTGATTTAGACTCAGCATTTTTCCTCCTGGATGTGCGCACGGGTGCTTGCACATGTGCACACACCACACACGCACACATACACACACATTTACTTTTATACCAGCTTTACTCATAATACAGAGACCTTTTGTATGAGAGTGGAGCTTAAACCTATAATCTAGCATTCAGAAAGTTGAGTTAGAGGCTTTGTGATTTTGGAAGCTGCCTCGGCTACAGAGTAAAGTGTGCCAAACATCCAAGGTATTCTACTGAAGGGAAAAAAGCCAACCCCAAGTGATTATATTTATGTCAACAGCCCTAAAATGAAAAAAAAATGTACATACATACAAATGCACAAACACAGACATACACATACATATATATGTCTATATCTGACTAGTGGTCGCCTAGACCTGATTATAAAGAAGCACAGTGGAAAGGTAGTGTGACTAAAGTACTGAATGATCCTGGGCTCGTGAAAGCTTTATGTTCATATTTGGTCTGTTGCTATCATAGTTATGACATGGTACTGCAGAAGGTCCTCATCTACAGTGGTTTGACAATTTTTCAGCTTTGTGATATGAAGGTGATGCTCATTCAGATCTTTTCTTGAGTGAATAATATATGGTAAGATGCTCTCCCATGGTGATGGGCAGCAGCAGTGAGCCCAGCCTCTCAACCAGCTATAAAGTCGTAAGTGTGAACATTCTCTGCAGGCTCTATGTTGCTGTGCCACCATGTTTCATAGGGCAGTGTGTTAAGTGCATTTTGAGTTTATATCATTCTCGACCTCAGATGAGACTGTCATCCATCTTAAGTTAAAGATTATCTGTATGTTACATTGTGTCTTAACAAAATGTTTGCACTGGGGAACATTGCCCAAAACTGCCTGACATTATTTTCTATAGTTTCATGTAGTTGTATAGTTTTCTCAAAAACAAAGAAACAAAAACCCAACAAGATTAATACTTCTTAAACCCCTTCATTAGAACTGAAGTAGCATTTAAAAGGAAATGTACTTCCCTATCTGTATGCATTTAATGTAGAAAATAAGGAGCAAGAAGAAATTAAGTTCAACAAAAGAAAGTAGAACTTAAGTAATGAACTGTCAATGTAAACATTAGGGAAAAATTACAAAAGTAAGAGGATTGATCAAAAAACAAAGTGCACAAGTCACTTTCAAGGAAGATAAAGGAAAAATGAATATCAATGTTTGAAGAAACTACTGAATTTTGTTTTTAGTGTGATCTCCTATCTACGACTTAATTTAGTCTTTTTATCCGAACATTTATTGTATTATGTGTGAATGTATGTAGGTAATGATCCAATGATTTGTATATGATGATTGTGTCACAGATTGCTCTTTAAACCTTATGGCCTTTGACCCTTCCTTATATCATGTCGACCAGACAGGAAAGTCAGCCTTGTACTGTTACTGTACTTATTGTAAGCATCCCTTGCGTCACCACAAATAATGATAATTAGTGTTAATAGAAGATTCTTCATAGTTTCTAGTTAGCCAACTTTTTATCATGCATGGTTAAGTTTACCAAAGGGATTTCAGTATTAGCTTTTTTCTTTCTTCCTTTTGGATTACATTTGATAGATTTTATAAAGTTATAAAAACTTTAATGACAATTTAAGCCAGTTTCTATTTTAACTAGACTGATGTAAGAAAATATTTTAATAGCGTGGTTTTTTGTAATTATATACATGTTTTTATATTTTTTCTTATAGAACAGCATGTCCAAAGGAGGCAGAGGTGACACACCAGTAAACTCAGTAAATGACCAAAGGTAAAATATTACTAAATAAATATTTTTCAATAATTTGATCATTGAAAGTTTCTTAGTTTATGAATGCTTATTGTATGGTCTGCTGTAATTAAACATAAATGACTTGCTATTGAGTTGATCAAAACATTGATGGAATTATAAGAGTGAATTATAATGAGAATGATCTTGCCTGTTCCCCAACATACTTGGTACTATCTGAGAGCATCTTTGATTTGTTACAAGGAAATTACATGGAAACTTTACTAGGTGGAAGCCAGAGAAGCAAATTGTTATCTTTCAGAGCTCAAGGCTTCTTTCCTGCTCCTTCCACATGATCAAGAAGTTTTCAGTCCAAAATATTACTTGTGTTAAGGGTTTTTAAAAAAGGGCAAGTACTGATTCTTATTAGACACAAATTTTCATTTTGAGATTTATTTTACTTGTTATATGCTTAAAGTAAATGGAACTGAATATTCAGTCTTTTAATTCTGTGCTTTCCTTTAGTTCTTTACCACCTCTCATTGCTGAGTATGAGAAACATCTGGAAGATCTAAACAGACAACTGACCTATTACCAGGTAAGAAGTCATAATCAACTTACCTTTTGTAAGGTTTTAGCATGAGAAGAAAATGTGAAAGTCTCACTCATCTGTAAATGTATATTTATAAACATTCGCTTCAGTTTTCTTTTAAATCCACTATTCTCTTGTTCTTGCTCTCTGGCAGAGGCATCCTGATGGCATTAGTAATTGTTCATATCTGTGTGCTCTGAGTCATCTGAGAGCCCTTCAAACCTGCTCTCATTCTTCCCACATGTGTCATTCATTACTTGCAGAATGGTTTTCCCGAATCTTTAGATGCTATTTCTGTTACATGCCTTTATATCTTATAGATAAGATATTATTATCCTACTTCCGATATACTATTGGGTCCTAGCAGATTTTATTTTGATTTCTAGTGGAAGTTTATTTTAAGAATAATGGAAATAAACGTAAGACACTGTCTATGTAGACAGATCATAGTCTCAGGGCTTCTGAATTAGGCTCATGAAAAACTAAAGCATACTATAAGGTTGTTACATGCTTAAACTAACCACGGTTTTAGAGTACAACCAATATTTATAATGTGTTTCTTTGACTTGAGATTTTTTTTATATTTCTTCCCAAATATCTTCCTGATACCAGGAGAACAATATAAATATTTCATTTTTAAAAAGATTTTTTACTTTTAAGATTGGCTTGCAGAGCAATGGGTTTCCCTATGGGGTTTCCCTATATGCCTTGTTTTTATTGATCCCTCCTAGCTCCACCCCTGTGGACTTGCACTTTTCCTTCACTCTGTTCCCAGCCGTACCCTTTGTCTTCCCCACTTTCAGCCTTCTCTGAAAGCTGCTGCTGCTGTTTTCTTTTGTCTGAATGTATAAAGAGTTGTAAGAACTAAATACTAAAACACAAAGCTGCTGGTCAATTAATGGACAGTTAACAGAAAAAAAAACAAAAAACAAAAACACAAACAAACCCAGCAGATAAATATTTAGAAGTATTTCTTAATCGGAATTTCTGTGTCTTGGGCTAAGTCTACCAGCTGACAAATACTGTTGTTAGAAATTGAATACACTAATGATTGTATTAGACCTAGATACCAAACCCTAGATCAGTTCCCTAACTGTAAAGAAAACATGGTTCATCCAGTGCAGTTGTGAGGAAGATAATGGCCCAGTATAAAAATAACCCCCTCCTGGTGATATGGGAGTGGCAGGCTCTAAGTCCATTGTCTTCTTCTTTTCTGAGACAAAGTTTTGGTTTGGTTTGGTTTGGTTTGGTTTGGTTTGGTTTGGTTTGGTTTGGTTTGGTTTTTGGTTCATTCCATTCTGTTTTTTGTAGCTCTGACTGTCTGGGAACTCTCTTTAGATCAGGCTGCCTCTGCCTCCAGAGTGCTGGGGTTAAAGTTTATGCCACCACCACCCAGCTATCTTTTCTCTTACTGCATAGACATAAACAGGCAACAGCTTTTGGGATAGTCCCCATTCTAGTTATTCTGGAACCACATGAAAAAGAAGCTACACATCTGTTACATATGTGAAGGGATGCCTAGGTCCAGCTTGTGTATATATATAATATACATATATATATTTAATATATATATATATATATATATATATAATAATAATAGTATTCCATTATGTAGGTGTACCACATTTTCTTTATTCTTCAGTTGAGGGACATCTAGGTTGCTTCTAAACTTCTGGCTATTACAAATGAAGCTGCTGTGGACAAATTGAGCAAGTGTTCTTGTGGGATGGTGGAGCATCTTTCTAGTGTATGCCCAGGAATGGTATAGCTGGGTCTTGAAGTAGAACTATTCCATTTTTGAAGAAAGCATCAAATTGATTTCCACAGTGGTTGTACAAGTTTGCACTCCCATCAGTAGTGAACAAGGGTTCCCCTTACTCACACATCCTCAACAACATGTGCTGTCTCTTGATTTTTGGATCTTAGCCTTTCTGATGGGTGTAAGATGGAACCTCAGAGTTGTTTTGATTTGCATTTCCCTGATGACTAAGGACTTTGAACATTTCTTAAGTGCTTCTTAACCATTCAGAATCCTCTGTTGAGAATTCTCTATTTGGTATAGACAATTCTCAATTTATTTCTCATTCTTCATGATGGGATTTTTTAGTCTTTGGCCATATAAGCGTAAGTCAACCACGAGAATTATCTTTTTTTCCCTTCTGATAGGCAATTAAACAGCAAAGTTTTTGTGTGTGTGTGAATGATGTAATCTTTAGTTTTAGGAGTAGCAAATGTAAAGTCTGCTGAATTTACTCTATGAATTGAATGATGGTATATTTTGTGTACTTCAGTTGTTATTCTAGAATACCTAGTTGCCTGGAAACTAAACTTTCCTTAAACCTCTTGTAGTCACTCTGATTCCTGTGTCTCTTTAATGAGCTATTTTGCTGAAGTGCTTGGATTCAGTTTCTCATTTGATGTTTTTACTACCTCTGGGTGACTACTGAATTAGTAATAGGAAGAAGCTACACGTAGGAAACCCAAGAGTCTTTTCTAATAGTAATTGTTGCATTTGTTTGAGAGGAGAGAAAGAAGATGTTGATATCTACTTCTAAGAATAATCTCTTCATACTCACAGGCATATAATTAATAAAGAGCACGAATTTTTAAGAATTTCAGATGTACCTGAGTATAGTGTCCTGTGACTTTAGTCACAGCATTCAGGAGGGAGATTTCTGTAAGTTAGAGGCCAGCCTGAGCTACATAGAGAGTTTCAAGACAGCCAGGGTAATATAGAGACTTTCTCTCATAAAAACACCAACCAAAAAAAAATCTAACGCATTTAAAAAATTACTTGATTTTAGTGGGATTGCTCACCGTTTAGTTTGATGTTGGTTACTGGTTTGATGTATATAGCTTTTACTATGTGTAAGTATGAGCCTGGAGTTCCTGACCATTCTAAGACTTAACATGAAGGGGTCTTGAATTTTGGCAGATGCTTTCTCAGCATCTAGAAAGATAATCAAGTGTTTGTTTGTTTGGTTTTTTGAGTTTGTTTATATAATGGATGACATGAATGGGTTTTTGTATATTGAGCCATTCTTGCATCCCTGGTGTGAAGCCCACATGATCATGGTGAATGATCATTTTGATGTTTTCTTGGATTCCATTTGCAAGAATTTTATTGAGTATCTTTGCATCAATGTTCATGAGGAAAATTGGTCTGAAATTCTCTTTCTTTGTGGAGTCTTTGTGTGGTTTAGGAATTAGCATATTTGTAGCTTCAAATAATGAGTTGAGTAGTATTGCCTCTATTTCTATTTTGTGGAATAGTTTGGAGAGTATCGGTATTAGGTATTCTATGAAGGCCTGATAAAATTCTGCACTAAACCCATGAGGGTGTGGGCTTTTTATGTTTGGGAGGCATTTAATGACTGCTTCTGTTTCTTTAGGGGTTATGGGGCTGTTTAGATGGTTTATGTGATCCTGATTTAACTTTGGTACCTAGTATCTGTCTAGAAAATTGTCCATTTCCTCTAGATTTTCCCATCAGAGAAATGCAAATCAAAACAACCCACCTCACACCAGTCAGAATGACTAAGATCAAAAACTCAGGTGACAGCAGATGCTGGCAAGGCTGTGGAGAAATAGGAACACTTGTCTACTGTTGGTGGGGTTGAAAAATGGTACAACCACTCTGGAAATCAGTCTGGCGGTTTCTCAGAAAATTGGACATAGTACTAGCTGAAGACCAAGTTATTCCACTTCTGGGCATATGCCCAAAAGAAACTCCAACATCTAACAAGGACACATGGTCAACCATGTTCATAGCAGCCAGAAACTGGAAAGAACCCAACAGAGGACTGGATACAGAAATCATGGTACATATATACACAATGGAATACTACTCAACTATTAAAAACAATGAGTTCATGAAATTCCTAGGCAAATGGATGGAACTTGAAGCTATCATCCTGAGTTAGGTAACCTAGTCGCAAAGGAAAACTCATGGTATATACTCACTTACAAACAGATACTAGCCCGAAAAGCTCAGAATACCCAAGAAACCATACACAGAACTTATGAAGCCCAAAGAGAAGAAACTCCAGAAAGTAGATGCCTCAGTCTTTCTAAGAAGGAAGAACAAAACATTCATGGGAGGAAACAAAGGGACAAATAGGGTTGGAGAAAAGATCATCCAGAGACTGTCTCACCTGGGGATCCACGCCGTATGCAGCCACTAAACCCAAGTACTATTGCTGATGCCAAGTAGTGCTTACTGACAGGAACAAGATATGGATGTCTACTCAGAGACTCTGCCAGAGTCATACTGACACAGAGGAGGATGCTTGCAGCTAACCACCAGACAACACAAGGACCCCAATGAAGGAGCTAGAGAAAGGACTGAAGAAGCTGAAAGGGTCTGAAACCCCATGGGAAGAACAACATTATCAACTAACAAAACCCACCACAGCTCCCAGGGACTTAAACACCAAGCAATGAGTTCACATGGAGAGACCCATGGTCCCAGGTACATATGCAGCAGAGGATAGCATTTTCTGACATCAATGGGAGAAGAGGCCTTTGGTTCAATGAAGGCTCATTTTCCCAGTGTAGGGGATTATCAAGGTGCTGAGGTGAGAGAGGGTGGTTGGGAGAGGGAGCACCTTTATGGAGGCAATGGGAGAGGGAGGGGGATGGAATTGTGGGAAAGGGTTAACATTTGAAATGTAAATGCAGAGACTATCCAATAAAAAAATATTACAGGCATGACCAAGAAGTAGAATACTTTCAAAGCAGTAAAAACATGCTGTAATTCTGTGTATAAAGATTTCTTCTCACACCGCACAAAAGGAAAAAAAGATAGTAGGGAAATTTTGATGATATAAGAACTACTTTGCCAGTCTTTTTCTTCCAAATCTTAAATATTTTCAAGTATTTTATAGTAAAGTTCTTAATGTGACTTATATAGTACACATGTATTTCATATAATCATTTAAAACAAAGATAGTTTTCAAATGCAAGTGTTTTTATAAATACAGTTAGTAACCAATTTCCTAGTAGTAAATTTATTCGTTTTAGTTTGACTGAAATTCTGGCTAGCAGGAACCTGGGAAAAATTCAGTTTTGATGCTGATTTCATATTAAAAGGTGGTTAATGATTTCTTAGGCCAAGCTGATCTGAGTAGGAGAGACTTGGAGAGCTGCCTGTTCACACTTCTGCCAGTTCTGCTCCAGGCTTGGCTCTTCTCATTACCCTAGAGTGCACAGTGAAGACTGCTGCGAGGGTTTGAGCCCAGTGCACCTTTGTTGAGAAGCTGCTTTTCCATGACTGCCTTTTGCTGCCTGCACACCCTTTTGCTCTTATTAAAACTGACTCTTTATGGTGTCATTTTGCTCCTACTGACATTCCCTTTTCCTTTGAAAGGCTAATAATCTCTTTATTACCTTAGAAAGTCAGTGAAACTTTCCTCCATTCTCTTTCTAGCATGAATTATAATCCTCCTTGTCTTCTAGGTAGTGGGTTTTTAAGTCATCTGGCCTGCTAAGAACTACTTAGCAGTAGATAGCATGTCAGTGACCATGTCTGTTTACCATAGCAACCTTGTTTAGAACAGAGTTGATCAGGAGGGTGGTGAAGTAAAGAGTGAATGACTGCTGAAGAAGTCCTGCATTCCCTTTTCTACCATTCCCATCTTTCCTCTTGAAGGAGGAAGGAATATCCGTACAGATATGAGCTTCCCCCGAATACATGGATTAGTTAAGATAGATTTTCAAGGGATAGCAATCAGATGGGGTTTTGCTTTTATTTGTTTGTTTGTTCAAGACAGGGTTTCTCTGTGTAATGGGGCTGACTGTCCTGGAACTCCCTGTGTAGGCTGGCCTCAAATTCACAGAGATCTACCTGCCTCTGCTTCTGGACTGCTGGGATTAAAGGTATGCACTACCTCACTGAGCTCAACTGATTCTTTTATCATACTGATGTGTATCTTTTGTTTTCCTGGATATATATTTTTTCAATTTTCTGAATTATTGCATAATTTTTTTAATTTTATAATCTATTCAAAAGGAATGTTTATCAAGCTTGGTACATTGTATGTGATATGGCTTGTTAAAAGAAATGAATAAATTTTATCTTTAAATATCAAAAAGTCTGCTTGCATATGAAATGAGTTCTAAGTGGAGATCTAATTGTCTGGAGAATGTATTACTATACCATGTTTTATTATTCTTGTAGAAACACATGGGTGAGATGAAACTACAACTTGAAACTGTCATCACAGAAAATGAAAGGTAAATCAATCACATGTTTATATACATATGAATATAAACTTGCTGAGTTCATTTAGTCTTGCGTTTATATTTTTAGGGCTGACAACATGATATTGGTTAACCATTAATTTTTGGCTCTTTCAGCAATCCTTAATTGCCTTTAGTTCTTCCTCTAAGGATGAAGCCTTCTGAGATTTCCCCTGTTCACATAGTCATGTCAACTGGCCTTGTTATCCAGATCCTTGTTTAGGCTGCCATGTTGTTGATACTTCATGAGTGTAGCTACCCTGTAGTATCTAGAATACACTGTGTCTCAGCAGACATCCTGGTCCTTTGGCTCTTATAATCTTTCTGCTTCCTCTTCTTTTGTGTTCTTCCCTTAGTCTCAGATATAGGAGTGGTGTTATAGAATGTGACTGGGCACCTCATAGTCACTTTTCTGTATTTTGACCACTTGTAGCTTTCTATAGTAGTCCCTATCTGCTTCAAAAAAAAAAAAAAGTGTATTTGATGAGAGCCGAGAGCTACATTTAACTATGGGTATAAGGGTAAATATTTAGGATGAGTTAGAAATTATACTGGTTTAATTTGTGGTAGTAATGGGTTCTCCTTTATGTTTCATGGCTTTACCAGCCCTCTAGATAATTGGCTAGGTCTGAATTTCCTCCCAATGTGCACATCAGAAGTCAGTTAGACAGCTGTGGTTACTCACAAGATAGAAGTGCCTCTGTTTCATCTGTAGGGATGTGTTATGCTGACCTTTGCTGCATTTTATAAGTACCACAGCTGGATTGGAGTAGTGATTTTAACCCTTGGCAGCTTACACCTTCTAGTACTATAAGCATTAGTCCTCAGGGAGACTTCCAGGTTATTTGTAGCTCTATTTCTTCATGTCTTGTGTGTCCAAAATGTATATTGTTTTCATTGATAGAGATTTAACTTCAAATTCTAGGAAGTAAACTAAAAGTCAAGGCCTGTTTTGTTGGGATAGGGTGTCCTTTAGACCAGGGACTCAAAATGAGGATGATGTTTGATTATCAGGGTTTTCTTGGATAGACTGTGACAAAGAAGCATCATTTCATGGGCCAACTGTAAAAAATAAAGTCATATCTTGAAATAGGGGATATAAGTACCATTAAATATTATCAAGCAGTAGAATAGTATATAAGTATGTAGCAGGAAACATGCTGATTAAATACAAACTTGCCAACCCTGATCCATTTACCCATGAGTTCCTTCTAGTTCCCATCCTCATCCCCTCTACCATAAGGAAAAGCTGTGTTGAATTCTGCTTAATGTCATATTGTTAGGTTTGCATTTTTAAAACTATAAAAATTGTATCATCCAGTATTCTAGAACTTACCTCTTTTCAGTTTCCTGTATTGTATGAAGATTTCCAGAGATGAAATAGCCAGGTTTTAGGATTGTAATTTAATATCAACTCAATTTAAAAACTTGGCTGACACCTAGTTTACATTTTCACCAGTAAAAATTTTAATTCATATTGATCTATATTTTTCCATCAATAACTTTAATCAAACTTCCTAAATACTATCATTGTTGCTGTTAAGTCATTTCTCATTATGATCTTAATTTACATTTTATGAATACTGTTATGTTTGGCCATTTTTTATCTGCTTTTCTTATGAAATGCTTACTTACCTTATTACCCAAGTTTTTATTGTTCTTACTAAAATATATCTATCTCTTTTAAGTGCCTCCTGCCAAAATTTTAATCTGTTCTATACCATCTTTGAGGACTTCTTGGAAATACAGTTTTAGACTTTCAAGTACTGTATAGATAAATGTGAAATATAAATAAGAGTGCCAATTGGCCATTGCTACATTAGATAATAGGCATTGCAAATGTCCATTTCCAGGCTGAGATATGCTTACTGAAAGAATGTTCTGTTTTCTTCTTAAAATTTCAAGGTAGTTGTACTGGCTGGTTTTGTGTCAACTTGACACAAGCTGGAGTTATCACAGAGAAAGGAGCCTCAGTTGAGGAAATGCCTCCATGAGATCCAGCTGTAAGGCATTTTCTCAACTAGTGATCAAGAGGGAGGGTCCATCCCATGGTGGTGCCATCCCTGGGCTGGTAGACCTGGGTTCTATAAGAAAGCAGGTTGAGCAAGCCAGGGGAAGCAAGCCAGTATGTAACATCCCTCCATGGCCTCTGCATGAGCTCCTGCTTCCTGACCTGCTTGAGTTCCAGTCCTGACTTCTTCTGGTGATCAACAGCGACATGGAAGTGTAAGCTGAATAAACCCTCTCCTCCCCAATTTGCTTCTTGGTCATGATGTTTGGTGCAGAAATAGAAACCCTGACTAAGACAATAGTGCAATATCTCAAGCTTTTCCTTTGGTTACTTTATTTTGCATATCTACTAGTATGTCTTTTCTCAGCACGTTAGAATTTTAAAACTTGATCATCAAGAATATATAAATTGTATTCTGGTATTCTGTCCTGAGTTCCCAAAATTAGACATTAAGAAACATAAAACTGTAGAAATGTGATCTTGTTTAGACATTAAGAAACATAAAACTATAAAAATTTGATCTTGTTGACTTGTAACTAAACCAAAAATGGGGGGGATTTTGAATATTAAATTCATCCAATGCATGGACTTTTATTAAATTTTGACCTTTTTTTTGTTTCTATTCTTCTATATTATAATTTCTGTTTTATTGTTACATTCTTTTAATGTACTTGTATTTTATGAATATATGTTGTTCCAGTTTGTTTTCTATTGCTGTGATAAACAGCAACTTGGAGAGGAAAGAGTTTAACTTAGAACTCGCAGTTCATCATTAGGAGAAGCAGGGCAAGAACTCAAGCGGTCAGGAACTAAAGTGCTGCTTACTGACTTGTTTCTCATGGCTTTCTCAGTCTATGTTCTTAAACATCCTTGGACCACCTACACAGTGTGATGCTTCCCACAATGGGCTGCCTCACAGGGCTGCTTAAAGACCAGTCTTCTTACAAACCTGTCTGATTGGAGGCACTTTCTCAGTTGAGATTCTTTCTTCCCAGATGACCTTAGCTTGTATCAGGTTGACTAAATAAATAAATAATAAAAAAATTAAAAATTAGCCGGTATATGTAGCATTCATATGGAATTATATTTTAGCTTGAATTATATTAGCATTTTTCTCTTTAAAAATATTTTTATTAATTATTCTTTTTGATTTATGAACCTTCGTATTCTATGGGTTTTTACTAAAGTGTACAACTCAGTAAAGTTTAAAATTAGAGTTAGATTTTTTCATTCATTGTGTTTTTTAAATCTATGTGGATTTTTTAGCGTTAATGTTCTTTCCCAAAATAATTATTATTAAAAAGACTTTTAATATCCCAGTAGAGACTATTATAGTAATTTTTCAATCATACACTTATGTTGGGCTTAATTTTTAATGTACTGGGAAAACAAGGTATTTTATGGAGTAAAGATGATAACCATTTAGTTGTTTCATATATGTGTTTACAACATTCTTCCTTTTATGTACAGGTATCTTGAAGCTAGTCTTAAGATCTTGACTTATTTCAAAGTAATGTGAGGTGCAAGTATGGGGTTTGTTTGGTTGGGTTTTTTTTTTTTTTATGGTTTTGGGATTTTGTTTAATTTGCTTTTGCTATAAAAAGTGTCCGATGCTGAATAAATATGCTTACTTGACTCTCACACTTCTGGAGTTCCAGGAAAATGCTATTAACATCATTCAGCTTCTGGTCAGGGCCTCATGCTGCTGTATCATGATGGAAAAATGCAAAGTAGAAGGGGATACGTGGAGAAGGGACTTGTGTGCCAGCATACTTCTCAACATGCACTCTCATGCCTGTTAATCACAAGGCCTGGTTCCTTCTCAAGATATCTTACTGCACATAGTCAGTCACCTCCAATAGACCCTACCCCCTCACATTTCAACATATTTGACAGAAGCCAAATCCAAACTACAGCAGCTGTTGGATTTCATGATCTAGAAAAGTAGAAAAAAATTGGACTCTTGGTTTATTAAAGGCACTTTTGTAAATGCTACAAGGTTTTAAAGTGAGCTCTGCCAGTTATGCACTTTTAGTTATATGTCTTGTTAATAATTGCAAAATCAACATAATTTATAAATTACAGAAAAAAATATTCTAAGAAAAGTACACATGAGTAGCTTGGGTTATACAGTTGTGTACAGTGCAATAGTATTGGATTTTGGAAACATTTTAACATATTTGTGTAGGAATGCATAATATCTAGGAACTGATTATAAATAATAAAAAACATTTTATAAAAGAGATACTAAAGTTACTTACCAAACTTCATGGCCCTCCCTCCCATCAAGAGCAATTTGTGCTGCCCAAAGATTCTTGGATGTTTTCAGTGGAGCTTGGTTGACTTACAAGGGGATACACACTTAATTGTTTTAGCCATGAGCTCAGATTTCAGAGACTCAGCAAGATCCAAAGAAAGAAATGTAGTAAAACCTTTGCTTCTCAAAGGACATTATTGAGTTACAAACAGAAATCTGGAACCATGTATCTTCTGAGTTAATAGTAAGTGAAGCAGTAAAATAGTCATTTATAGTTAATCTTCATTCCCAACTTGATAGGATTTAGAATGACCTGAAGACAGGTGTCCTAAGGGCTTGAAAAGGAGGGCTTTTCCAGAAAGGTCTAACTGAGGAGGGACAGCACTGAATGTGATCCGCACCAGCCCATGAGTTCTGGACTGAATAAAGAGGGAACGTTAGAAAGCCAGATGAATGCTGACATTCCCATTCCTCTGCTCTCTCTGATCTCAGAGTCGAACACATAGCCTACCTATATTTACACTGACATGGAACCATCTGCTCCATGAGTTTTCCCGTGTGATATGTTCTGAACCAAAAAGAAACTATTCCTTCATGAGTCCCTTATCAGGTATTTGGATACCATAACTATAAAAGTAAATATTCACAAATATTTGAGTGCCTATGAAGTGTTGGGCATTTCCAAGTACTCCTTCTCACCCAGCAAAATTCCTTCTTCTTCCCCAGTAGTCACCCTTATTTTTATGCCTTGCATATTTCTTGAAAGTCTAAATCCCACATTAAAAAAAAAAAAACCTTCAGTATTTAAAATCTCAGGGTCTATCCATTTTGTTTCTTTTAGTTGAATACAATTCACTGTATATGTGTCATCTGCTGGCATCCAGGTTGCTTCCACAACTTGGTTATTGTGAATATTGCCACAGTACACATGGATATGCAGCTGTATCCACTGTATGCTAAGATCCTATGAAAGTGTATTTCTAGGAGTGGTAGGACTGGATCATGTGATAGTTTCATTTTTAACTTTATAGGGACTGCACTAAGGTACAGTCTTAGCATCTTTGCCAACATTTAAAAACGAAACCAAATAGAATTCTAAACTAAAAAGGTGCAATGGTAAAGATGAGAAATAGTGAATGAGAGAGAGAATTAGCAATGTTCAACTAGATTGAAAAGACAAGGAAAATAAATTTAAAGAGATATGTACAATTAACTCTTGAACAAAATGTACTTG
The DNA here is from genome assembly GCF_963924665.1 of Micromys minutus. Classification (NCBI taxonomy): domain Eukaryota; kingdom Metazoa; phylum Chordata; class Mammalia; order Rodentia; family Muridae; genus Micromys; species Micromys minutus. The sequence goes on along the minus strand of NC_137984.1, from coordinate 39,928,541 downwards.
AACTGTATGAGGCCATTTATAAAAAGGGTTTTTGTTTGTTTGTTTGTTTGTTTTTTATTTTTGAGGTTTCTAATAGTTTGAAGTAATTGATAATTGCATAACATAGAAATATCAGAAAAATTAAGAAAAAAGTATATCTTAAGTTCATATGTATAGTACATCACATATATGTAAAAGTCTATCTTTGATAAGTTTTTATTATTTAATATGATGAAACATCTGAATTTTACCTTTCTGAAATTTTTAAATCTCTGTAGAATAAACTGAACTCTGCCTGAATGATCACTAGTTTGATATGTTAGAAAATATTCATACTTTTACTCATACAGTGTTTAATGACTATTCCTTCTATTTTTTTAATCTACTAAGATGATTTCATATAAGAAATATATGTGACTTATGTTGATTTAATTAACCCCCAAAAATTACTTATTAAAATGAGTGTAACGTTAACTGCTTATTGCAAAGGTTACACAGTAAATTAAAAGATGCTGTTGAAAAGCAATTGGAAGCCCTTCCCTTTGGCACAGGGATAGGAAATGACATCTGTGCTGATGATGAAACCGTGAGGAACCTTCAAGAACAGTTGCAACTAGCCAATCAAGTAAGTGGCATATTTTTTTACTTATTAAATTTAAAGTCTTTAGAAATGTGTTAATCTTTTTAATTTTTAATATTTGATATTACAGTTACATAATTTCTTCCTTTTCTTCTTACCTCGCCCACTCCAAACCCTCTAATATACCCTCCTTGCTCTTTCAAATTCATGACCTTTGTTTTCATCAATTGCTCTTATATGCACATTTGTATAAACAGACAGCAAGCTAGAGGTGGGGCAAAGATATAAACCTTCAATTCCTGCCAGCAGTGTTGACTTCCTCTGACAGAGGCCCCTCTCCTTCCTTTAACCTCCCTAAACAGCACCACCAACTGTGCCCACAGGGGACATTTATCATGCCAGTAACACTATAGAGAAAACCTTTTGTTTTGTTGTTTTCTATACTTAATCAAAACTTGCTAAGGAACCCTAGACTACTTTCTGTTTGTTTGGATCCAGTGTGTTAAATTAGCATTTTTTAGCCTTTTGGTTTCAAGACTCCATGCAGACCACTCTGTCTTCTTTTAATATCCTAAAGTACACTTTTGTGGCTTATATCTATCAATATTTAGTGTACTGTAAATTAACAAGCTTTATTTTTTGAATAGTACTATAAGCACACTTTCTACCAGTCCTCAGAACAGAAATGACAAACCATATACTTTAGAAAATTCTATTGTGAAAGATGAGAACACATAAGTAAATGTCTTTCTCCTGTGAACATAGTTTTGACCTCAAGATCTTCTGGAAGTCTTTAACCCTCAGATCTCTTACTATACTTTTGTGGAGCTCTATTAAAAAGTTAATGGATTAATTACAAGGTAAATGATGAATTAATAAAAATCTTACTACAAAATGCCAAGTGAAACTGTGTTAAAAACAGTACATATGTGATTATAATTTTGCTAAAAGAAAAGCTTAAAAATTTGTATCCCAGAAGCAACTTATAAAAAATTTAAAGATGTGAACAGTCAACATTTATGAAAATGATTAAATCCAAGTTAGTAATGTTTATTAGAAGAGGTAATACTAAAAAAAAAAAAAGAAGAAGAAGAAGAAGAGATAATACTAAAGTTATAGTTATTTATTGCTTGTGTTTCCCATATTTTCTTAGTTTTCTACAATAAGCATTTAACTTTTTACAATCAGAACAATCATATTGTATGTCACAGAAGGACTTTTCTCTTAGAAATGTCAAGGCTTAATTTACACTTTTTTGTAAAACAAATAGAGTGGTTTTTAATATGCATTGCTGATAACATTAATTTAACTACTAACTCTTAAGTAAAAGGAAATTTTCAAAATAAGAAAGTTACTACTAAAATTTTTAAATCATGATTATTATATTACAGTCATATCACACATAACAACCTGTCAATGACTGTATATGCAATGTTATTCCTTAAGAGTACATCATCCAGTGATGATTGTGGTCATTATAGTTTGTGTTAAGTGCATCTTTTGTAGTCCATAATAGTTAACTTCCCTGATAGTGCATTTCCTGAAGGTATGCTTATGTTAAACTACGCATGACTACCATTTTTACATACATTTTAGATTTACTTCATAACTTTACAAGTACCCATTTATAAAATACTATTATTTATACTATCAGTAAATAGCTTGCTGATACTTTAAGAAACTATCAGGTTTTTGTTGTTGTTTGATAGGAGAAAACTTGGGCTCTGGACCTCTGGCAGACTGCTTCTCAGGAGTTAGAAAGTATTCAGAAACTCTACCAGGAACATATGACTGAAGCGCAGATTCATGTATTTGAAAACCGAAAGCAAAAAGTAAGCCTAGCTTTCATGATTTTCTTATATATTTGTCGGAAATTGTATCATGACAAAAGTGTTTTGGAAAGAAATTCCTAAGTCTTTCATGTTTTTTAATGTTAACAATAAATATATCTCAGGATCTTTTAAACAGGTAAGTATTCAAAGAACTGTTTTGGTGCATGTTGTATTTTGAATGCGACTGGAATTAAAAGGTGTGTTAGTTTGGTGAAGAAGTATAAAATTGTATTTTATAAACTGACCGTTGGTATTTTAATTGCTTAATTTTCTACCTGTTTTGAAACAAAACAAAATTTGTTATTTGAATTTCAGTGGTTGGAGAAACTTGATAACACTGTCAAATAGCAGTGTTCACACAACTAAATATGACCTGTTACTAAATTGGATGTTCACTATGTTGACAATAAATTAACTATAATTTTATCATAGGAAGAAGTCTTATTAGTTATTGAAGACTTCTTTCTGTTAGAGCAAAATGTTTCTGCATTGGTCATCTAGCTTTTGATTTATACCTCAGTTAACAAACTGTCTTATAAAGACCTCCTGTCCCATTGAGAAGTCTTCCTTCATTGCTGTTCTGTGGGTTCTTTTACTGCTATGTACATTTGCATACTGTGGACTTGAGAATTATCTGTTAAAATAAGTGGGTTATCATAACTCTCATTTGTTAATTCTTCAAGTTTGTGAATACTCTTAATATCATAGTGAATTTCTGACTGTGTAATCCTAATGATACTTACATGATATTCTAGTTTACAGTATTTTTTTAATCCATGCTGTGGTTTGAGATAACATATATAATTTTATCTATAAAACTTTTGTCTTCTGGGATCTAGTAGAAACCACTTTTAATAAAAGTTAATTCTTCAAGGTTGTTTCCTAATTCAGGTCAACACTAAGGCCGTAAATTTATTTTGTTGTTTTCATATATATCCATTCTCCTACTATGGTAGATTTCTGCATCATTTGATTTTTTTTTCAATGACTTTACAAATAGTACTTCGTCTCTATTTTCCTGGTGGCCTATTAATCCTTTGTTATCTTCCATGTTAACAACCTGTTCCAACTTTATGTTATCAGTGCAGGTAGTGTTTAATAGGACTGTATGACCTGAAGAAATTATTTTAAACTTGTGAAACATGGGGGTTTTTTACAAAGCTGCACAGTTACCACAGTGGCTTCTTTGCACAGTTGATCTTACCCATTTTGGATAAGCTGAGTATGTAGTTTCTAGTGTTGTGCTCATACTCTTTGAGCTTCAGTTACTTAATCATTTACATTTTTCTTATTTCTCTACTAATTTATACAATAGAAGAAATAATGCGAGGGTCATACAAATTTAGGTGTATGACATTAGACTTGATTTTAGTTTTATTTAAAGAATGGGCTACAGGCTAAACACTATGGACTTGCTCTATTTTCCTATTAGGATCAGCTGAACAATTTTCAACAACTAACCAAGAAACTCCATGTTGCTAATGAGAACATAGAAATGGTAAGTGGAAATAAACATTTTACCTACTTTTTATAAATTAGAAACTGTAACTATATTTATTCATTCCTTTTTACATCAGAGTAACAAAACATGTATGAATTAAGCCATAGAAACAATATTTTTTCTGATTTCCTTACATATTCAGTAACTGCACATACTTCTTTAAACTGAACAAGACCCTTTAAAGATCTAGCCAATGTGTATTTGAATTATATCCTAATCTGAAAACTGTCTTAGGGTATTTAGTGAGGTCTCTTAGGAGTAAAGTGATCAGACCTTCAGCTCCTTAAAAGTAATACACACAGCTAATCTTTAGTGTTTCTTTCCACACAGCCAGAAATGTGGTAAGAATAACAGAGCTCTGTGTTGAATGAATGAATTGATTTGTTTTAATGAACTACATTTGTAACTTAACTGTCTGTATATGGGATTAATATGTGTAATGTGTATATATGTAAATTTTTCTACATTTTTAAAAACAAATAGTATTCAGCCTCCCAGTTCTACTTACTGTCTTTTAATTATTTTGTTTTATTTTGTTTTCCTTATCTCCTTGGAATTTTATTTTTACTCATTGTTGAGTAATAGAATTATATGGAATTAAAATAGAATTAAATAGAATTATAGCACTCTGGGTGATCCCTCCCTTTGCTTTTCATTCTTCCCTAGTTACTCTGCTAATTCTTGCTAATACCTAAACAATGTCTGTGCTTAAGAGTAGAGTTATGTCATCAAAAGTAAGTTATCCCATTTTATTGCACTGTCTTATTACTCATGTAATGTTGACCACTTATGCTAACATATAGAATCTCATTTTTGTTTGTTATTTTTGAGACATTAGTCCCATACTATAGCCTAGGCTATCTGGGATTTACCCAAGCTGGTTTCCATCTCCTGAGAGTCCTCTTGCCTAACTTTCCCTAGTACTGGGATTGTACACATTAGCTACCAAACCAGGTTAACATTTGGAATTTCTCATCATAGATTTGTTTTTATTATTATTATTATTATTATTATTATTATTATTATTATTATTATTATTTACAGTATACTTCTGATGAGTCTTAATACTCCAAGATAAAAGGATTGCTGGGTTCAGTAATTAAAGGCTTTTAATTTAATAATATAGTTCTATGTGGAAGCTAGTACTTTAACCTAGTGTCACAAGTATTTATCATTTTTCTGAGTATATCTCCCAGAACTGTAGGAATTATATAATCCTTTGGTATTTCTGCTGTAGATAGCTTATTGTATCAATGACCCCTAAACATTTTTCAAAAAAGCCATAGGAAACTCGTATTGAGTTTCACAAGGGGTATATTAAACCATGGTGGCTTCTTTCATTCCGGCGATCATGAAGCAATGGCCAAGGCAGACAGATCTCTTTGAGTTAAGGAGCATGCTTCTGAGACTCTGTCTTTAAAAAGAAAAAGAATTTGGATGCTCTCACTTTGCCCTCTAGTCTGGCTAAAGGTTTATCAATCTTGTTGATTTTTTCAAAGAACCAGTTTTTAGTTTTGTTGATTCTTTGTATAGTTCTTTTTGTCTCTATTTGGTTGATTTCTGCTCTGAGTTTGATTATTTCCTGCCTTCTACTCCTCTTGGGTGTGTCTGCCTTTGGTTCTAGGACTTTCAGCTGGGCTGTCAAGCTGCTAGTGTATGCTCTCTCCACTTTCTTTTTGGAGGCACTCAGAGCTATGAGTTTTCCTCTCAGTACTGCTTTCATTGCATCCCATAACTTTAGGTATGTAGTGGTGTCATTTTTGTTTAATTCTAAAAACTCCTTGATTTCTTTATTTCTTTCTTTGACCATGTTATCATTGAGCAGAGCATTGTTCATCTTTCATTTGTATGTGGGCTTTTTGTTGTCTTTGTTGTTATTAAAGACAAACCTTAGTCCATGGTGATCTGATAGGATGCATGCGAGTATTTTGATCTTGTATCTGTTGAGGCCTGTTTTATGACCGACTATATGGTCAATTTTGGAGAAGGTACCGTGAGGTGCTGAGAAGAAAGTATATTCTTTTGTTTTAGGATGAAATGTCCTTTAGATGTCTGTTAATTCCAATTGGTTCATAACGTCTGCTAGTTTCGCTGTGTCTCTGTTCAGTTTCTGTCTTCATAGTCTGTCCATTGATGAGAGTGGGTGTTGAAGTCTCCCACTATTATTGTGTGTGGTGTAATATGTGCTTTGAACTTTAGTGGAATTTCTCTTTTAAATGTGCCTGTCCTTGTTTTCGGAGCATAGATGTTCAAGGTTGAAAGTCCATCTTGATAGATTTTTCCTGTGATGAGTAAAAAGCATCTTTCCTTATCATTTTTGATAACTTTTGGTTGAAAACCTATTTTATTTGATATTAGAATAGCTACTTGTTTCCTGAGCCCATTTGTTTAGAAGGTTTTTTCCCTAGCCTCTTACTCTGAGGTAGTATCTGTCTTTGTCTCTGAGATGAGTTTCCTGTATGAAGCAAAATGCTGGATCCTGTTTACATATCTGGTCTGATAGTCTATGTTTTTTTATTGGGAAATTGAATCCATTGATATTAAGAGAAATTATGGAATAGTGATTTTTGTTTCCTGTTACTTTTGTTGCTAGAAGTAGACTTATGTTTGTGTGCTTTTCTTCTTTTGGTTTCCTTGCATGATTATTTTTTTGCTTTTCCTTGGGTGTAATTTTCATCCTTGTGTTGGATTTTTCCATTTATTGTCCTTTGTAGGGCAGGATTTGTGGACAGATATTGTGTAAATTTGGTTTTGCTAACCATCGGTCTGAACTAGGGGATTCCAATGAGGTTGCTAAAGAAAGGACCTAAGAAGCTGAAAGGGGTTGCAATCTCCTGGGAAGATACCAACATTATCAGTCAGCCAAGCCACCCTCCAAAATTCCCATGAAGTTAAACACCAACCTTTATGCACACATTGAGAGACCTATTAATCTAGTTGTATATGTAGCTAAAGATAGCAGTGTCTGGCATCAATGTAAGAAGAGGCTTTTGGTCCAGAGAGGGCATGTTTTCCCAATGTAGGGGAATGCCAAGGCAATGGGGTGGAGAGGGGATCAGAAGGGAGTGCACCTTTGTGAAGGCAAATGAATGGGGGCAAATGAATGGGGGAGAGGGGATTGGAGTGAAGTGGGGTAGGGTAAAGGGATAACATTTCAAATATAAATACAGAGTGTCTAATTTTTAAAAAAAAGTCTGAAAGGGTAATATACCAAAACTATTAAAATTGGTCTCTTGGCATGGTGTAATATAATATCAGGCAGTTTGACTAATTGCTAATCTGATTGTAATATATCTACAATGAAAAGATACCACTGCTTTTACAAAACTCTATTGATAAACATTTTTAAAAGCCAAAAAAAGAAAGAAAAAAAGACAAATGCATATTCTCAGGCCAGAACTAGAATTTTCTTAATGTAAGTAGTGGATACCAAGCAACTACTAAGCTACAGAACTCATGAAACAATCTTGTGTAAATCAAAGAGCATTCAGAGCTTAGTTGCAGGAGCCAATCTGAGTGAAGATCAAAACGAAAGGGAATTTGCCCGTAAAAGACAAGCAATTCCCATTTTAAAAGGTCTGTTACTAGGCTACAGATACACAGTGAAATAATGAGTATAGGATAAACTCTATTTTAGTAAGGCTTGGGGAAGGTGTGAGAGTAGACAGAACCCTTCTCCCGACATACACTACAACTGAACAGTTTCTTCATCTAAGGGGTAGATGATTTTACCACACTTGGTAAAGCCAGTGGGTTGTACTAAAAGCCTAGTGCAGCACCAAAGGATCCTAAGATCAAAAATAAGAGTAGCTCCCAGCTTCCTCCAAAAGAAGTAAGAGATTAGTGTGTACATCTAGAGCCTCAACTTTTCTGAAGGGGTCTCAAAAGATTGACTTCTGTCTTCTTTGTCTTGGAATTCTCACAGTTCCTAGACAGTTTAGACACTGCAGAGAATGGTGCTGTGGTACTGCTTAGACTAACAGATGTCATTGACCCTGTCCATCTCTTATTCCTTACTGGCTAATGAGTTCAGCTTTTGGCTGCCTCCTGCAGGAAAAAAATAAATCTTTGCATCCAGTACTCTATCCTCTTAGGGTTATCTTGAAACATGTCAGTCTTGTTGGTCTTTGTGCTCTGTCCAGCACGGTGTAGCTGCTGGGGCAGGGGGTGGAGGAGATGAGGAATTCATAGCGTAGACTGATACAGGCCACAGTGCCTTGCCCCTCATTTATCACAGAACAAGTACACAAAGATATTTCTGCCACTGTCTCTAGGAGGAGGAAAATAATATGGAATACCTCCTGACCCTGTGACCAGCTAATAAAAGGTCCTCTTTTATATAATACATCAGTCTTTGAAGACCAGGAGAGTTCCAATTTTTCTTCATGCCTAGAAACCAAAGCAATCACCCAAAACAGTGAAAAAAAACAAAGATGTTTCAAAAGATCCACATGAATCCCCTAAATAAAGGAGATGGGAGATGGATGGATGGATGGATGGATGGATGGATGGATGGATGAATTAATGGATAGTTGGTCAGGCAGATAGACTGTCTATTGATAGAGAACATGACAAAATATAAAAGTATCTTAAGATGTTCTTTGAAGTCAATGAAAACAACTCATGAAATATGGACTTATATTTAACAATAATGGAAACCACACACACCAAAAAAAAAAAAAACCTACAAAATCAGCTAACCTTAGAGACTGAACAGTCCACTAAGGGAGCATGCATGGATTGTCCTAGACCCTCTACATATATGTAATGGTTGTATAACTTGATCTTCACATGGGTTTCCTCTAACAACTGGAGCAGGGGCAATCTGACTCTATTACCTGATGTTGGGAACCTGTTTTCCTATGAGACTGCCTCCTCTAGCCTCAATAGGAGAAGATGAGCCTAGTCTTACTGTAATTTGGCATGCTGGAGCTAGTTGATATCCATGGCAGGACTCACTTTTTCTAAAGAGAAAAAGGAATGGCTGAGATAGGGAGGTGGAGGAGAAGAACTGGGAGGAGAGGAGGGAGGGGAAACTGCATCCAGGATGTAAAGTAAGTTAATAACTTAATTTTTAGACAAAGAAATAATGGAACTAAATTATACCATAAACTAGCCAGACAAATGACTGGAGGAATCTAGATCAAATGAAAAAGTGAAAGAATTCAAGGAAGGGGAATTAAACTCTTAGTAAATCAAAAAAAGACAGAATTGGGAATTGAAGATGTTTTGGAATTAATTCCTAATAGTAGTTTGAGATAATTTTAAAAAATCATTACCATCATTTTTAGTAACTAACAAAATAGAAGGATTTTAAGGTCAAAAGAAGGAGCTGAGATTTAAAACAAACAACAAAACAGAGATGTATAAAACAAGTTCACTGGAGCAGAAAATTTCCCAAATCTACAAAAAAGATGGCACTTCAAGATAGGAACCATTAAGAACTCCAAATAGGGCCAGAAAAGAATGTCTCCATGTCACAGTATAGTTAAATGCCAAGCATAGAGAACAAAAACAAAATGGTGAAAGCCATAAGTGAAATCTCTAGTTGCGTCTAAAGACAAACTCATTAGAATTACAGCAGACCTCTCCTCTCAAGAGAGTCTAGGAGCCAAGGACGCACGGTGTGATATATTTCAGTCTCTTAGAGTACATGACTGCCAGCCAAGATTATCATATCCAACAGAGTGATTTAAATCAATGCAGAGATGATGATCTTCCAAGATGAACACAACCAAAAGCAACATGCCAACTAAGCTAGCACTAGGGAATATATTTAAAAGATTCCAAGGCAGAATGGAGGAAAAGAGAACTATGAGACCTAAGGATAATTCTAATGAGGAAAGATTAACAAATAAGAATTAGGAACAAGTCTGGCATGCTCAACTCGGAAAACCTAATAGACCTCTAGGATTAACAACAGTAAAAACTCATATGTGTAGAGCAGACTTCAAAACAAAACTAATCTGAAAATGTAGAAGTTCCTATTTATTAATAAAGGGAACAATTTGTAAAGAAAATGTAACTGTCATTTATATATATGCAACAAATGTTGCGTACTGTCTTCTAAACAAATATCGCTGATATAAATGGATGTAATAATAGTGAGGAATGTCATTACCTGACTCAATATCAGTAAATAAGTCATCCAGATGAAAAAATTCACACAAACTTCAGCATGAAATTTATAGGGGGCTATTGCTGCTAAGGTCAAAGTCTGATGTTGCCTGAAAGCCCTGAGCTCAGTGGAAAATAGTGGACTCCCGTTGTCAATAGCTTCCTCTTCTCAACCTGGGGGATCCCAGCCTCCACAACCCATACCTGGGGGATGTCATATAGCCTTAGTTATGATTACAGGTTTAGCTTATTTTCTCTGGACAAGAAGCCTCTCAGCTGGCACTTGAGATTCCTGGAATGCTTCCCTGTGGTACTGAGGCATCTATCTCAGTACCTTAACATTCTGCTAATGACCTTTGCCCATCCTGGATATTCCAACCCCTCTTCCCCCAAAACTGTTCAATCATTGATTCACCCAAGTAAGGTTCATCTTGGTATATCATTATTACTGTTTGTGCTCCTTTGTTCTTATGGACCAGTAGTAGCAAGGACCCCAGGGAGAAGGGAGACCCATAGAGGGCCAGTAGACTTAACAGACACCCCCTAGCCAGATGAAAAGCTACAAGTGATTGAAAGCTACTTAGCGAAAAATTTATGTTCACCAGACATGAACACCCTAAATGATTATCCATTCACAAGTGATTATTCCTAAAAGAATATACATGTAAGCAACAGTAAATATACTCAGTAGGTTGCATTTATATATTCACACACGAAGCATATATGACAATAATAAAGAATAAGAATTGAAAGGGATATAAACAGTAAAATGTGGGAGGGGTGAAGAGGAGAAAGAAATGATATTTTTTATTTTAAAGGGGCTTACAGAGATGTAAAAGAATAAAGGGGAAAATGGACAAAGATGATAATGGAAGAGGTAAATCTGAGCACATCTGTACATATTCATGTTGTAATGCAGCCTGTTATTTTATACCATTAGCATGTTATAATGAAAATAAAATAAAGCACAAAATACAAATAAGCTGAGCACAGATGAATATTCCTGCAAGCAGAGTCAGAAGGATAGAAAGGATGGGCTGTATATAATAAGACTGCCAACATTTTAAACTACTGTAAAGTAAATTGGGCCAGAAAGACGACTGTGGATACAAGGTGCTGCCAAGACTGAAGCCCTGAGTTTAATCCCTGAAATCCATAGCTAGAAGGAGAGAACTGATTCCCACAAGTCAGCTTTTGACTTTAATGTACTGTGGCATGTGTCTTTTTCTGATAAATACAGAATTTTGAAGGTTTTAAAATTAACCAGCTAGTTTATCAATGTTTCTGGAACTTAATCTCAGTAATAGACACAAGTTTTGTCCCACTCATAAATAAATGTCGGGTAGATTTGAAGCAGAATCCAGGGGAGTAAAGCTTCCTTCATGAAGACCCAAGGTTACATTTGCCCTCAGAGATGTAGTCAGCATCAAGACTCTTATCTTATTTTTATTCTGCTTGTTCTTTTTTACTTATATGCTTTATGTTGTTAAAAATACAGTTTCTAAGTATTCTAATAAATGTTTTGATTTGTTCTATGACAGACTAACCACCACTTCCTGAAAACAGTAACTGAACAAAACATGGAGATTGAGAAACTTCGAAACCAACTTAGGTATTATCAGACATGAGTTTTGTTTTGCCTTGTTTTTTACTAATTGCATTCATTCAGGGAGATTTACTATTATGCCATAGATTTTTTTTATTATTTTTTTCTTTCTCCCCTTTATTAAACCTTTGCCAGAAACACTGCGTATATGACATTAGTCATGAGCTCATTCAATGAGGAGGTAACTCTCATGTGTTTGTGGATGGATAGCAGAAAACTCACTCCCTGGAAAAGGGTTCTACTGTTTAACTCTCACTGGACTTCTTCCTAAGAGAAGGGGGCTCCAAAATCTGTTCTTTTTCTTGCGTATAGCTACCAAGATGTACCAATGGGGCAGTGGGGACCTGAGATTGGGAAGAGAAAGATGCACCTAGGACAGATAGCCATTGACCTCCTATCCTACTTTACTTTCTGTTTCTGACTAAAAGCAACGTGGGAAAGGATGAGTTTATGTTAAATGCTTACCCTTCCATGGTGCTTTCGATCACTGAGGCAGGAATTATTGCAGAGACCATGGAGGAATGCTGCTTACTGGCTTGCTGTCTCTGAATTGTTTGGGTACCTTTCTTTTACAACCAGGATCACTGCCTACAGTGGACTGAACCCTCTCACATCAATGATCAAACAAGAAATTCCCCACAGACTTGCCTAAGGCCAATCTGATGGAAGCAACTAGATATTTTCTCTTACCAGATAACTCTTAACTTGTATCAAAGTTAATTTAAAAAAACAAAAACAAAACCAGTGAGGACATTTATAATCCATGGGGTATTATATACCTATTAAGAGGAATAAGGGAATAATAGCTACCTAAAACTTTAAGGTGGGATTGGGGATGGAGGAATGGCTTTGCTAGGAATAAAACCCAGGGCCTTGCAAGTACTAGCAGGTCCTCTGCCACTGAGCTACACACTCAGCCTTAACAATATGTAAAATAAACAAATTTTAAAATAAGTAATTTTGTAATATCTAAATTTTTCTAATTTGTCATAATATAAATTCAAAATATTCACTTGTAATTATCAAAGACTTTTAAATGAGCAAAACAAGATGAATCCGTGAGCAATTAGGAACAGCCTCAAAAAATTTAAATTGACAGGGACTGGGGGGTTACTCAGTGGATAAGATCTGCAAGCATTAGACCTAAAGTCAGATCCCTAGCAGAGATATAAAAGGCTAAGCATGTCTGTGTATGACTGTAGGCCGGGCACTGAAGAGGGCAGGAGAGAACTGTCAGGGAATCAGACAGAGAGCAATAGAGGAAAGACTTAATGTTCTTCTCTGGCCTCTACACGTGTGCGTGAGTTAGGGTTGGAGATAAATACACCTGTATGCACACTTGTGCCAGCACACACATCGTACTTAAAACAAGTAAGTAAAATTGAAGAGAGAGACATTTGCAGTGACAGAATGAGAAATCTCAGCAAAGAAATACAAAATTCTAAAGCAAAACAGAACATTGAGAACTACCATGCCAGAGAACATTTTTCTACATCCTTATATTTTAGATTAATGTAATTTGGAATAAATGTTCAGAGAGAGAGAGATAGAAGGTGTATGACAGAAAGAGGCCAAAAGAGTTATGGTAATCTAGTTGTTCCCTCATAAAATAATATTTTTTTACTTTACCATTTACCAAGATAATTGTGTAGGTTTTAAAAAACTTACTGTTATTTATAAGGGTGAGTTTAATCAAATGAAACAAGATAAAATGTATTTATGGAAGTGTTATGTGTCAGAATTAACATTATAAGTCAGTGGAGCCATCATATTTGGAATACTTTCTATCTGTAAGAAAGATTTATAGGGCTTTTCCTTTCCAAATTTATTTTTACACTAGTTTATGGGTTTAATATCTAAATTGAGAAGCAAAGCTTCACAGAAGTATTTTAATAAAATAATCTAAAGATTTTGCTAGGAAAATACTAGTTTTTATACTTAAATTCATTTTAACTGGTCTATTAAAACATGAGTATTATGTATTCATGGAATGATGCTTCCTGTTTTAAGTCATATACACATTGTATATGAGAAAATAGTTCTTATTCAGCATTTTAAAATATAAGCCAAAATAGAAAAGATTGATAAGTAAGAGCCAAAGATAATTGGACAAGACTTGGAAAAAACATTTCAAAGATCACAGCATGCTGGAAAATGAAAACTAAGCAATGTGACAGAGCAGTTACAGACTTGAGTGGTTTTGGGTTCTGTTTTGTTTGTTTAGTTTTCCAATTTTGGCATATTTACATATATACAAAGTTTTGACTTAGAAGTGGAATCAACTCTAAAAGCAAAATTAATTTATTTTATATGTCTTACACCTAGAGCCTGAAAGTAATTTAATACAATGTTTTTAGTTTGCAAACATTTTTACTGTAGGCTACCATATGAGGTCAGGTATAAATTTTCCCACATGTTGCATTGTCCTGGTGTTGGAAGTGTTATATCTCTAGGTTCAGGATTCTTAGCCTATATTAATTTACACTCAAAAATTGATGCCAGAATTATAAAATGGAAGCTTGACATAAAGATAACCACCTGTAAACCTAGCACTTAAGTAGATAGATTGTAATTTTGCGGCTGCCTGTGTAAACTCTTGTCTCAAAAAAGTTATCTTCCTCTCTCTCCCTTCCTCCCTCCCTCTCTTTGTGTGTTTGTAAACATACATATTTATGTGTATAGGTTGAAAGTAGAATATAATAGTGTCTAAAAGAGGATAATAAAGATTCACATTGGTCAACAGTTTTTAAATAATAGTCTGTATTCACTATAGACATTTTAGCTATGGTGAGATATATCCATATTTACTATGTATAGTAGAAATACTAAGTATATATTATATATATTTGTTTCTAAAATAAAAACATTTCTCAAAGTTACATTTCCTAATTTAGTCATTGATTCTGTGGATATGGCTATTTGTAAAATTTAGAAGCTGCAGGCAGCCTACTTGTTCTTCACCAAGGGAACAGCATGTAAAACGTGGCAATTACTTGTGTGGAAAACAAGGTATCAACAACAAGCATTCATGTATTTCATATAAAATTATACTTAAATGTCAAAAAAGATCTAAAAAATACTGTTTACATTAAACAGATACAGAGTTTTAGCATAAAAATAGGCAATAATAACGTATCTTGGTTTAACTTGAACTTAGAAAACAAAGAGAAGAGGGGCCACCAAACAATACTGAAAGCTTTGTCATGACAGTTGAAAACAATGAGCCACCTAACATTGTTTCACTCTTAATTCAAGGCCCAGAAAAAAAAACTATAAGAAAAAACAATCTCTGTAGCTTAGTAATGTGACTTTGAATGCAGAGATAGATCTTGGAGAAAGATGAGGAAGGAAATTGGTTCATAAGGACCTGCAGTCATATAATGAGAAATAAATTCATATGGAAGATCCATGTTGAGAGGGAAATTGAAGAACTTGGGGCTAGAGGTCAAGGTAAACTATAAAAAGTTGATCTGGCAGACAGCATAATAACAGGCATTTGATTCAACTTTCCAATGTTTAAGCTTCATGGAAGCAAAGGCTTGAGCTGTCTCACCCACCCAGGGTTTTCCAATAGACTCAAGCAAGAGCCAAGTTGGAACTCACATCTTTTCATTGCTAACCTCACTGAGCTGCTAAGCCTGGCTGGCTGACAGCATTCACAGCCATAAAGAATCAAGAGTGAGAGTTGACTGGAAAAGAAAGGACAGTGAGTGGGTATGTTGATTTTTGACATCTGTGAGCAAGCTTCCTCTGGTTTTGGGCTGTTGGTGTAAGACTGTGACTTGAGAGAAAATGAGCTGCAAATGGTAGTGCTGGTTGTGGTTTCCTAAAACCTAAAGGGTCTTGAGTGTTGTGCTGTCTATAAGCAATTTTGGCATAATATTTACCAACGGTATTCTATAGCTCAACATTAAGCAGTTCAGAGTTGTATACATAAAACTATGCCTGCTTTTCCTGCCACAGATTTGAAGGAACATAAGGATAAGCAGATGCTTCATTGAGGGAAAGGGTATTGCTTTCAAGTGTGACAGATTCTGAGTGATGGGCATATTGACATTACTAAAATTCAGTTTTTAGATGCACTATATTGCCATGCCAAGAAAAAGAAAAGTAGAAAATCTTTAAAGACATTTATGCTTACACTGAAACACAGTTTCATTTTTTGTCTGATAATATGATTTCAAAAGCTAAAATCATGTGAACATACAATTATCGCTTCTTTTGTTTTTGTGTTTGACAGTTGTGGAAAAACCCTGCCACAGCACAAGAGACTGTTTTCTGTCAGCTTCACTCCCCTGGCCCTCCTTAATGATGTCATGTGTACAGTGCTCCACGTGCTACTGGCTGTTTTTCAAAAACACTGCTTCCTTCTCTTTGCCTTTTGATCAGTATTCTGTCTCAGAAAATCTGTGCTCTCGCTACACTTGCTTTCTCTAGGGAGGTATTTCCCTATATTACACCAGATTTTTACTCTTTTATCCTTGCAGATACACTTTGCACTCACTCATTTAATTGAAATTTTATGTTGTTTCTCTGTGGGTGGTTTTGTTTGTTTGTTTGTTTGTCTGTTGCGATTACAGAGAGGTATTTAGTTAACAGAACAATTATCTTTGTATAAGCTGCATCAGAGACAACTGAAGATGAAAAAAAAAAAAAAACTGAAAGAAAACCAAAAGAAAAAAAGAAAACAAACAACAACAACAAAAAATAACCAAACTCCTGTCCCCATATATAACTAATGTGTGCTGTGCACCAACAAGAACCTGCTTTAAGTTTCCATGCCAATTGACAACCCCAAGACTGCACCAGGCAAGGTTAGTGGCTACTGAAAATACCACCAGGACAGGGCTCTCTAAAGACACATTTGGTAGTGTGTTAACTATACAAAAAAAAAAGACACTGTACAGTTTAAAAACAAATCTTACACAGCCTTACATTTCAGTTTTTTCCTTTGAAAGGAGTGAGTTGTGTATGGGGTGGGGGATAAATGCTTTGTAGACAAGAAAAAACTACACTAGAACCAACTTATTCATCATCCTCTTCATCCTCCTCTTCCTCTTCCTTTTCTTGCTCTTTTCAGCCTTGACCACCCCGTTTTTGGCTGCATCAGGTTTTCCTTTCGCTCTGTAGGCAGCAATATCCTTCTCGTATTTCTCCTTCAGCTTGGCGGCCTTCTTCTCATAGGGCTGCTTGTCATCCGCGGCAGTGTTGTTCCACATCTCCCCTAGTTTCTTTGCGACATCAGCAACGGACAAGCCAGGATGCTCGGTCGCCTTTGATTTTTGGCAGTACTCAGAACAGGACAAGAAGGCCAAAGGAGGCCTCTTGGGTGCATTGGGGTCCTTGAACTTCTTTTTGGTCTCCCCTTTTTTGGGGGAGTGGGGATGTAGGTTTTCATTTCTCTTTCATAACAAGCCTTGTCAGCCTTTGCCATATCTTCAAATTTCTCCTTTACTTTAGCAGACGTGGTCTTCCGCCTCTCTGAGCACTTCTTGTGGAACTCTGAGTTGACAAAAGCATCTGGGTGCTTCTTCTTGTATTCCTCCCAAAGGATGCATATGAGGACATTTTACCTCTCAGCTTCTTAGGATCTCCTTTGCCCATGTTTAGTTGATTTTCCTCCTCGAGGCACAGAATCGTCCAGTGCCAGCGGACTCTTGCTTGCCCTGGCGCTGTCTCTGTGGAGCTCAATGGACTGCAATGGCTGAGAGCGGGAGCCAGACGCAGCCTCCTCACTCTCTCCACTCTGTAACATCACTCCAGACAACACGCCCTCTGTGGCTGTTTTTATTTCATTATACTTGCTTATAATACATATTCCCCTCAGTGACCTCAAATTCTTCATCTTGGATATGTCTGAAAGAAAAGGAGCCAAGCATGGTTGCACACACCTTTAATTCCAGTACTAGGGAGACAGAGACAGGAAGAGCTTTCTGAGTTTTCCATCAGATGGACTATATAGTGAATTTCAACAGTGCCTTTTATCTTAAAAATATATGTTGCCATTTGTGTGTATGCTTTAGGAATGATAGGTTTTATCTGTGGTAGGGTACTTATTTGACATCTGAAAAGCCTTGAGTTTATTAATCTGCTCTAAAGACAGCCTGAAGCACTGGTCTATGGGTTCATATTAACTTCTCAAACTTAACAAAAATAATTGAGAAAATTGAAGCTAGCAATGGTCTGAGGTCAGGTCATGGAATACTTGATATCAATCTGCACAGCCACTAACATGAAATGATATTAAATTTTGTTTTTGAAAAACTATTTTAAGGAAATGATGAAAAAGCAAAAGGAGATGAGAATTAAAATAATTTTAAAGTAATTTTCTTCAAAATAATTTTAAATGGTTGTAGCTTTGACTTGGTAGTTTGTTCAATGTCCTACATTTGGTCTCCAAATAATTATATATGCATGTGTGTGTGTGTGTGTATGTGTGTGTGTGTGTGTGTGTGTGTGTGTGTGTGTGTGTGTGTATGTATTCCAATTAACTTTAGTCATTCATTAGCATGCATTGATACTATCAAGATGTATCAATGTGTAACTTGCTAATCAATATTGACTGAGAATTTTGATCTGAGTGTGTAATTCAGTGGTAGGGTACTTATTTGACACTTGGAAAACCTGAGTTTATCAATCCTTTGTACGCACACCTAAAACTTATGTAGATTTACCAAATAACATGGTCCCTGAAGCCGATAAAAGTCCTTGGTGATTACGGGTGACAGGACACAACCCGTTCACATTGTTTGACCACCTCATCCTTCTCTTCCATAATTCCTGTGATTAGGATAACATTCCGTTTTTTGTAACCCAGAGTTCTGTAGGATGTCTCCATCCAAGTGGCTCAGAGGTACAGTGGGCTCTGAGCTGAGCTTATTGTCCCGTCTGCCAAACCTTTAATCTGTTTATAAATGGTGTCATCCAGTTCCTGATTCAGAAAAGCAGGAAGGAGGCAACATTCTTTGATCTGCTTCCCAACAATACATTTAAAATGTGCCACTTTCCTATCATGTATTGTTTGTTTGTTTCTGTTTCTTTTTATTATTGTTATTTTATTTATTAACGTTCCAAATGTCACCCACCTTCCCAATCTACCCTCTCAGAGTTCTTCACCCCATTCCCCCTACCCCTTGCCTCTGACATGCTGCTCTCTGCCTTCCAGGCTCCCACCCCACATCCCCCAGTCCCTGAGCATCAAGTCTCTACAGGATTAAGCACATCCTCTCCCACTGAGGCCAGACAAGGCAGCCCTCTGCTACATATGTGCTGGCCCACGACCAGCCCCTTTATGCTCTCTGGTTGGTGGCCTAGTCTCTGGGAGCTCTTAGGGGTCTGGGTTACTTGACACTGTTGGTCTTCCTATGGGGTTGCTATCCCCTTCAGCTCTAATCCTTCCCCTAATTCAACCTTAGGTGTCCCTGACCTCAGTTCAATGGTTAGCTCTAAGTACCTGCATCTGTCTCAGTCAGCTGCTGGTAGAGCCTCTCAGAGGACAGGCTCCTGTCTGCAGACACAGCATAGCCTCAGTAATAGTGTCAGGGTTTGGTGTCCACCCATGGGATGGGTCCCGTTGGGCCAATCACTGGACAGCCTTTCCTTCAGTCTCTGCTTCATTTGTGTCCTACATTTCTTTTAGACAGGAACAGTTTGGGGGCAAAAATTTTGTAGGTGATTTGGTAACCCCATCCCTCCACTGGAGGTTCTGTACATTCATTGGCGGTGGTCTCATCAGGTTCCATCTTCCCACTGTTGGACATTTTGGATAATGTCATTTCCACTGAGTCCTGGGAGTCTCTCACATTCTGGGTCTTGGGGTCTTTAGGTTTCCCAGGCTCCCTGCACCTGGCAGCAGCTTCTCTCTTGTCTTCCCCTCCAGACCTGACCCTGCCCTCTTTCCCCTCACCCCCCCTTCTACCACCCTATCCCTCCTTCCCTCTGCCTTCTGTAATTACTTTGTTCCCTCTTCTGAGACTGAAACATCCTCACTTGGGCCTTCCTTCTTGTTAAACTTCTTAAGGTCTGTGTGTTGTATTGGACTTTTTAGTTATCAGTAAATACATACCAACATGTTCTTTGTCTTTGCCGTTGCTGAGCCTTTCCCACGTAAGCCCCTGCTGAAACCCGCCCTGGCTTTCTTTTCACACCCCATTTCTTTTTTTTTTGTTTGTTTGTTTTTTTCTTAAAATAGCTTTTCAAAATTAACGTCTGATTATGCTGCTTCATGTCAGTGACTGCCAAGAATGACCTGACACCGGGCCAGTCCTCACTGCAGCTTTCTGAACTCTTTTGATTTTTTTTGAACAAGCCACGTTGTCTAAGATTTCTTCTTTTAAAAAGTGTCCTCCCAATTTTAAAAGCTCAGCTCAAGTGTCACATTTTAATTAATCTTTTCTAAGTCATTTTTTTTATTTCTTCCCTTTCAAACCTAATGTCTTCTATAGTACAACTGTAGGCTGAATGCTGGTCTGCTGTGATATTTTAACAGTTTATTATATGTAACTGTGTACATTTACAACATCCCCTCACTAGCCTGGAAGGTCCACAAAAGATGGTAAGAAAATATTTTCAGTGATTAACTTACATTAAACTATACTCACGCCCTTGCCCTTCAGTCTTTCAAGGCCCAGCTGCTTTCTTAGCCTCATTATTCAGAAAACCTTTGTATAAAACTCTTTATTCAGCTACTTGGGCTTGGGTGACGACTTAGTAGTGTGACTTCCAAGTGAGTGCACCTGGTCAATCATTTTGATATATTTGTCAGAAGCCATTTTGTGTTTTTTAGTGTAGATCAGCCTGTAGATTAGATTGTATCAGTAGATGGTTTCATTGAAGAACATAAGAGCTAATGTTATACAAGTGCAGTTCTTGATCTTATGCTATCATGTTGAAAGCAATAGATAAATTATGTAAATTGAAGTTTATGTATATTCATTGTGTTCAATTCTAGTCATTTTTACAACCACATAGCTTTTTCTCTAAAAGTATGTGTGCCAGTAACTTTTATATATAGCACTTATTTTTAAAATGTACTTTTGCCAGGTAATAGTTTTATTTTAACTGAGATAACAGATTTTTCTCAGATGTTTCATGTTTTCATTTGAATAATATTGTGTCTTCTATTATAAAAAAGCTGTGGCAGTTTGGATTCATGGTATCTCTCGGGATCTCTCCCATGAGAGAAGTGGCCTTGAGCAGATGTGCTTAGTCATAGGATTGCCAGACAGCTCCGCATGTGTCAGTAGCTAGCTTTCTGAGGGGAGAAATAAAAATGGGAGTAATATGAGGATAGGGCTTTCTTGTCATTCTTTTCTCTTCACAGTGTTTAACCTTTATGTTATTTAAGGGCTGATTGTAATTATATGCTATTGTTAAATGTTTTTTCTCTTACTCTTTGAAAAACAAAGAATATTTGATTTTACTTGTAGAGTGCATGGGTCATGAATGGACTCTTGAGATCCTGAACAGACATCATACAGACCCTAAGAGAACACAAAAGTCAGCCCAGGCTACTATACCCAGCAAAACTCTCAATCACCATAGATGGAGAGACCAAGATATTCCAGCTTCCGTCATCTTCTTTATTTTCCCATCTGACATACTAAAATAGATATTTCTCAAGTGTCTTTCTATCCTTTTTACTCAATTCCCCCTCTTTTCTTAAGTCTGCCCTACCTAAGTTCATTAATATCAGTGTTTCCCCAGTATGTACATTTAGCATTGATCTGCTTTGTTGACCTCAAAACTTGAATTGCTAAGTCATTAGTTTATTTGGTTTGTTATTGTTGTTTTTGTCTTACTCTATCTCCCCAAGTTGGTGTTGAGCTCATTAGATAGTCCAGGCTGGCCTCAAACTTACCTTTCAGTCTCAGCATCTTGTGTGCTAGAATTAAATACAAGTACCACCTTACCTAGCTAAACTTGTAATTTTCAATAACAGATACTCTGCTTCTGAAAAACTTATTTTAGGAGGCTAAGGAGATTGTATAGCCTGTAAAGTATTTCAATGCAAGTAAGAGAACAACTGAGTTATATCCCTGGGATCCTCATGAAACGCCTCGGCATGGTCCTGTATGCTCATGATACCAATGCTAGGAAGAAGAGACAGGTGGATCCGAGGCACCCTGGCCAGCCAGTCCAACATAATCAGAAAGGTCCAAAACTTGTAGTAGCTTTAAAGAAATAGGATGTTATGTCTGATTGTATGCATATATGTCTTGTGTGTATGTTGAGGCTTCTAGAAATTACTGCTGGAGGATTGTCCACACATAATCAATGAATGAGTAAAGCATGAAGACATAGTTGTCCTAAGAGATGGTGTTTTCATCTTCTCTCCTTTGCACCCCCTTTATTGTGCTCTTGTCTTCAAATTCCACAAGGGAGAAGTCAGTTAGTATTGATTGTAATGCAGTGTGGTCTGTTAATGTACAAGGAGTTATGTCTTATAAGGATTGTGGTTTAGGATCTTATATAAGCAAAACTAGTGCAGACTTGACAAGAGAAAACTTTTAATTTGGTAAATGTTGAAAAATTAGGAAAAGAGGAAGAGACTTGTACAATAAGATGGGAAAACCCAGAGTGTGCTGCTCAAGGAAGCATATGATTTGTATGTTCCCTGTTAAACCTGCAACAGAGTACATGGGAGGACCAGGCAAGAGATGAGGCCTTGGTGTTGACTGGTACTGACCTTTTTTATATAGAGCCATATAGGATTGTATTCAAAAGTAATGAAAATAAAACTTGATTTCATTTTGGCTGGGAAATACAGAAATTTTAAGCCCGAAGCTGGGTCTGGTGGCACCTGCCTAATAATCTCAACACTTAGAGGTAGGGAGCTGAAGCAGGAAGATTATTCCAGGTCAGCTTGAGGTCTTTGAAACTTGTCTTTGAAAACAAAAAGGGCTTGGAAGAATCAGTTCTTAGAAGTGAGAATGGTGCTAAAGGTTGGGCCTTAAAAACAGCGAGGAATAAACACTTCACAGACAGTTTAGAAGTTGACTGTTTAAAATCAGATCAAGAGGAGGAAGGTTCTATTATTAAGAGAAGTTCTGTTCTCCGGGCAGGTGAGGTGATAGCACTGGGCTCTGGGCACTCCCAGCAGATGCTCTCAGTCCGCACTTGAGTAGAGCTCACCACGCACCTTAATGTACTTTACCTTTACTTGTTCAGCAGCCCATGAAACAAATAGTAAAAGCAGCATTATGCCAAACTTTTTCTTAATGATAATCAAATATTTCTTCATTAAATACATAGGATTGTTATAATTGCTTCATTAAATGCATAGGATTATCTAAAGTATTTTCTACCCCTCTAAAATTACCTGTATTTTTCATTTGCTTTTACGTGTATCAATCTTATTAGTAATAAGGAAATCATTCCAAATTAACCTTGGGATAAACTTTTAATTACAAAACATTAGTAATTATTAAATTTAGATTTTGAACTTTTTATTCTTTATGGTCTCTAACAACATGTGAATTTTCTTCTTCAGGCAAGCTAAGTTAGATCTGAGGGTTGCAGTAACAAAAGTGGAAGAGTTAACGAAAGTGACTGAAGGTCTTCAGGAGGAGATGCTGAAGAAGGTACAGTGTTGGAAATGCCTTAGTGAAGACTGTTTTCATTGATGTTAGCATAGTGAATTAAAACATGGGGAGAGGGGAGGGCAGAAGTGGGATGGGGGCTGGTGGAGGGGTAACTGGGCAGTGGGATGTCATATGAGATGTAAAGGAATGGAATGATTAATAAAAATAGTGCACATTACAATCAACTTTTGTTTAACATGGTCTATAAAAGTGGGAAATAGACATCTAATGCCATATGTTGTATTGATTATTGGAGGTTTATTGTCATAATAGGCTGACTCTGTAAGTTTGGGGGACATTTAGAAAGGTATTGAGTAGGTGTCAGAGTTTAGGTTTAGATGGATATAATTATTAAAAATTGTAATTCTGATGGTGACTGTATAGGTGAATATCTGAACCTTATTTCCTGATTCCTTAAAATTTGATTATAGGTTTCCAGTACTAATAGAGAAGAATAGAGAGGTGTAAGAACTCTCTCACACGTAATCATCTTCAGGCCTGGAAAACATCCTAAAATAGGAACTAAAGAAAGAATTTCTAGGTTTTGGATTTCTTACCAGGTGGTTCTTCCAGTCAACAACCATACCTATTGCTTCAAAAAAAAAAAAAAAAAAAAAAAAAAAAAAATTATAATAGCTTCAGTGCTCAAGACCAAAGTTAGGCATACAAAGAAACCTTGAACATTTAAAAGAACACACTGGCAACAAGAGGACCAGGAAAGAAAAAAGAAACCCCTCTTCTCAGTTTAAACTTTTACTAAACATACTATGTGTGGTGGCCAAAGTGTAAGCAAATGAGCAGTTGAGAACAGACTGAAACTTTAGAGAGATCTACTCTAGTGAAAGCTACAGACAATTAACTAAATATGAGTTTGCTAATTTTTGTGATCAAGAACATCCTAGAAATATGTGCAAATTGAGCCTCAGAAATTGTCTTACTATTTAAATTATAAGAGAACAAACTTCAGAGTTAGAAATTACAGAGAACAGATTTCTAGCAACAAGGAAATCGCCAAGAAAGTAAACCCTACCATCTGGAATGACCCTCAGATTGTGTATTTTGGAGACACTCCATAGGATCTGCCTCTGTAAAACTCAGAAGTGGAAATCTGAACAAAACACTAACAGATATTAGCTGCTGTATACTGTGGAACAAATTTCAGAGATCACATATAAGCAAGATTACCTCCCACTTGAATTACACCTACACCGTAGTCCACAATACCAGAGTAACTATTTTGTTAACAGTAACAATTTTTCAACCAAAAATTACCAGCCAAGAAAGTATGGTCTGTGCTTGAATGGCAAGAATTCAGGGAAATTGATCAGAGACTATCAATAAAAGCTATCTCTCAGTGTACCTGGTTGTTTGATGTAAAAGACATAGCATTCAGAATTGGCTGTTAAATTTATATTTAAGCTGGGTTTGAAGTCACAGGTTAGTAGTTGGTGATGTGTTGCTTACCTAGCATGAGTATCATGGTTTTTCTTTTCAGCATGATGGGATTTAAAATTGCCATGGAAACAACATTTTGGATGTTGGGGGGAATTTCTAGGTTAGGTTAGTAGAGGTGAGAAGACACACTGTAAATGTGGGCAGAATTATTTCATGGGCTGAATTCCTGCAATTTAAAAAAATAAGGAAAAGGTAAGCTAAGCACCAGAATTTATTTCTCTCTGCTTCCTGACTGAGGATGAAATATGACCAATTATTTCATGCCCTTGCTTCAGTATCTTCCCTACTATGAGACTTAGAACCTCAAATTATAGCTGAAATAAGCCCTTCCTTCCTTCCTTCGTTTCTTCTTTCCTTCCTTCCTTTGTTTCTTCTTTCCTTCCTTTCTACATTCATTCATTCATTCATCCTTTCTTAAATTGCTTTTTTCAGCTGTTTTTGTAAGAGCACAAAGAGTAATTAATACTAGATTGGCTTTACCAAGCACTACCAAAAATAACAAAAAACAAAAACAACAGAAAAACCAAACAAACAAAACGATTCAGCCAGTATAGCAATGCACACCCATAACCCCAAAACTTGGGAAATAAAGGCAGGAAGATGTAGCATTCAGGATCATCCTTGGCTACATAGTGAGTTTAAGACCAGACTATAGTACTAAATAAAACCCTTTTTCGAAAAAGAATGCTCAAGGAGTTGTTTTCTTTTTTTTTTTTTTAATTTTTTAAAATAAAATCAGAATGAAGGAAAAGGTAGAGAATTTTGATCAAGCAAACTAGAAAGCAATTTTAAAATAAAAATTCTAGAGCTTTTTACAGTAACTGAGAGTAAGTTCACTAGATAAATTCAAAATTAGATTGGTAAAGTTAGGATAAGCAAGGTGGTGGGGTAGAGAAGAGTAGGAACTTTCTTGTCCAAGAGCCTGGTTCAAATATGTAAGTGTTTTGTGGGGTTGTAAGAACCAGTCCAACACAAGTGCAATTAGAATTCCAGAAAAAAGGAAGGGGAGGGTAGAAAATACCTAAAGCTGAAGGATAAACAGACAGAAGCACCTTTGTGGAAGGAATCATGGTGACACTGACAGACAGTGTGGAGCAAAACAAATGACCTGGAGAGAACAGCGGCTGAGGTCTCAACCGGAAACTGTGAAGTAGAAAGCATAGGAAACAGCTCTCAACAGGCTCCATGTCCAGTGAAACTGAATTCCAAAAATGAAAACGAAACATTCAAAATAAACAAAATTTGTTGTCAGAAGACTTAAGAAAATTCTGAAGGGAAGTCTATTTATTGTTTGGTTGGTTTGGTTTCTTGAGGTTTCATTTCATTTCTAGAATGGCCTGGAGCTTACGCTGTCTTCAGACTACTCACAGTGTGTCTCACTGGTGTCTGAGCTGATATTCAGTCTAGAAACTCCAAAGGCCATGGTTACAAATGTGTATACCACAATGCCTGCTACTTTTATTTCCCCCTGACAGAAGTTTATTAAGCCAAAGATAATGGTACTAGGTACCAAATCAGATATAGGAAACAAGCAAACAAAAACAAATAGTAAATCCAAAAGAGTATTATCTATAACTACTGCTGGAAACCTTAATTTTAAAAGATTCTGTTAGGCCAGGCAGGGTAGAGTGCACCTGTAATCCCAACACTTGGGAAACAAGCAGGAGGATGGCCCAAAACTGAGGGCCTGCCTGGTCTACACAGCGAGTTCCAGACTAACCAGGGCTACATAGGAAGACCATGTCAGAGGAAAAAATAATAATTAAAAAAAAGAAAAAGAAAAAAAACTTTTTTAAAGATACTATTAAAACCAGTGTAGAAATATCATTAAAAGATGCTTATTATAAAGGAAAACAAGCAAGGATGGGCAAGAAGCTTTCCTAGAAAGATGTAATAAACTTGTTGATATAATTCAAAGCATTACTCTGTCAGAGAAATGCCCTCTCTTATTTTGATAGCTAATGAGAAGTAGCAAAGAGAGTAACAATTGAGTGGCCATGTAGAAACCTTTTCCTTACTGTCCTGGGAGTCCAATGGAAATATGGTGAGATATTGCCGGAAGTCTATTTGCAGTCATTCTTTTGATTATCTGATATGACATTGGTGATGAAGTTTGCCCCTTAACCCTTTGTAGTATAGATATTTACTTCCAAAATATATTATCTTTAAACTTACATATAAGAATTCCATAACCTAACTTTGTAGTTTTTCTGTGTTTTTCATGCTGTAAATGGTGTTTGTGCACTACATTCTCAGATGCTTCAAGTAAGCTTCATGATTTTTATTTTCTAGGAAGAAGATATTATGTCTGCACAAGGAAAAGAGGAAGCATCGGATAGACGTGTACAGCAGTTACAGTCTAGTATAAAACAGTTAGAGTCAAGGTAATGCTTCTGTGTCTGTGGTTTACATATGTGCAACACAGTAGAGTTTCAGTTATATTTATTGGAATACATATCTTATACATGTTAAATCAAAACTATAGCCACAGGCTTAAAGTCTGAACATGAATTTACAATTGAATTGTTATACTTTGAACATATGTTCAAAATCATTAGCTGGGCATGGGGGCACAGCGCCTTTAATCCTAGCACTCAGGAAAGTAGGGACAAGAGGATCTTAGTTTCAGGGTAGTCTAGTGTACTTAATGAGTCCCAGGATAGCCAGGGCTATAAAGGGACTCTGTCTTTAAAAAGGGGGGGAAAGGAAAAAAAAAAATATATATATATATAATGCATGTAGAGTCTAGACACTTAAGTAGAGTACATTGATTCGTGTCACAATTTTGAAAGTTGGACCAAATTTAATATAGTGCTTTTTTTTTCTAAAGAAATCAATGCTTGTTTACCATAATATTTGTGTTAATATAGGAACCATATAGCCCCCATCTATAAAGCCTGGCTCTGAGTCTGAACATTAACCCACATTAAGGGAAAATAAATATAATGTATAAATGAACAGATAAAGGGGTGGGGGAGAGAATGAATGTGTGTTTGTGTTTTGGCCAAACCTAGGAGAAATCTCAATCTGTCTCTGCCTTACCTAACAGTACTACAACTTAAACAAAACATAAAATTAATTCCAGAAGATGTGCATATATAAATTTATGCTATGGGTGCCAGTAAATATGATAAGCTTTTCTCCTGTCACCAGGGGCCTGGGTTTATGAGGAGTGGAATGCTTTGTCTCTCAATAAGGTATTCATTATGATTATATATATATATATTCCTCTATAATACTATAGCACAAAAACACCTTTATTTTCAGTCCTCTTGTTTTACGCATATAGATTTTTAAGTCTTTATAGTTATTCTTAGAAACAGAAAGCCCTTCTTTCTAAATTTTCTAAAATTTGTTAAAAAATTTTAAGTCATAGCATCTAAAGAAATTAGTAACTTCCCCAAATCCTCCATAATTCTACATTTTAATAAATAATTCAGTTAAAGTCTAAATAACCATTGAAAAGAAAAGACAATGAAAATGTCAGCTTTTAATTCTTCAGTAATGTTCTTGGGCCACAAATTCTGAAGAAGGATTATGTCTTGGAGCTGAATGCTGTAGATTATTCCTGCCTCTTATGGCCAGAATGCCAGGAAAACCCTGTAGGCTGCAGATTGATCCTTAACTTTATTGTTCCCTAGAAGTCAAGCTGCTAGTACCAGTCTTTCCTGTATTCTTGGGAATTCTAATCTTTAATTGCCCTTCCCATCCATTTTTCAATTTTCTCATCCAAATTCAATCAATTTTCTAATCTCTCCCTCATGACTATTATAAAATGATGTAATATTTTTAATAATACCATTCACCTTTTGTGGGAAACTTTTTCATTATTTATTTTCTTTACGCCCTGATTATAGCTCCTCCCTCCTGTCCTCTGAGTCCCACCTTCACAAGCCTCTCCCCCATTACTCTCTCCTGTTCTCCTTAGAGAAGAGGAAGCCCCCCCCCCCAACTCCCATGTGTGCCAACACACCCTGGCATATTAAATCATAACAAGATTAAGCATTTCCTGTCCCATTGAGACCAGTCAAGGCAGCTGAAGGGGATCCAAAGACAGACAACAGAGTCAGAGACAGCCCCCTGTTCCAGTTGTTAGGGGACTCACATGAAGACCAAGCTGCACATCTGCTGCAAATTTATAGAGGGCCTACATCCAGCCCATGTATGCTGGTTGGTAATTTAATCTCTGAGAGCCCCCATGGCCCCAGGTTAGTTGATACTTCTTGTGCTGACCATGACCACTTCAGCTCCCTCATTCCTTCCTCTGACTTCCACAAGATTCACCAAACTCCACCTACATCTATTTTCATCTACTGTTGGATGAAGCCTCTCAGAAGACAGTAATGCTAGGGCCCTGTCTGTAGGCATAGCAGAGCATCATTAATTGTCAGGGGTTGGCTCTCTCCCATTAGGTAGATCTCAAGTTGGGCCAGTCATTGGATGGATGGGCCTTTCTCAGTCTCTGCTCCATCTCAATTCCTGTACATTTTGTAAACAGAACAATTTTTGGGTTGAAGTTTTTGTGGGTGGGTTGTTATCCTCATTCTTCCACTGGGAGTCCCACCTGGCTACATGAGAGGTGGCCAATTAAGTCTCCATATCGTCAGCTGGTAGTTTCATCTAAGGTCACTCCGATAGACTCCCAGGAGCCATCCAGTCCCAGGCTTCAGCTTATCCCAGAAATGCCCCCCCCCAACAACCCACTGATTTCCATTCTCTCTCCCATCCCTATCTGCCCCAATACATACACACCTGATTCCTCCCTCCATCCACCTCCAATATCTAATTTATCCTTCTTCAAGTTAGAGACAAGCATCCTGTCTTGGGCCCTCCTTATTACTTAGTTTCTTCAGATCTGTGGATAGTAGTATGATTATCCTATAATTTGTAGCTAATGTCCACTATGAAGGAGTATATACATGTTTGCCTTTCTGGGTCTGGGATACCCCATTCAGTGTGGTATTATCTGGTTCCATCCGTTTGCCTGAAATTTTCATGATGTCTTTGTTTTTAATAGCTGAGTAATATTCCATGGTATAAATGTATCATATTTTCTTTATCCATTCTTCAGTTGAAGGACATCTGGGTTGTTTCCAATTTCTGGCTATTACAAATAAAGCTGCTATGAACATAGATGGCCAAAAGTCTTTGTGGGATGGTGGAGCATCTTTCTGGTATATGCCCAGGAGTGGTATTGCTGGGCCTTGAAGTAGAATTATTGCCAGTTTTCTGAAAATACACCAAATTGGTTCCCACAGTGGTTGTACAAGTTTGTGCTCCCACCAGTAGTGAACAAGGGTTCCCCTTGCTCCACATCCTCAACAGCATGTGCTATCTCTTGAGTTTTTGATCTTAGCCTTTCTGATGGGTGTAAGATAGAGCCTCAGAGTTGTTTTGATTTGCATTTCTGTAATGACTAAGGACTTTCTTTAGGTGCTTCTTAGCCATTCCTCTGTTGAGAATTCTCTAGTTAGTGTTGTACTTCATTTTTTAATTGGGTTATTTGGGTTGTTGGTGTCTAATTTCTTGAGTTCTTAATCAATTTTGGATATTAGCCTCTGTCAAATATAGGGTTGGTGAAGATCCATTCCCAATCTGCAGGCTGTCATTTTGTCCTGTTGACGGTGACCTTGGCCTTACAGAAGCTTAGCAGTTTCATAAGGTCCCATTTATCAGTTGTTGATCTTAGAGCTGGAGCCATTGGTGTTCTGTTCAGGAAATTGTCTACTGTGCCTATGCTTTCAAGGGTATTTCCATTTTCTCTTCTATGAGATTAAGTGTATCAGGTTTTAGGTTGAAGTTCTTGATCCACTTGGATTTGAGTTTTGTGTAGGATGATAGATAAGGATCTATTCACATTCTTCTACACATAAACATCTAATTAGACCAACACCATTTGTTAAAGATGCTTTCTCATTATCCATTGTATGATTTTGATTTGTCATAAGTCTAATGTCCATACAGGTTTATTTATGGGTCTTTGTTTCTATTCCGCTGATTAATATGTCTATTTTTGTGCGAATATTATGCAGTTTTTATTACTATTACTCTGTAGGACAGTTTGAAATCAGGGAAGGTAATAACTCCAAAAGTTGTTTTGTTGTACAAGATTGTTTTATCTATCCTAGATTTTTTTGTTTTTCCATATGAAGTTGAGACGTGCTCTTTTAAGGTCTGTGAAGAATTAATTGTGTTGGAATTTTTATGAGAGTTGCATTAAATCTATAGATTGATTTTGGTAAGATGGCCAGTTTTCTTATGTCAATCCTAATAATTCATGAGCATGGAATATGTTTCTGTCTTTTGATATCTTCCATAATATCTTTCCTTAGAGACTTGAAGTTCTCAGGTGCTTCCTTATCACAGTAGGCAGAGGCAGGATATCAGTCTCATAACCTGAAGGTTCTGAGACTTTTTTTGATACTTTGAGACTCTCCAATGTTTAGGAGTATCTAGTATTTCGGGCACCAACCACTGAATTCTTGCTGTTCCTCTTACCATTGTATCCACCAAAAGGTCTCCACGGATCTCAAATATCCCTTTTATTGTAGACTTTTGAACTATAGAACGAAGGTATATTAAAATCGTTCTCTTGGTGCTCTTTTTCATAATCCTTTTTCTTTGTGCCATTTGAGCAACATAGCTTGAAAATTATATTGTAAACCTTTATTTAAGTAGAGAGAGCACATCTATTTGTCTAGACTGGAAACTAGGAAGGAATTTTTAACATAATACCAGTGCTGAAATGATACCTTATTTTAGATGTCAGCTAAGTATTCTTGGGTTAGTGACATATCCTGCTACTTAAATAACTGAGCTGTTAAATCATGGCTGATGAATATTTTAATACATTAATGATATATACTAATATTTCTGATATTTCATATTTATATGTGTAGGTACATCTGCATGTATGCACATATTTGTGACGGTCAGAGGTCAACATCAGGTGTCTTCCTCAGTTCTTTTCTACCTTAGTTTTTGAGACAGTCTCCCATAGAACCTGGAGCTCCCTTATGTGTGGCCTGGATGGCTAACAGTCTCCAAGGATCCCCTGTCATCTTCATAGCAACAGATCCCAAGAGCACACTGGCACAGCTGGCTCTTTTGTGTAGGTACTGTGAATCAAACACAGGTCCTCAAGATTGTGTAGAAACAACTTTTACTGATAGAGCCATCTTACCAGCCCCTGATAGCTTGTATTTTTACCATAACATTCCTTTAAAGGCTTTTATTGGTCATGTTAAAAAATGGTGATATGTATTTTTTCTCCAAGTACTTTAATGATTTTATTTACTTATAAAAATGATTAAATTATATATTTAATAAAATTTTATTATTAACATATTCATGCTAATAAAATTGACAGTAATATGTCTGCCCATCTTAACTTTCACATGCATGTTTTATCGTAAGAATTTTGCCATTTAAGATTTAGAATAGCTAAAATGGGCAGAAGAAAATGGTTATGATCCCTAATGGGATCAGTAGATGATATATGAGAAAGAAAAAAAGAAGTGGTAAGCAGCTTTATCTTTGATGGTTGCGGTTTAGGTGGCCTTGGGAGGTATGTATAAGGTATGTTTGGAACTCTTATTACTATGCCTGCTGAGCAGGGATAATGCTGAGAGATTTATGATAACATTGAAATAAGTACGGGAAATGCTACATAGAATTTTCTCTAAATTATTTGAAGGAAAACTTTGTATCGTGGTTTTTATGCTTTCCATGTGTGTTTGTTTACTGCTTTTCTGCTTGGTGCCCACAGAGGAGGATCCCCTGGGGCTAGGGTTTAAGAGCAGCAGTACCCTTAACCCCTAGGCCATCTCTATTATCCTGAAGTAAAAAATATAACACTCTTTCTAAAGCAACTTATATGTCCACAGGTGAAACCATTTATTCAACATGCATTAAATACTTACTGAATACTCATAGAAAAAAGAATGTGCTGTCTTTAAGAGCAGTGGTGTGAAAGTGATCTGGACATACAATGTAGGTTTGTTTCAAGGATGGAGGGGTGACTAAGCTGCAGTTGAGAGCTCTTGTTTCTTTTTCAGAGGATCCAAATCTAGCCCCAGCATCCCATTGAACAGCTCAGAACTACCTAGAACTCCAGTTCCAGGGAAGTCAGTGTCCGCCTCTAGCTGCTGTAGTCACATAACCACACAAAGATAACATGTATAGTCCTCTAATGTAAAAGAAAATACAATCTTAATTTTTTCATTTAAGGTTTGGTTGGGTACTTTAAGCACTCTCTAATGCTCTGAAAGACCAGAAGCGCCAAATTTAAGAAATTATTCAGGCTTTGTAGTCATGAGTATGTTCATAATGGGGAGTCCTTTTATTAAAATTAAGAAGCATGAGGAATGGGTCTTATGTGAGATGCCAGAAAATTCTTAGCCTATGCAAGTACAGTAAATCACAACTCTCATATCAAGAGGAGTAAGAGTGTGTTGATTCTGAACTAAACATGAGTGGCCATTCAGGCTACTCCAGGTAACATCTTCCAAACCAGAAATGATTACATACATTTTTGTAGTCATAAAACAAGAGAAAAGAATAAAAGATAGCATTTTGTGAATGTGGTGATGAGAGCCCTGGGCAGGTGGGGAGGTGACTGCCCTGGGTTTTAGGTGCTGTCTGATGATATCCTGGGATGTTTGGTTGGTAGAGAAAACAAATTCTGCTTCAGGAAACCAGATGCATATCCCTTTTAGGAAGAGGTGTACAGCAAACACTACAGGCACTGAGAAAGCAGAATTCATGAGTTCAAGGCCAGGCTTAGATACATAACAGACCCTGTCCAAAAAATAACTTCAGCTACTAAGGTACAGAATATAAAGCACATTGATTAGTTTTGGAAACAGCCATCTTTTTCATATATGAGGAAATTATTTCCTGCCTTTACTTTTCCCTGGAGCAGCATAACCATTCTTAGTTTCAGAATCAAATTTCTTTTTATTTTAAAGCAGAAAAGGTAAGAACAATGAAGTTGAATTAAACGTATATGTTTAAGAGAGAAAATAAAATTTTCCTTTAATTTTTTTTTTTGAGAAATACCTTTTTTCAATTATCTTTGAAGTTCTGAGATGCCTTTTAAAATATATTCTAATAGCCTTGTCTTAACTTGCTGTCTCACTACAAACATTATTCTGGAATATTGTGTTCTGTTCAGATCTCTAATGTTTCTTTGAAGAGCTTGAAAATTGTCATTAATAACTTATAAAAGAATACTCACAGCCTATGGATTTGCATTGTACTTATAGCTGAAATCAAACATATGATTGTGATCTGTTAAGCACAGAAATCCTCTAAGACTGGACATACCAACAGATTTATGCTGCTCTCAGCCTTGGTCGAGGAGCTGCGTATTCCAGGAGGCAGTGATTACTGCAGAGACTCCTAACTCTTCTAAGTCCTGAGAATAAGCAATTAGTTGGTAATGCTCGGCAGTGAGTAGGACAAGTATATAAACATCCTACTCAACCCTCCTCCCAAGCTCAGAGAACATCACAGAAAAGGACAGTAGCCTAGCATAACAGTCAGCAGTGAGGCTTCAACCAGCAACTGATGCAAACAGATGCAGAGACCCATAGCCGAACCTTAGGCAGAGCCCTGGGAATCCTGCTGAAGAGGAGAAAGGATTGTGAGAGCCAGGGGGGTCGGGTTCACAGAGACTGAAATGACATCAAGAGCCTGCTTCAAGCTAACCTAGGCTCTCAGTTATAGTTATGTTATAGTTGTGTGGCTTGGTGTTTTTGTGGGATTCCTAAGAGGCACAGAAGCTGTTTCTGACACTTTTGTCCTCCTGTTGGGTTGTCGTGTCCAGCCTTTATATCACCATGTTTGGTTAATACCCCTGAGAGGCGTGCCCTTTTTTGCAGGGAAATGGAGGAATAGCATTCAATGTCTGCTAAGAGAGATTTACTTTTCTTTTAGGAGAGGCCATTGGTACGTTTACCACACCCAAGTAAATGATCCTACACACATTCCATACAGGAAGCACTAATTGTATTTATTTGGGGGAAAAATAGATATGAAGTTAGGCAGTAGATGGAAAGCATGTTGAGAGAGGAGAGAGAGAGCTGGAGAAAGGCAGTGGGGATACATATGGCCAGGGTACATTGTATACACCTATAAAATTTTCACAAAATTATAAAGACACAAAAACCCATAGGGATCAAAGTCAAAATGTCTCAGTTCTGCTGCTGTTTTTATTATCTTAAAACAAAGCTGACCAGGGTGCGGTTTTATTTGAAATAGCCATTGTAAAATCCACTTTTTTATAAATATAGCAAGGTTTAAATGAGAAATACATGTAAAAATAACAGCATAATACCATCATATAGTGATATTTATTAAACTTCATGTGTCCTTCCTTCCCTTTAAAAATGTATAAATCTCATATTGTGGTTATTAATTTCTAGATTGTGTATAGCAATTCAAGAAGCCAGTGTACTAAAAACAGGGAAAACACAATTGGAAAAGCAGATCAAAGAACTACAAGCAAAGTGCAGTGAATCAGAAAATGAGAAATATGAGGCTATTTCAAGAGCCAGAGATAGCATGCAGCTCTTAGAAGAAGCTAACCTTAAACAGAATCAGGTAAGAAAACAGAAACATGTTATAAAACAGTAAGATCCCCACATGCCCCACACCTAACAGTAAATACATCAGCAGCTACTGAATAAATGCATGGAAACAAATGACACTTCCCATTATCCAAGAATTATGCTGCATTTTGAATGGTAAGAGTAATATCATAAAATATGCTAACATGCCAGTCACTTTTCAAAAATAGTATTTAAGTTAGCAGACTTGTTTTTTGTTTGTTTGTTTTTGTTTTTTAATTGTGGAGGGTGTTGGCTATTTTATTTATTTACATTTCAAATATTGTTCCTGGTCTCCAGCCCCTCCTACTGCAAATCCTCCATCCCATCTTTCCTCCCCTTTCCCCTTGCCTCTAAGAGGGTGGTCCCCCAAACACCCACCCACTACTACCTCCCAGCTCTAGCATCCCCCTATACTGGGGAATTAGGCGTCCATAGCACCAAGGGCCTCCCCTCCCATTGATGCCAGATAAGGCCGTCCTCTGCTACATATGTAGCTGGAGCTATGGACCCATCTATGTATACTATTTGGTTGGTGGTTTAGCCCCTGGGAGCTCTGGGGGTCCAGTTAGTAAATATTGTTGTTCTTCCAGTGGGATTGCAAATCCCTTCAGCTCCTTCAGTCCTTCCCCTAGCTCTTCCATTGGGGTCCCTGGGCTCAATCTGATGGTTAGCTGTGAGTATCTATATCTGTATTAGGTGCTGGCAGATCCACGGCCCTCGGTATCAGATTTGTTATGTCCCCATACCCTGAGTCACTATTCTTCGTCCTCTATGCTATCATAGTGTTTTCCTAGAGTGTACTCAGTGAGGTGATTCCTAGACATGTGTCTTTCATTTTTACCTGTACAATCCCCTCATCAAGCAGAAGCTTAATGGGCAGAGTTAAAGGTAGCTCAGAAGACTAGATGGATTTCTCAACTCATCTTTTTTTTCAACCCCTTAACCTTTGTGCTTTCTGTACTGTCCTGGGCCATGCTGTCTTGAACTGTTAACCTTTGAATGGTTATAATCTATGAAAGACAGAGATTAGGTTTTTTTTTTTTTATTGTTACAACCCTTTTTTTATAGAATTCACTATAGCATTAACATATATATCAGAATTTATATAATATATAATATGTACAGAATATTATAGTAGGAAATGCATGGGTATAAAGGAAATGCTTTATTTAGGTTTTTCAAGAGAGATACTAAAAATGCAAAAGGTGTACATTGGATTTTACATACCTAGAACAAAGCTTGGCGAGGTGCCGTATGCCTGCAGTCCCAGCAGCCAGAAGTGAAGCAGGAGGATGATGAAGTTAATACCAGTGGGCTCTACAGTAAGACCCTGATTCAAAAATAAGAAGGAAACTATCTCTTCAAAAACCAAACTTTGAAATTGCTGAAGAGTTTATGCCTCTCACTTAGTGACTTAAATTCGGTCTCTCTACTCTTGGGACAGTTAAAATGTATACAGTAGGTCTTGGGATATAGCTCATTGACAGAATATTTGTGTAGCATATGGGAACCCTTGCTTTTAACATTAGTACCACCAAAAGTAAACTATATTCTACCCATAATACACATAGATAGTGGCTTGTGTGGAGACTTTAAAAAAAAAGTTCAAAATGGCCATGGAACTTTCAGTTGTGGAGATAAGAAAAGTGGTAGGAACCAGCTGAAAAAACTGGAAAGATTTAATTAGGAAAAGGTGGTCAGAGCTGGGGAAATTCTTTATCATTCATGACTTATGCAAGGTCCTCCAGTGGAGGCATTTCAGAAACCTAGAATGGAACACTGCTGTCAAAGAGTACGTTACCTCCCTAGTGAAATTATGTATGACGTGCTCTGATTATCTTCTGAAGATTCTGCTTGAAGAGAAGCAAAAAGAGGCTGACAGAGAAAAAATGAAGAAAACAATTTCTCAGCTTATACAAGATGCTGCCATCAAAGCAAGGAAAGAAGTAAGGAGTTTAATTATATGTAAAATGCAAAATTTAAAATTAAAATTTTGTGTGTGCATTCACAAGGACTATATATGACACTATTAATTTAAGAGTTAAAAACTGTAATGTTTCTTTCATTAAAATTAAAGTGCTATGGGTATAGTGTAATGTACTACATAGTCTTTGGCTCATAAACAGTGGGTTATTTTCTTACCTATATTTTCTATGCTCAGTATAAATTTTCTTCTCAGTGAACTACAATTTCAAGTGATTTTTTTTTATAATTTAAAAACACAAAGTTGACATATTTGCTTTTTTCAAACATCTAAGTAGTAGTTTTCACTTTTACAAAGCCATTGCAAATATATCTTAGAAATATGCTTTAGTCATGCCATATAAGGTCATTTTGGATAAGAACAAGCTATGTGTGATGGCAGTTATCTAATGACATTATTCT
The DNA here is from genome assembly GCF_963924665.1 of Micromys minutus. Lineage (NCBI taxonomy): Eukaryota > Metazoa > Chordata > Mammalia > Rodentia > Muridae > Micromys > Micromys minutus. Next base: position 39,890,891 of record NC_137984.1, on the reverse strand, counting down.
AACGCTGAAACAGCTGTGGCATCTTACTTTTACGGTACCTTTTCAGGCTGAAGCATATTTGTGTAGACAAATACCATGTGTGCATCTTACTGTGTGCATTACCATGCTGTACAGCTTTCTAGCCTGTGAGCCCTGTACCTCCCAGGTTTGTGTACCTAGACTGTTAATATTCACGATGACCACAGTACCTAATGTTTCTCAGAGAAGACCCTGTTGTTACACGAGCACTATAAATATTTACCTTTTTATTTCTGATTATTGAGTATAGCTGAAAATATTTTCCTTGAAAATATCCATGCTGTCTTATTTCCCTATTATTACAATTGACAATTGCTCTAAGTCTTTATTTTATTGGCTAGTAGATATAATGAACAAATTTTAATATATATCTGTCCTAGTTACACAATTGAACAAACATGTGTTTGCTTTTTTAAGTATGAAAATAACTTATTTCTCACATATTTTAATTTTTAAAAGTAAAATATTGGCCATTTTTAGCCTTATATGTTTGGTAAGTAGAAAAATAGTTTCCAGTTAGTTGGTATTTCATTCACAACTATCCTTATTATTCAAAAAATTATAAAAGAAAATATTTGTGTAAAAAATCTTTATAGAAAACCAAACTGGGTGTAGTGACACGCACATATTCTCAACACTGGGGTGGCTGACATAGGTCTTTGTATTCTTGACCAGTCTGAACCACATGGCAAGAAACTAGAGCAAGAGAAGAAAGGAGGGAGGTGTCGCGCGCCCCAGGTCCCGCCGGCAGGAATAGGCGTGCAACAACAGGATTCTTCTGCGAACAACCTTTATTGTACAATCTCTGAGCAGGGATCCCCCTTTGAGCAGGGGACTTCTCCACGTGGGAGAGAAAATGTATTGCTTATATATGCCCAGGAGACTTGTGTCACTCCCTGATTGGTGCACTCTCCAGTAGCTCATTAGTGTGTGGTGCATGTGCTCTAAGTCTCTTGGCTGGGCAACAGCTCTGTTTGCTGAGTTCTCGGCGGGAAGCTGGCGCCATGTTTGGGTGCAGCACAAAGGGCTCCCTACAGGGAGGGAGAAGCACAGAGGGGCAGGATACTGAGGGAGATACAGAGATTTTAGTCTCTTGTGAATTTCAGAGCCCTGCCCAGTGAAAATTTCCTAGTCTCACATTTTGTTTCATCAGATCCTAACACTTAAAATTAGATCACTGATGTTAATACTTGAGAAGTTTCCTTTTAGAAAGACTCTACCAGCATTACAAAAATACTCTAAAATTTATTATATTGCCATAAAACTTCATATTAGTTATGTTTTTGTTAGACACTGGAAGAAAACGGTTTAGGAATTCTGTAGGGAGACCGATAAGTACAACTGGACTTTTAAGAACCAAATTTTTTTATAGTACCTGAGACATTCATGGCTTACTTTCCCTATCCATTGCTGTATAAGTCAGCTTTTTGTTGCTATAACAAAAATAAAAGAGAATTAACCTAGAAAATAGGTTTATTTGGGCTTCTGGTTTCAGTGGCTCTAGTCTGTGGTTAGTTCGCTAGTCCCATTGTCAGGTTCTCAGAAAGACAGTATATCATAACAGGACACATGATGGAGTCAAACTGCTCATCACATAGCCAAGCTAGAAGATTGGAGAGAAGGTGGCTGACGTCCCCATGACCCCTTCAAGTGCATCACCACATGAGCTGAAGATTTACCAGTAGACCCCATTGTTTAAAGGTTCTACTAATGTGCCTTGCTGGACACCAACCCCTTACCTGGAAATTATAGCATGTAATCTCATCTGTAATAGAGATAATAACATGGAGTTGTAAGAATGAGTGACACACAGAAGCATTCTGAACAGAATTAATGCACATAATCCTCAACAAATGTTATGCTCATACTATTACTGACCTGCAAGCAAAATAGATTGATCTGTATGGTCCTAATTCCCCATTTATCTGAAATGTCGATATAAATTATAGTGCAAAGAAAAGGCCATGTACACTGTTTGGTGGGTCTTCAAAAAGATAACTCATATTAATTAACCAAATAAAGTATACAAGCAGGCATATTGAATGTATTCTAAAGAAAGTTGCCTTATATTACTAAGATAGGTCATTTCATACAAGAATGTTTCAAAGGCTGTTAGATCATAAAAGTTTCCTGTTAGTCTACTGTCCTCATAAATAATCCTCTTGGTCCTTCAAAAGTAACCCGAGTGGCTGTTGGGAAGAATGATTGCTGTGTGCAAGCTGATGAAGTATAACTAATCCTCCAAAATGCTCTGTGCACACCAGTTGCTCTGTTTCTGAAAGGCTCAATCTTTGTTCAAACCTTTCCTTGAGCACTCACTTACTCCACAGTGGTGTCTAGTGTGCATTGTAAGAAGATCCTACACAGGGCTTCCGAGGTCATTCATTGCATACTCAATATCTGATTTTGTTTTTCTCCTTGTTCTCTGACATCTTTTTGCAGCACTGAGGGACTCTGCAGACATTGCCTTCCACATTCTTCCTCTCACAGGTCAAAGTGATATTTGTGGAGCCTGTGTGACATGCACAGCAGGTGGAGTGTCTAGCACCTAGGAGAACCTAGCTGTCTCCCATCCATCCAGACACCCAGTAAATAGACTGAGATTTAAACTGGACTGTCCTCAAAATTTTTAGATTAGAAAAATATTTTTTCATTAAAAATTATTTTGTTATCTAAAATAATTATTAGATTATTTATGAAAGAAAATGGTAAAAATTTATGGTTTTCTGCTTTCGTTTCTAGTAATAGTAAAATGTTAGTTGAAAGAATCCATGATAAACAAAAGCTCTGTTTTTACAGTGTAAAAGGATTCTGAGACCAAACTGTTTAATAGTTTCTGTCTTTTTGTATGTATCATCCAGTTTTCTCCTCAATTCTCATGGCCAATTCTTTATGTTTACAATATTGAAGATTCTGAAGCTTATATAAACTAAGCCAATGCTACAGGCACAGTACTGTGGTCTTGTCTGATCTGGTCTGGTCTGGCCCAGTCCATATGACTAGCTTTGAGCTCAATATATAGTCCAGGCAGAATGAACAAAATCTCCCTGCGTCAGCCACATATGTGCCAGCTAATTACACACAGCTTATGACTAATTCTTAGATATTTCATATATTGTATGCTTTTTTATCTTTTATGCCATGAAAGTTATGTTTCTTTTTAAAATAAACCATCCTAAGTTTTTGTCAGTAATCATTTTTTATTCTTTTCCTAAATTATTTCTGAATTCATAGGTTGAAAGTACAAAAAAACAGTATGAAGTACTGATTTTGCAATTAAAGGAAGAACTCTCAGCCCTTCAGATGGTATGTTACAAGACCTTGTTAGTATTTTCCTCCAAATAGAACTTGTTTTAGTATGTTACTGGGAATCCCTTTGGTCCACATATATTGTTAAACCATAACCTATGTTAGGTTCTAGGAAACAAAGTAAATAATAATATTTAAATACCTCTGAAAGGCATTTCTGTTGCTTTGGTAAAACACTGACAGAAAACCAACTTGAGAAGAAAGAGATCTATTTTAGTTTATAAGTTGTGTCTATTATACAGGGCAGGATCCCAAGGCAGGAACCTAGAAGCAGGAAATGAAGGCAGACACCATGGAAAGATGCTGTTTGGCTTTTTAAGAAGACTTGCTCAGCCTGCTTTCACATACAACCTAGGACCACGTGTCCCAGGGTGCCAGCACCTACAGCTTGCTGGTCTCAAGACAGTTCTCCCATAGACATACCCACAGGACAGTCTGATGGAGGCAGCTTCTCCTTCCAAGTCTCTTTCCAGATGACTCTAGTTGGTGTCAAGTTGACAAAGACTAACCAGCACAGATATGTATTAAAGTCACATGAGTGGTATTAGGAACCTAGCAGAAGTCACAAATTTAGCATCATGAAATTACCTTTCAGCAGGTAGAGAGAGAGAGAGAGGAGGATTTTGAATTCAAGTTTGAGAACAGCCTGAGCTATGTAATGAAACTATGACAAACATTCCTTCCCCCTGAAAAACAAAAACCTTCTATAGATAAGTACCTTATCATGTATATGAACTTGTATAGGACATACATTAAATTTGTGTTTGCTATAAATTAGAATTCTATTTTAGCAAAAAGTAAATCTTATCTGATTTGTATTGGTTAAAAATAATTAAGTTTAGGCCATAATTTAAAACCTTACTTTAAATTTTGGACACCAAGGTAGGCCTTTTACATAATTGTAAAAATTTGAGTATTACTAGTGGTATGTTGTCTACAAAGTAGGTTCACCAAAGCATGACTCATAATTAATAAAACTATACTTATTCTCAAATAAATAGAGGAATAATTGTGAAGAACTCACTAGCTGATTCTTTTTGTTTTAGTATATTGGCAAAATAATCATGTTGATTAGTTGATGTACTTGTTAAATTACTAAGTAAAACGTTCAACACACGAAGTTTCTTAAGCGTAAATGTTTCGGTTGTTATGCTCATGCTAATACATTTCCCTGGTTGTTTGTTACTTTACAAAGAAATCTTAACTTAGAATTTATGCACCTTTTATGTCAAATGTTTCCTTTGGGATGCTGTGACAGTGTCTGGTTCATCTTGCAAAGTATTTGGTAATAGTATATGAAAAGAGAACTTGTAACATCAAAAATTCTCATTTTTCCCCCCCACAGTACCATAACCTCTGCTTCTTTATGAATTTCTTAGTATCGTATAGCCAAAGGCAATTTCTATATTCCTGGGGTAGGTCAGCCACTTTTTGAAATTGACAGTTACAGTGGCCTTACTTAACTCTGTTAGGTAACTGTAATATTTTTATGAACTCTTTTACTTTTCCATTTTTCCTCATCTTAGTGTTTCACCAGATACATTTATTTACCTTATGGCTTGGCTTTACAGGACTGTGATGAAAAGCAAGGTCAAATCGATCGAGCCATTAGAGGGAAAAGAGCTGTGGAAGAAGAACTGGAGAAGGTAAGAACACATAGCTGCCTGAAGGCACCTGCTGCCTGCTCTGTTCACGCTGGCCTTGTACGTACGCTCTGGCCAGTGCTGACTCACTAAAGTCATTGAAATACTCATTTCACCTGCTCCTTAGAATACCCTTTTTTAACTTAGTACTTCAAGATCTTTTTTGAAGTGTCTATTTACTGTTCTATCCTCACCTCATCCCAAGAGTGGCTTTTCATTTTGTTTTCTTTTGTAACTTCATGCTAACTTACTAAAGTTAGAAATGGGCATAATAGGTATAGACAACAAAAAAAAAATCATGATATGCTATGAATTTTATTTTTATTATGTATGTGTTTGTATATATAAATGTATGCAGGTGCCTATGTATGCATAGAGGCCAGAGGTGGACATTGGGTATCTTCCTCAGTCTTTCTCTGCCTTATTTTTTTAGAATCTCCATGAAACTGTAACTCACCAACTCAGCTAGATAGTTGGCCAACAACCCCAGAAATACAGGAGGCTCTGTCACCCCAGAACTGGTATTATAGGCACACGCCTCCACACCCGGCTTTTATGTGAATGACCATCCAACAAGCAGTTTACTGACTGAGTTATTTCTCTGTCCCAGATTTTTACCTTTTAAGAAGATGATAATTAGGGGTCTGGGAAGATCAGTGGTTAAGAACACTGTCTCCCAGAGTCCTGGGTTCAGTTCCCATCACCCACATGGAGGCTCACAAGCACCTATAGCTCCATTTTCTGGGGATCCAGTGCTCTTGTTCTGGCCTCTGTAGGCACTAGGCACTTACAGCTACACAGTCCTACCTGCAGGCAAAACACTCATACACATAAGGTCAAATATTTTAAAAGAATACAATTATTAGGTAAAATACTTAACCCAATGATATTTGAAGTAAAAACCTTAAAATTAGTTTCCTGCATGCTTTTTCATTAGCAGTAATGTTTTAAAATGCCTTGGGAAAGAAAGGGCAACCAAATATTAGCACTTATCATGTTTAAAGGCTAAGTAATTCTAAAGTTAAAGATATCAAGCAATGAAGTTGGAACTTGCCTTTGAAAGGTGAACTCCATGGTATTCAAAGTATATGACATATCCATGTTTTCAAAAATAATAACAAATTCAGGTAGTAAAGCAGCAATTTACAAACAGTATAGGATATGGCTTCATTTGTGGGAAAAGCATAGGCACTTCTGTTTCAAGGTAGACATTTTTTGACTGTTATACTCCTAAAGGTTGATCCTTCCAGATTTTCTTCATAACATGTTAAGTAATACTTCTACTATACATAAGGCTTTGGGATGAATTTTTAATTGCGTGAATTTTTTAATATTACATGACATAGTTAAAAAACAGGTTGTTTTATTGGTGCAATGTAAAACTTAAAAAGCACAGCAACTAGTTCTCCACTAACTACACAGCAGCAAGCCAAGACCATAGCATTGTAGGGCTGCAGTGATGCTCAGTGTGCCAACAAGGGGTGCTGACACAGTCTAGTCTACCTCTGTGGGAAGAGCAGCACCGTCTTCACTGGGACAGCACAGGAGACTGGGGAGGGCAGTTGGATGGACAGTTTGTCTGAAAATGTGATGTGGACCTCAGGACCTGCTAGGTAGTTAACCCTCTGCTGTAAGAGGAAACCCAGTCATGAACTGACTCCAATACAACTCCCCCTGAGAACGGAAGCTTCAATTTCAGCCATGCTGTTGCACAGGTAATCCAAAGCAAAGTTCTAGAACTTTCAGATCTACTAGTTAAACTACAACACACACCGTTACTTTTAAGTATTTCAGTTGAGAATTATCTTGAATATTCCCAAAATAATTGCTAGCAGGCTTTTTCCCTTTTATGTTGGGCCTTGAACACACGTAACAAGGGCTCTGCTACTGAGCTGCAGATCTACCCTACGACCAGGTGTCTGTAAATTGACATTTAAAGCCTTTTTTAAAAACCTCAGCAGCTGTTTTATGTTTCTGTACTAGTTGAATAACTTTACAGTGAGCATGAATGATTTCATATTTTTCAGCTGTCAGTTCATAGCATTTTATTTTGTAAATGAATCAATCATAAATGTCTTACAGTAGCTTACAGTAAGAAGATATGAACACACACTTAGGACTATTTCTCTGCATTGTTTTTATTGAGATAATTTTCTATAAAGTAATGCTTATGAGCCTTTTCCTCAGATTTACCGTGAAGGCAAACAGGATGAAGGTGATTATAGAAAATTGGAAGAAATGCACCAAAGATGTCTTGCTGCAGAGCGTTCAAAAGATGATCTTCAACTAAGACTCAAGAGTGCAGAAAATAGAATAAAACAACTTGAAATGAAGTAAGTTTTCTTTTGGGTTTCCTATGATAACATTTTAAGAATTCACATGGGTTCTGGTGAATTATTTACCTTTTTATAGAAGTATAAAAACAACCAAATACGTTTTTTTCATAATACCTGTTTTTATTAAGTTTTAAGTTGGCATACAAAGTAATGCATTTAGTGATAGCATTTTCATACTCATAAGTCATAGTGCTATCTTATAATTTGTTCCCTTTCCACGCGGCTCTCCTCCATGTCCCCTGTCTACCCTATGATTGTTCACCTTATCACCCACTAAGTAGTATACATTTCTGCTTTCATGTTATAGGTAAGCTGTTACCCACTCTGATACTCACTCCTCCCCAAGGCATTCTCCTAGCACCCTCAGAATTCCATTTCCAACATACACACAAACACACACAACTCAACCAACCAACCATATCAGCACATAGGAATAATTGTCTTTCTGGGTCTGGCTTGCTTGTTGGCACAATGATTACCATTTGAATCAATTCCTTTACATGTTCATTCTGCAGATGCTTTTTAATGTGTGGTTTCTTATATCAATTTATAGTATTATTTTCTAAGCTAGTACTGTATTTTTCAGATAGTCTTTGCTGTCCCTATATCTTGAGATATTTTCTGTCTGTTCTCCCTGACAATTTTAGACATTGAAGTCTTCGGTTCACTTCCAATTAATTTTTGTACGAGGTGGAAGGGATCTAGTCTCCTCCTACTACACGTGACTATCCAGCTTTCCCAGCACCGTTTTGTTTTTCTCTAAAGTATGTTTTTGAAACTTTTGTCACGAAACAGGTGACTTGAGGAGCATGGGTTTATTTCTGAGTCCTCTGTTTTTCTTATCTACCTGTCTATTTTTGTGTGACTTACATACTGTTTTTGTTTTGTGGCTCTACAATATAATAGGAAATAAGTTACTGTGATACTTCAAGCATTGTTCTTTGGTTTAGGATTACTTTAGCTATTCAGCATCTTCTATACTAACGTGACAGATTCTTTTCTTTAGTTCTGTGAAGAATGCCAGTAGAATTTTTATGGGAATTGCCTTTAATGTGTAGGTGACTTAAAAGTAATTCAAACAGTTTTACTATATTAGTTCTGTGAGCATGAAAATATTTTTCTGTCTTTTAGTATCTTCAATTTCTGCAGAGTTTTAAATTTCTCCATCGTAGAGGTCTTTGGTTTCCTTGCTTAGGTATATTATTACTAAAGGGCTTTTTTAATTTTTATTTTTTATTTGTTATTATTATTACATTCTAGCATTGCTAGAATGAGATCGCATATCTATAAATAGAAATAACTTGGCTCTTTCCTTTTTTCCATTTTATTTCTCTCTTGTGTTATTGCTCTAATTAAGGCTACAGTCACTGCATTGAGTAGGAGTGGAGAGAGCTGACACCTTGTCTCATTCCTGTTTTCAAGGAACTTCCTTAAGCCTTTTTCCATTTACTATAATGTGGCCATTTTACCATAGGCAGTATTCATTATGTTGAAGTATAAGCTTTGAATTCCTGCTTTCTTTTAGGGTTTTATCATCAAGTAATGTTGAACTTTGTTAAAGGCCTTTTCTGCATCTATTGAGATGATTACATTATTTGTTTTCAAAACTGAGTTCAACTCTTTGTAGTGTTGAGTAAAATATTCTGTAGATACTTATTTAGCGTAGTTGATCTCTGATATCATATAATTGATATGTCTTTCTCTGTTTTTGTCCTGGTGACCTGTCTGTTGATCATCATGTAATAGTAAAGTCACCTGTTTTTATGCTGTAACCACTCTGTGCTTTTATATCCAGTAGTTTTATAAAACTAGGTAAGCCAGTGTTCTGAGCGTGTGTCTGGAATTATCATGTCCTCCTGATGGATCACTGTCCTAATGTGATAATATGAAGCGACGTTCTTCATTTTATGACTAAATTTAATTTGACATGGACTTTGTCTTTGAATTTATTGGCATTTATTAAGCTACATAGTTGATAGAAAAGGTCTTTCTACTATTCTTGACATGCATGCAGTTTTTCCATGAGTATAAACAGATGTCAGCATTTTAAGACATATTTATCTTGTGTCTTAGTTACTGTTCTATTACTGTGAAGGAACACTATGACCAAGACAACTTATAAAAGAAAACATTTAATTGGGGGCTTTCCTATAGTTTCAGATGATTAGTTCATGATTGCCATCATGAGTCACGTGGTATCGGGCACACAGGCATGGCAATGGAGCAGTAGATGAGAACTTAAATCCTGATTGATTGGCAGGAAGCAGAGAGAGAGCTAACTAGGCCTGGAGAGCTTTTGAAACCTCAAAGCATACCCCCATGACACACTTCCTAATTCTTCCCAAATAGTTCTTCTAACTAAGGACTAAGCATTCAAATATGTGAGCCTATAAGGCCATTTTTATTCAAACCACCACATTATGTAATGATGCTTCTTTTCTTTGTGAGTTCTTAAAAATTGTGGAATGAAAATGTAGCTAAGAACTTCCCACATTGCTTACTTCAATGCTAATTCTGTTCAGTGTGAACTCATTTTTATTGTATGTTTTCACATGCTGTATATGGGTTGGGAGCAATGGGTGAAAAGCTTTCTCTTGTTTTTAACATGTAAAAGCAGCTCTTTACAATTTTAAATGTTCCATAAGGGATAAGGGCTGGTCTATGTTTGTTCTAGTGGACTTCGCCCTAGCATCAGTTCTTTGGCTTTGTTGAACAAATGGGAAATGGCTTCGAAGCTCTCCACTTTGCTGTGCTTCTCGCCAGGATCACTTCTTACATGTTCCCCAGCATGTGGGGCGGCAGTGAGAGCTTTCCATACCGTCCACACACACGGGAGGTTCTCCAGTTTGTCTTGTCATGTATCCTCAGGGTACACTTGATAAATCGCTGTGCTCTTCGTTCAGCAGGTCCCAGGAGTGTGCATTCTCTTGTCCTATTCTAGTTCCAGGAATACTAGGTTTGTTATTTCTCAAGTCTCCAATACTCTCTAGTGGTCCCTCTTTGAGGGACTGGGCTGGACTTGACTTAACCTTAACTTTGAGACAATCAGCTGTTGTGTTTTTCTGTGGTTCTCCTTTAAGTAGAAATTTGCTTGCTATCAGCATCATATTGTTCTCTCGATATAACAGTTCTCAGTGTTAGGAAACTCTGAAATATTTTGCATTGGTTTTTCCAAATAAATAACAACAGGTTACCTTGTTCATCCATATTTAAAATTGGTAAATTAAACACATTTGCATGGCATTGCATGCATTTTTGAAACCACGTTAGTAAAATGAGGGCTTTGGATATATTTAGTGTGTTCTCAATCCCCAGCACCATGAAAAGAAATGACTCAGAATAAAGAAAACAGAAGTCTGTATCGTAAAGTGTGCACAGCTTTATCCTTTGTGTTCTGTTTCATTGTTTAAACAAAAACAGTTCCTCAGAAGAGATATCACGTTCCCATGAAATGATCCAGAAACTTCAAACTGTATTGGAGTCTGAGAGGGAGAACTGTGGATTTGTCAGCGAGCAAAGGCTGAAGCTTCAGCAAGAAAATGAACAACTACAGAAGGAGACTGAGGATTTGAGAAAAATTGCTCTGGAGGCCCAAAAAAAAGCAAAATTAATGGTATTTTCAGAATCAGTTAAATGTGTTCTTAGGAAAATCAAGATCTAGATAATATTTATTAGAATCTTAGTAAAACATTTTTGGGCTGTGTGAGTGTGTGTGTGTGTGTGTGTGTTTGTGTGTGTGTGTGTGTGTGTGTTCATCCATTCATTAGTACAAACACCTAGACTGATGCCATAGCTGGACAGTGTGATGAACACAGCATTCAGGCATCTCTGTATTATGCTGGTTGGGGAGGAGGGTCTGCCTTCTTCTCATCAGATAGCATGAAATCTTAAATTCAAAGTCCTACGTAGTGGAACATGATTGTCTTTTCTATCTACATACTTTTTTTTTAATGTTCTTTGCCAGCCATACAACAAACTGATCTTCCTGCCAAAGCAATGCAAGCAACACTAGCAGAACTGTAGTTTAGACAGCTCTACATTCTGCCATACTTTTACTTCCGTTACCTTCTCAGACTGAGACTTCTTCAAAGAGAATGTTGCAGCAGCTTGCTCTGAGAGCCCCTCCTACTTAGTCTAAAAGCAGCAGCAAGAAGAATGCAAGGGACAAAGTCTCATCTGAGAAAGGTCCTTACCTTTTATATTCTTTTCCCTTTCTTCTGCAATAACCCCTTTAAGGCACTTTAGAGGAACATGTTATTCCATCAGCTTCTCATCTCTCCATCCCACCGTATTTCTAGAGAGTGGCACTGGCTTCTGCTGGACAAGTTCCAGGCTCTCCGTGAGGATGTAAAGCAGCAGCACTGCTGGCTCACTTTGCTTATTCCTGATTCAAAGAATCACGTCATGGTCTGATATCATTTCTGTCAACACATAATTATTGATTATACTAATGCTGGAATCCAGGGCTGTAAGCATTCATAAGAATTCTGAATTCATAGGAAATCTGAGATGACAAATAGTAATGTGTCTTACAAGGGTATTTTACTTTGTGAAATATAGAAAACATGGAAAAGAACTATATTGCCAAATAGCAATACAAAGCTATAGTTACAAAACAGAATTATCAACATCAGAATAATCATATATTTATAAATAGCAGAAAATAAAACTCAGAAATAAATTTCATCTTGATGATGACCTAATTTTGTAGCAGAAACACACTGGTTAAAGAGGAAAGAAATTATCTTAATAATTTTAATACTAGATCAGTTAAATCCATGTTTAAAAAACAAATCTTGACTTCTTTCATCACACCATATATACAAAGCAATTTGTGCTGCCTTGACTTAAAAATAAAATACATGAGCTAAAGAGATGGCTCATATATTTTATGAGTGGTTAAAAGTGTGTACTCCTATTACAGAATACTTGAACTCAGTTCCCAGCACTCAGAACCACCTATAATCCAGCTGCAGGAAGTCAGACTCCCTCTTCTAGACTCTGAGGTCACTTACACTTACATGCACTTACACACATGTACACAAAAGTGAAATTTAAAAATGACTTTTTAAAAAATGAATTACAATCTGGATTTACAGGAGAAAATCTTCATGTTAAACAGAAACCTAATTTTCCATAGTATGGATGATGATGATGATGATGATGATGATGATGATGATGAAGATGGATGAGTGCTCTGCTGCATACACACACACACACACACACATACACACACATACACACATATACACACACACACATACACACACACACATACACACACACACATACACACATACACACACACACATACACACACACACATACACACACACACATACACACATACACACACATACACACACACACACATACACACATATACACACACATACACACACATACACACATATACACACACATACACACACACACACATACACACACACACATACACACACACACATACACACACATACACACATATACACACACACACATACACACACACACATACACACACACACATACACACACACACATACACACACACACATACACACATACACACACACACACACATACACACACACACACATACACACACATACACACATATACACACACACACATACACACACACACACATACACACATACACACACACACATACACACACATACACACACACACACACACACACACACACACGCCAGAAGGGGGCATCAAATGCCCTTATTGATGGTTGTGACCCACAATGTGGTTGATGGGAATTGAACTCAGCCCAATTTCTTTTAAAAAAAAATAAATAAGATTTCCCTTTCAGTGGTCAAAAGCATCGTTAACAAGCAGAGTTGCAGCTCAGTGCTAGGATGCTTGTCTAGATTCAGAAGATTTAGGTGCCCTATCCCAATACCACAAAACTAATTAATTAAAAATGTATATAAAAGTTTTTACCAATGAATAATTAAGCTTGGGAATACATAGTAAATCAGATGTTTTATTTTGTATATTCCAAAACTTTTCTCAATTTAGTACTTTTGAGGAAAAGTAAATTAAAATTAGAATGAGCTAATGCTACACAACTTCCAAAACTGACTGACATTCAAAACTGGCGAAATCAAGGACTTGGGATTTGAATACAATACTAATAGTAATCTAAAGTAAAACAATTATTTAGCAAAACCTTAGAAAACGGTGTAAACATGCATACTACGTCGAGTAACCCTACTTGTATACCCCACAGATACAAGTTTTATGATCAAAATAAATATGTATAGGAATTATTATAGAACTTTTAGCCAAAATATTGACAACAATTTAAATGGTCATCAACATCTGATTATATGAGTTCATGTAGTAGAATAAACACAGCAGTATAAAATGGGGTATATTTATAAGCAGTGCTGAGCTTGATGCATCCCAAAGACATAAGGCTAAAAAGCCAGACATATAGAAGCCTTATAATCTATTATCCCACTATCTAAAAGTGAAGGATAGGTACAATTGCTCACAAGAATATGATCAGAGGAGTAGCTATTGTTTAGGTAAGTGAATACTGAAGGCAGGGCACCTGAGGATTCTTTTTGAGTTACCTAAATCTGGGTATCCGTTTGTTATGTTTGTACACAGCAAAAATTGAACTTTGGACTTAAAACTTCCACACAGAGGAAAGCAGAAGGATGATGGGTTCGAGGCTAGCCTGACTGCAGGAACAAACCGTATAGTCCAGGTGGTGGTCAGGGTTATTGTATAGCAGGACCCTAACTAAAAAACAAGAAGAAAGGTAGAACTTACACCCTTCTAGGTGAGCAGCCTCAACCAGTGGGTCACGACCCACACAGGGATTTTGAATATCAGATATTTATGTGACAGTTCGTAACTAGCAAGATTACAGTTACAAAGTAGCAGTGGAATAATTTTATGGTTGTGGGCCACCACATAAAGACCTGTATTAAAAAGGGTCACAGCATTAGAAAGTGTTGCAGTAAATATTAAAAGATTCTTAACCTTTTATCCATGTGCTTTGCTCTAACTTGCTCACCTTACGTGGCCATCTCTATAAACTCTGGCACAGTTCACTCTACCATCTCTGCTGCTTCTGTCCGGGGTGGGTACAACTGCCCCTGCATGTTCCTTTCCTCCACCGCCCGGTGCAAACATGACTCCACAGCCCGGTAACTTATCAAACGGGTTATATATTAAAGTTTTAATCCACAAATTCTCTACACAACAAGCTTATATCCAATGAACAAAGATATAGACTGCCTTTCTATATGAGATAAATAGACCCATAGAAACACTTAGAAATAATAACAACAACCTCATCAAGCTAGAGATGCACTGAGAGAGACATACACATCTGCCTCCATCTTCACTCCTCCTGGACTTCTCACCCTCTCAATCTGCCTATTGCCTCCTCTTCTGCTCCTAGACCTTTCCCCACCTATCTCCTGTCCAATCATATGTCATCTTAACATAAACCTACAAGAAAGGCTGAGAATCACTGTTCTAGGTGAAGACAAACTTTGATAGACAAGAGGTGTGCGAGATACAGACAAAGTTGCTTTGAAAACTGGAAGATGAAGGCAGGAGTACATTTTAAAGTTAGGTATGTGCTTTTAAAAGGTTCCCACACTAAATGTTTTCATGTTTTAAAGTCTACTCTCATATTATAAAATTTATTCCACTTGGAAACTATGAGTAGGCAATATGGCTAAGTATTTAATAGCTAAGATAAAGCTTTCTTACAAAACAAAAAATGGAGAAAGTTAACAGTAGTAAATTTAACTACATAAAATATTTAAAACTACTTTTAATTTTAAAACAGTATCTAAAGAGTTCACAAAGATAGGAAAAATAAAACTGATAACCATGATTTAACTGCTGAGTCACAATAACAGTAACTATGCAGATAATCTTATAGATAGCACAATATTATGATCTAAACTTGAGTCATAAGTAACCAAAGTATTTTAAGATTAATAATTGAGCATTTTAATAACAAGTCAGAAACTGCCATGCACTTATATTTTTGTCCAAAGTTTACATCCCGAGCTTAAGTAGACATGCAGGAATCCTTTCCATGTTGTAATTGCTGCTTTAGAATTCAGGAGTCAAACAGTTGTATAAAAAATATTTCTGAGCTATCGATGGCAGGATTTAACACTGGTCTCACAGTTTTATTTTTCACAGTTTCACAGTATGTCTTTAGTTTTTATTGTCTATCTAGGGAGGGTGAAGATTGAGAGGACTTACTACCCTACCCTTTGTTTAATCATTTTTAACATTCGGGATTGATCTGTTTTGGAAATCAAAATGGTGATTTTTTTTTTAAGCGGATTAACCCAATACATCCCACTGAATCTGTTAAAACAAAAGGAAAAACATTGGTGATGAAGAGATAGTGCATCTTAGCTAATTTGTTGTAATTCTGTCTTATAGAAAACCATGCTTTCAAAAATTGACTGTTTTATTGCTGGTTCTTTGACCTCATACTCTTAGAGAAGAGTATGATCTCCAGTGGATAAACTGAAAGCAGCCAAAAATAAAGCCACTGAGATACTGATGGTCATTTGACTGCACATAATTACATAAAGTGCTTTAACCCTAAGACAATTGTATTATTTTCAATTCCAGATTTCTATGTGGTTGATTCCTTTCCTTCTGTCAATCAAAGTTTTTTGCTTGTCAATACTCACTAAGTGTCTACTTTTTGTTTTTAGTGGAATAGGTCCAGTAATCCTACTTACTGTTTCTGTGGGTATTCCACTGCAGATGAGAGTTACAAAGTGATAAAGGAGGGATATTATTTACTCTCTTTTCCTGCCAATCATTCTGAACATTGCTGCAAGCGGGGATCCAATCATGGGCCTTTGCCTTCCGACATCACCACAGATGTACCGTTTATACTTGATGTTATATGACCTAAACAATTCTAAATACCTAATTTAAATAGATTTCATAAAGTACTCAAAGCCGAACTAGCCATCTCTCTTTCTAATGGCATAGCTTTTAAATACCGTACAATAGGTGTTCTTTACAGTTATCTCTTTAGTATAGTAAAGAAGTCAGCTCACCTTACAGCCTTTCTCACTTACTCTTTAGTAAAGAAGTCAGCTCACCTTACAGATTTTTTATCAATAATCACAGAACAAGGGAAAGTATTCTACTTCCAATCTGTTTGTACAAAAAGATGGTTCATTATTATATACAGGAATGCTTTACATCATTGGAACTGAAATCCTTCCTCGACTCCAGCTGTTTAGGGGATTCTAACTGAATTTGTTTTTATGATTATTCTGCATTACAATAATATAGATTCCTAGAATTATAATGCTGCCAATTTTACATGAGGTTCTTAAAGTAATTATTTCTGAAATATGACATTGTGTATTAATATATCCAAATTGACAAAACTCTGTCTTTTATTTTATCTTATAGCACTATGGAAAACAATTTAAAAAGTCTCCCCCCCCCTCGTGTGTGTGTGTGTGTGTGTGTGTGTGTGTGTGTACATGATGATTTTAGTAAAACTCTACCAGTTACCAAAACCATGAATACTTCATGTGGATTCTGGCAAAAAGAAAGAGTAGCCTGTTATCCTGCAGACTTTTCTTACTGGCATTTTATGATGAGAAAGTGTTACAAATTAACACTGTATGGCAATTAGGTTTTCACTAAATCATACATTGATTATGTGTTCATTTTTGGTGGAGACAAATTGTAAGTTTAACCCCTTACTGGATGAGTCACTCAGGTTTCTAGGTCTCATAAGCACAATGAATTACTCCCTTTGCATATGACACTGGCTGACATAACTCCTGGAACACTGTAGGAAAAGTGACTGTTCCTTTTGCTCCTTAGGTCAGTACAATGGAGCATCAGTTCTCAATAAAGGAGCATGGGTTTGAAGTTCAGCTGAGAGAGATGGAGGACAGTAATAGGAACTCCATTGTTGAATTGAGGCATCTTTTGGCAGCTCAACAAAAGACAGCCAATCGGTGGAAAGAAGAAACCAAGAAATTGACTGAGAGTGCAGAAATGAGGATCAGCAATCTAAAGTAGGTCCACTGTCAGCAGTTGCTTGGTAATTTTTCTTTTACAGACCAGCAATACAAAGTAAGTCCACTATTATTATTTAACAATTGATGCTTTATAGAAGAAATGGTTTAAACCTATAGTCTGATGTTCTGCTGTATTTATTTTTACTGTATGATCATGAGGCGTGGATGACAGCTCACTCAGTGAAGTACTGGCAAACACAGAGATCTGAATTTGATCCCCAAAACCTACATTAAAAAAAAATGTTATGTTGAAATATGGTTGTAACACCAGATAAAATGGCCTACTTCCTAATCAGTGACATATTCTGTTTTAAAAACAAAAAATGTAGGTAACACTCACTGTTGTGCACACATACATATACAAACATGTACATATACACACATCAACATCAAGACTGTAAGTCTGGATGTTATATTTTATTCAAAAAATAATTACTAAAGTACTATCAAATGCACTATCAAAGCATGAGGACACGGAGACGGCTCAGTGGCCAAAGCAAAGAACCAGATTCAGATCCCCAGCATTCAAATAAAAGCAAAGTATTGTGCTGTACACCAGCAAGGAGGAGAGGAACATTCTAGGGCTTGCTCTCCAGAAAGCCTAGCTAAATCAACAAATTCCAGCTTCACTGAGACATGCAGAGTAATTGAGGAAGACATGAGATGTTGACCTCTGGCCTCTGCATGGACACAAACCTACAAACAGAAGGATACATGTATTTACTACATACATACACACCAAAAAGAAAGAAAATTTGGCATTATAAATAATGTTTTTATTACTTTAGTGAGTATTTCACATGATATTGTACTTTGGGGAGGACACAAAAGTATAGACTCTTACATGTAATATTTAGATTGCATTTGGATTAAGACAGAAGCGTTTATTCTCTGACCCTTTAAGAAAATTGTACTGACCAGTGACATAGCTCAGCAAGGAAAGGTGCTTGTGTAGAAGCCCAGCAACCTGAGTTCCATCCCCCTAAGCCCACATAGAGGCGGGAGGGGAGAACTGACCCCAAAAGTAAGTGAGCTGCAGCAGAACAGCCAAGCTAGAAACTATACCACTCTGTAAGTAGAAAAGACAGCTTATTGAGGGACAAACTGTCAGACTGCCTCAAAGAGAGCAACAGCAGCTCGGTGGGAAGGGCCTTGTCAGCTGTGGTGTTGGTGTTGTTGTTGGGTTTGATGTGTGTGTGTGTACACGTGTGTGTGTGTGTGTGTGTGTGTGTGTGTGTGTGTGTGTGTGTGTGTGTGCGTGCGCGCGCGTGCGCGTGTGCACGCACATGAGCACAGTTTAATTTATAGCATCAGAAGGCAGTAATGTGGCCAGAACAGCCTAGGAGTTAGGATGGGGTTATTAACCTGATACTGTTCAGATTAGTTGGGAACTAGATGCACTTTGACCAAAGTAGTTGACCATTGAGAGCAGAAAAGGGAAGTAATGATTTTCCTGACAGACAGAAACATGCCTTGTGGGATTCCTCAGGAATGCTGAGATTAGGCTTTTGCTTACCTAACAGGAATCCTGTTTACCTATAAGAATTTGGTCTGGCCATCTTGCCTAAGGCAGTTTACAAATTCAATGCAATCCCATCAAAATTTCAACTCAATTCTTCATAGAGTTAGAAAGAGCAATTTGCGAGTTTATTTGGAATAATAAAAATACCAGTATAGCAAAAGACATTCTCAACAGTAAAAAAACTTCTTGGGGAATCACCATCCCTGACCTCAAGCTGTATTACAGATCAATTGTGGTAAAAACTGCCTGGTATTGGTACAGAGACAGGCAGGTAGACCAATGGAATAGCATCGAAGACCCAAAAATGAATCCACACACCTATGGTCACTTGATCTTTGATAAAGGAGCAAAAAACATTGAATGGAAAGAGGACATCCTTTTCAACAAATTGTGCTGGTTCAACTGGCAGTCAGCATGCAGAAGAATGCAAATCGATCCTTTTCTTATCTCCCTGTACAAAGCTCAAGTTCAAGTGAATCAAAGACCTCACATAAAATCAGGTACACTGAAACTAATAGAACAGAAAGTGGGGAAGAGCTTGGAACACATATGCACAGGGAGAAACTTCCTGAACAGAATGCCAATGGCTTATGCTCTAATATCAAAAATCGACAAATGGAGCCTCATGAAATTACAAAGCTTCTGTAAGGCCAAGAACACTGTCAAAAGGACAAAACAGCAACGAACAGATTGGAAAAAAACTTTACTAATCCTACATCTGATAGAGGGCTATTATCCAGTATATACAAAGAACTCAAGAAGTTTGACTCCAGAGAATCAAATAATCCTATTTTAAAATGGGGTACAGAGCTAAACAAAGAATTCTCAACTGAGGAATATCAAATGGCTGAGAAGCATCTAAAGAAATGCTCAACATCCCTAGTCATCAGGGAAATGCAAATCAAAACAACCCTGAGATTTCACCTCACACCAATCAGAATGGCTAAGATCAAAAACTGAGGTGACAGCAGATGCTGGCAAGGATGTGGAGAAAGAGGAACACTCCTTCGCTGTTGGTGAGGTTGTAAGCTGGTACAACCACTCTGGAAATCAATCTGGCAGTGCCTCAGAAAATTGGACATAGAATTACCTGAGGACCCAGCTCTACCACTCCTGGGCATGTACCCAAAAGTATCTCCAACATCTAACAAGGGCACATGTTATCAATGTTCATAGCAGCCTTATTTATAATAGCCAGAAGTTGGAAAGAACCCAGATGTCCTTCAACAGAGGACTGGATACAGAAATTTTGGTACATATATGTATGGAGTGCTACTCAGCTATTAAAAACGAGTTCATGAAATTCCTAGGCAAATGGATAGAACTTGAAGCTATCATCCTGAGTGATATAAACTGGTCACAAAAGAGCACTCATGGTATGCACTTATAAGCTGATACTAGCCAAAAAAAATAAAAAAAAGCTCAGAATACCCAAGAAACCATCCACAGAACTTATGAAACTCAAAAAGAAGGAAGACCAGAATGTGGATGCCTCAGTTTTTCTTAAAAGGGAGAACCAAACGGGAGGAAATACAAAGTCAAATAGAGGAGCAGGGATTGAAGAAAAGATCTACAGAGACTGCCTCACCTGGAGAACCACCCCATAAGCAGCCACTAAACCCAAGCATAATTGCTGATGCAAAGAAGTGTTTAATGGCAGGAACCAGATATGGATGTCTCCTTAGAGGCTGTGCCAGAGTCATGTAGATACAGATGAGGATGCTTGAAGCTAACCATCAGACTGAACACGGGGACCCCAGTGAAAGAGCTAGAGAAAGGACTGAAAGAGCTGAAAGGTTTGCAACCTCATTGGAAGAACATCATCATCATCAGCCAAGGCACTGAGGTGGAGAGGGTGATTGGGAGAGGGAGCACATTCATGGAAATAAGTTGAGGGGGAAGAGGGAGGGGAGTGGGAGAAAAGGTATAACATTTGAAATGTAAATACAGAGAATATCCAATAAAATTGAAGAAAAGAAAAAGAATTTGGTCTGGGTAGGTACTGGGCCATCATCTCAGGACATTGAGAGAACCTGCTTTGTGACCTAGCATTATAAAGTTGGCCTCTAACCTACACACACTGTCTCTCTCTCTCTCTCTCTCTCTCTCTCTCTCTCTCTCTCTCTCTCTCTCTCTCTCTCTCACACACACACACACACACACACACACACAGAGAGAGAGAGAGAGAGAGAGAGAGAGAGAGAGAGAGAGAAAAGGGGAGGGAGGGAGAGAGAGAAGAGGTAATTTTTAAAGAGTGTGTTTTTTTTATTTTTTTATTCCTGCTCAGAAAGAGCTTATGATTATTACAATGATGTGGGTTACTAGGAAGTTTCAAGATAAAAATGTTTAGTTTCTGTCCACTGAAAGGTTTGGTAGATGTTATGAAATGGACTGTAGCCAACCTAAAATTGTTCTAAAAAGAGTGAAGTTTGCTTTAAAAACAGACCATAAAGGATTGAGTGCAAAAGAGAAAGAGACCCATTCTGTAGTAACCCAACGAGAAGAAGCAAGCGGGTGCAAGACGAGTAAGGTTTTGATTGGTTTGTTGGTTGATTATTTAGATTTGAGTTAATTATTCTGTTTTGGTGTAGAGGGTAGTGTATGAATGTTACTGTGGTGGGACAGAAGATGGTAACATATGCCTGTGTGTGCCTCTGGATCTTTCTCAATCTTGTTTCACCTTATTTTTGAGACAAGGTCTGTTCACTTAACCTAGAGCTGTTTCAGCCAAACTGGTAGGCCAGAGAGCTTCAGTAATTCCTGTGTCTGCCTGCTTTGGGTTTATACATTCACAATCACACCTATCTCTTTAAAGGTGCAAATATCCAAATTCAGATCCTCATGCTGCACATGTAAGGTATGCACCTTCCCACTAAGCCATCTTTCCAACCCCAGGAATAAGTTTTAAAGGTTGGAAAACAACTAAATTTTGCTTTAGGCCTTGTTGAGTATAAGCTTTTCAGTAAACACTGAAATCAGGCTGTTAACTTGTTAACTATGCTTACAAGAGGGATATCAGAGGAAGTGTTGCAACAGAACCGATAAAGGTGCGAGTCATTGATATACACTTTATAATTAAAGTTATAAAATAAAAATATTGTGAGTGATAAATACATTTGTGTCTATCACAATGTCTGAATTTTTAACAGTAAATTTACAAGCATTTTTAGTTTCATTGACTACAGCTTATCAAATAATTCCCATTTCCTTTGGCAGCTGTCTGTTGACAATTACAAGTTAGTTTATTGCAATCTCCACTACTAATATTAACTCTCAGATTACACACTAGACTTCATACTGTGTGTGTATGTGTATACAGAGATTACAGATGATTATAAAAGGATTAAATAGGCCATAGAACTCAAAGACCTAGCTGAAGGCAGAGAGCTGGTACACGTGCAGAAAGATCCACAGCAGGTGTTAGTAAGATATTAGCCCGATTGGGGAGCTGCTGGGGAACTAGAGCCTCAGGATTGCAGGGTCAAGCAGAGTTATAGAGAGAACCTTCTAGGTAAGATTGGTCCAGATAGATAAGTGAACACATGGATAAATAGAAAGACAGAAATTCAAATGGGTTTCATTGAGCATTAGGTCTGAGACAGTTAGTTCTCTGCCTGTGAATCCTGTGACACACACACCTGTACACTTGTAAGCATGAGTGCTGAAATGGCAGACCATGAGAACGTTTCATCAAGCAGCTTCATGTTTAGTGTCCTTTTAAGTACAGGTGAAGTCTTTGGACTCATTGTTGGTCTGGTACATTTTGATAAGTTATCAGCCCTGGGTTTTTGACATGGTTTCAATGCACCCCCTGTACCATATGTTACCAGTTTGCTTTGATAAGTTTGTGGGAGATGTCCTTTTTTTATTTATATGCCTTATAAGGCATGTAAGGGACATGGATTCAGGTGTGGCTCATCTTTTTCCTTAGAGAAAACCTCTAGGGCCCCAAGTCAATGATAGGATGTCTCTACTACACCCCTTTGTCTGAATAACAACAAAAACACCTCCCATGACAAAACTAGAATCTCTGTGTTCCTTTTGTCTGTCGATCCAGATCCAGATGTAGAGCTCCCAGCTACTTCTCCAGCACTATGTCTGCCTGAATGCCACCATACTCCCCACAATGGTAATAATGGCCTAACCTCCAAAGCTGTGAGCAAGCCCTGATTAAATGCTTATAAGAGTTGCCATGGTCATAGTGTCTCTTTGCTGCAATAGAGCACTAACATAGACAACAGGATTTCCAAATATGACAGGACTACTGTGCTAATGAAGTCACAGAAGCTGTGGTTGCCTACATAAGATCAAGCCAGTCAACAACCCAAATGGGGGGAGGATAGCCTCATTACCCTGCTTTCCTAAGTGAAAAGCTATTAACAGTTGATGGCTGCTGGGAAAAGAAGAGACCACACTCCAGTGGACATTCCCACTCCTGTGCATATATGGAGAGGAAAAATTTGAACTCACTGTTGTGTTGATTTTCAAAATTAAAAAGAGAAAATGGAGTTGAGAAGTAGGATTGAAGAAGTTGGATTTGGTCAAAAACACTGTATGCAGATATGAAATTCACAAGCAGTAAAAAAAAATTTTTTTGGTTATTTTATTAGCGTACATTTCAAATGTTATCCCCTTCCCAGTTTCCCCTCCACAATCTATCCCATCCACCCTCTTATCCTGCTTCTGTGAGGGTGATCCCACACGCAACCACCTACTCCCAACTCACCACCCTAGCATTCCCCTACACTGGGGCATCCAGCCTCTATAGGACCAAGGGCTTTCCCTCCCATTGATGCCATTGATGTTATATATGCAACTGAAGCCATGGGTTTCTTCATGTGTATCCATTGCTTGTTTAGTCCATAGGGGCATCTCTTTGGTTGATATTGTTGTTCTTCCTATAGAGTTACAAGCTCCTTCAGTCTTTCCCCTAACTCCTCCACTGGGGTTCCCATGCTCAGTCCAGTGGTTGTCTGTGAGCATCCACATCTGCATTGGTCAGGATCTGGCAGTGCCTCTCAGGGAACAACTACAGCAGGTTCCTGTCAGTAAGCACTTCTTAGCATCAGCAGTAGTATCTGGGTAGAGTCTCATGTGGAAAGGATCCCCAGGTAGAGCAGTCTCTGGATGGCCTTTCCTTCAGTCTCTACTCCAAGCTTTGTCTCCATATTTCTGCCTGAGAATATTTTCGTTCCCACTTTTTAGAAAGACTAAAGGAACCACACTTTGGTCATCCTTCTTGAGCTTCATGTGGTCTGTGAATTATATCTTGAGTAATTAGAGCTTTTGGGCTAATATCCATTTATCAGTGTATACCAGGGTGTGTTTTTGTGACTGGATTACCTCACTCAGGATGATATTTTCTAGATCCATCCATTTGCCTAAGAATTTCATGTTTTTAAGAGCTGAGTAGTACTCCATTGTGTAAATATACCATAATTTCTATATCCATTTCTCTGTTGAAGGACATCTGGATTCTTTCCAGCTCCTGGCTATTATAAATATGGCTGCTATAAACATAGTGGAGCATGTGTCCTTGTTTTATGTTAAAGCATCTTTTGGGCATATGCCCAGGAGTGGAATAGTTGAGTCTTCAGATAGTACTATGTCCAATTTTCTGAGGAACCGCCAGACTGATTTCCAGAGTGGTTGTACCAGCTTACAACCCCACCAACGGTGGAGGAGTGTTCCTCTCTCTCCATATCCTGGCCAGCATCTGCTGTAATCTGAGTTTTTGATCTTAGCCATTCTGACTGGTGTGAGGTGGAATCTCAGGGTTGTTTTGATTTGCATTTCCCTGAGGACTAGGGATGTTGAACATTTCTTTAGGTACTTCTCAGCCATTTGGTATTTCCCAGTTGAGAATTATTTGTTTATCTCTGTACCCCATTTTTTAATAGGGCTATTTGATTCTCTGGAGTCTAACTTCTTGAGTTCTTTGTATATGTTAGATATTAGCCCTCTATCGGATGTAGGATTGGTAAAGATCTTTTCCCAATCTGTTGGTTGCCCTTTTACCCTAATGACAGTGTCCTTTGCCTTACAAAAGTTTTGCAATCTTATGAGGTCCCATTTGCTGATTCTTGATCTTAGAGCATAAGCCATTGGTGTTCTGTTCAGGCAATTTTCCCCAGTGCGCATGTGTTCAAGACTCTTCCCCACTTTCTCTTCTATTAGTTTGTGTGTATCTGGTTTTATGTGGAGATCCTTGATCCATTTAGACTTGAACTTTGTACAATGTGATAAGTATGGATGGATTTGCATTCTTCATGCTGACTACCAATTGAACCAGCACAATTTGTTGAAAATGCTATCTTTTTTCCACTGGATAGTTTTAGCTCTTTTAGCAAAGATCAAGTGACCATAGGTGTGTGGGTACATCTCTGAGTCTTCAATTCTATTCTATTGGTCTACCTGCCTGTCTCTGTACCAATACCATACAGTTTATGCCTATTGCTTTATAATACAGCTTGAGGTCAGGGGTGGAGATTCTCACAGAAGTTTTTTTGTTTGGCTGGTTAAAAGATTTATTTATTTTATGGACATGAGATATGAGTACATTGTTGCTGTCTTCAGACACACCAGAAGAGGGCACCAGGTCTCACTACAGATGGTTAGGAGCCACCGTGTGGTTGCTGGGAATTGAACTCAGGACCTTTGGAAGAGCAGTGGTGCTCTTAACTGCTGAGCCATCTCTTTAACCCACAGAAGTTCTTTTATTGTTGACAATAGTTTTCACTATCCTGGGTCTTTTGGTTTTGTTGTTGTTGTTAATGCCAAATGAATTTGCAAATTGCTCTTTCTAACTCTATAAAGACTGTGAGTTTGAATTTTAATGGGGATTGCATTGAATCTGTAGATTGCCTTTGGCAAGATGGCCATTTTTACTATATTAATCCGGCCAATCTATGAGCATTGAAGAGCTTTTCATCTTCTGAGATCTTCAATTTCTTTCTTCAGAGACTTGAAGTTCTTATAATACAGATTTTTTTCACTTGCTTGGTTAGGGTCACACAAAGGTATTTTATATTATTTGGGACTATTGTGAAGGGTGTCAATTCCCTAATTTCTTTCTCAGCCTGTTTATCCTTTGAGTAAAGGAAGGCTACTGATTTGTTTGAGTTAATTTATATTCAGCCACATTGCTGAAGTTGTTTATCAGCTGTAGGAGTTCTCTGGTGGAATTTTTGAGGTCACTTAAGTATACTTTCATATCATCTGCAATTAGTGATATTTTGACTTCTTCCTTTCCAATTTCTATCCCTTTGACCTCCTTTTGTTGTTTAATTGCTCTGTCTAATACTTACTATGTTGAATAGATATGGAGAGAGTGGGCAGCCTGTCTGGTCCCTGATTTTAGTGGGATTGCTTCAAGTTTCTCTCCATTTCATTTGACCTGTTTTCTGCCTGGAAGCCTGGAAGCGTACCTGCATTCTGCCCTGGTGATCTTTGCACTACCTGTGTGACCATACTGGGACCTTCCCCCAGACCCCTATGAGTTTGTTTTTCTCAGTAAATCTATAGAACCTATTTTTATCGAAAGTGTCACATATACTTTACAAAGAATTTCAATGTAGTCATGTCCAGTCTTTATTTAGCTTGCTCTCTTCTTCAAGAGACTTTATATATGCTTTATTGTACACATGGGATTGAATAATCACCAGAAAAGCTTTTACCAAATTGTTCTGTACTTAAATATGCTTAAAAGAAACCACTCAGGGTCAGACTCTCAAAGTTTGAACCAACACCAGTTGCTCAGTCATGCTGATCCAAATTGCCTTCTTTGCCATGGATCATCACTCAGCCGCCTGTAGATCACAGAGACGCCTGCACTCTTGTATGACTGTGTTACATCTATCCTCAGCCTAAGACTTGAAACTAGCTTGGCCCAGTACAGTGCATGCTTGTATGTTCAAATTAAAAAGATGATGCCAGACATTGACACACATCCTTAATCTCAGCACTCAGGTGACAGAGCACACAGATCTCTGCAAGCTTGTGGCCACCATGTTCTCTATAATTGAGTTTCAGGCCAGCCAAGGTACATATTAAAAGCCTGCCTCAGAGGAGGAGGAAGAGCAGAAGGAGGAGTCAGTAGCAATTCTGTGCATCAGATAACTTAGGCTTAAAAGCATAAGACATGGTGTTGAAAAAATATACCTCAAACAAACAGACACAAATACAGTCTACTGTGTCAACTGGAATATTTAATATTTGCAAGATTTGAACTCCAATGTGAAATACTGTACGTGGGCCTTGGTTTGTGTTTTCTGAAACAGAATCTCACTCTACCCAGGATGATCTTGAACTCAAGGTGGTGCTTTTGCCTGAGCCTTTTGAGTGCTAATATTGCTAGCATGCTTGGCTCTGTGTATAAGCCTTAAGGTTAAATTCTGTAGAAGCACAGTAGCTTATGAGTTTATGACAGGTCCTGTGTTTAATAAGACATTATTTCCGTACCTCATTACATCTCAAATAAAATCAGTGAGACTTTTACATTTTAAAATTATTTTTATTTGCCTTTTTGTAGTAAAACAACAAAATATATACATATAATATATACATGAATTTACCATATGATAAATTGCAATTATTAAAATGAGATCTGTTTATTTCTCTGATTGTCTGTTTTTAAGCCAAAGTTCCTTTTTGTGGTTTCAGGCTAGCCTCAGATTTGCCTTAGCCTCTAATATTTAGCATTATAAACATCTATCACCATACCCAGCATGATAATATTTTTTTATTCATTTGTACTTGTGTCTGCCTGTCTGTATATACACCATATGTGTACAGTGCCCACAGGGACAGAAAGGGCATCAGAACTTTTGGAACTGGCGTTAGATGTGAGCAGCTTTATGTGGAGGCTG
This sequence comes from Micromys minutus, assembly GCF_963924665.1. Lineage (NCBI taxonomy): Eukaryota > Metazoa > Chordata > Mammalia > Rodentia > Muridae > Micromys > Micromys minutus. The sequence goes on along the minus strand of NC_137984.1, from coordinate 39,863,129 downwards.
GGAACCTAACCCAGGTCTCTTTGCAAGAATATCAAGTACTCTTAGTTGCTGAGCTATTTCCCAGCCCAAGATACAATTTTTGTTCTTGTCGTTGGTTTTTTTTTTTTTTTTTTTTTTTTTAGGTTTTTTTTCTTTGGTTGGTTAATTGGGTTTTGGTTGGGGGGGGGGTGTTGTTTGTTTGTTTTAAGGCATAGTGTCCCAGCATAGCCCCAGCTAGCCTGAATTTCACGTGTAGACTAGGCTGGCCTCAAGGGCATGTATATCTGCTTGCCTCTGCCTCCTGAGAGCTGAGATTAAAGGTGTGTGCCACCAAACCTGGCTGGGATATAATTTTTAATTGTAACAGATACACATCATTTAAGTTTACCTTCTGAACCATTTTCACTGGCTTCAGTAGTGGTAAGTATATCCACAGTGTAACTACCCTAGAATATGTATACATTTTATATATCTGTTACTTTTCTATTGCTGTGACAAACACCATGACCAAAGCAATGCATAATAGAATGCATTTAATTTGGGCTTACAGTTTCAGAAAATTAAGGTTCTTAATGGCAGAGTAAACACATGGCAGCAGGAATAGGTGAGAGCTCACATCATGATCTGTAAGTAAGAAGCTATGAGGGAGAACACTGGGAATGGTATGTGTTTATAAACCTCACAGTTTACTGCCAGTGGCACACCTCCTCCTAATCCTTTTCAAATAGTTCCTCGAATGAGCCTATAGGGACCATTCTCATTCAAACTACCAGATTTTATGAAGAAATTACTACATTATTTGCTATTTAAAAAATTGTATTGTTCAAAACATAAACATGTCTCACTAATCAGTTTTATATTGTTTTATTCTATTTTTAAGTATATAAAATATATTTACATATATTTCCAAACTTTCTTTTTTCATTTTGTTTTGATCAGTTCTCATCTCCCTGTCCCTTCTTGGTTAACAGGAGTGAGCTGAGCCGACAGAAGCTTCATACCCAGGAGCTACTTTCTCAGCTGGAAATGGCAAATGAAAAGGTAGCTGAGGTAAGAGAATGACTCCCCGTCGTCCCCGATTGTCATCCCCTCACCCCATCATGTACACACTGGAGCATTTTTTGGGGGGGGAGCCAATGAGATTTTATTGGGGGTACTAACAGGAATAAGGATGAGCAGTGACTCACGGGCATGACTCAAAGCAGCCTATCACTGAAATGCCCACTCCAACATGGTGACAACACAGGAAGCTGCATCCCTGGAGGTCTCTGCACAACCTGCAGGTAGCTGGATATGTCTGAAAACTGCTCTGTGCACTGGTTATAGCTTCTATAACCTGGGAATAGGCTCTTGCCTTAGTCAGTGTTCTATTGCTTTGAGGAGATACCATGACCACAGCAACTCTTACAAAGCAAAACATTTCATTGGGGGCTGGCTTCCAGTTCAGAGGTTTAGTCCATTGTCATCATGGTAGCATGCAGGCAGACATGGTGCTGGAGAAGTAGCTGTCATACTGGAGCATTTTAACAGCAACAATCTACATTAAGTCTCTTACTTGGAAATAGCCACATGGAATCATATATAGCCCAAGAGTACATACTTAATGTATTTAGTGTGAATAAAAGCTTTGAAAATCATGGATTCATCTTTTGTATATGCTAAAAAGTAGAATTCATACTTTGGTTTTAATAGTATAATTTGTACACTGTTTTAGAGACTGTGTTTTAGGGCTCTCTTTTTTTCATGAGAATCTAAGATTGTTTTATTTACCTAATTCCTCTTAATTTGTTTTACTCCATAACAAAAGGCACATCAAGAATATTTTCGTCTATTAGAGTACAGAAAAATAGTATTAAGATAGGTATACCTTAGACTCATATGCAAAGAAAGAGTTATTACTCTTTTTCCCTATGGCTTTATAAAAGCAAACCGTTTCTAGGCTTAAGGCTCCTAGAGCTCTAAATCCTCATTTATGTGAATTAGCTTCAGATATGTGGGGTAGAATCCTATCTTTACTGTCATCCAAAAGAGATATAGTGAGATTACCACTCTTGAACATTGTGACATTGCTGGTATGAGACACTTAGAAAATAGTTAAAGATTTTATATTAAAATATTCCATATAATTTTCACTACAATGGAGTTAAGAATATTTGCTCAAAAGGAAGCAAAAAGATCAGATTTACTCAGTCTGCATTTTATCTTAACCATTATGGAACTATATAGAAAGTTATATATTATATAGTCTGTTTATAGTTATTGCAGATAACAGGATCTCTCCCCAAGTTTTCTCTAGCATATGATGTGCCTCTTAAAATTTAAAACTTAAATTTAATACTTGAACAACTTGTCAGTTTGTTAAACTGATACTAGGTCTCTTCATAGGTTTAATTTTGCTTTTGGACACTATTAATTAAACAACCTAGTACTATTATTTTAGTGTTATGTTATTAGGCATGACATTCACTATAATCCCTTTTTGATAGGGCACAAAGAACTATCTTGTTCTTCATAGAAAAGTTATTTTCATATTTCAGTTATTCCTGTTTGGCCTTATATTCTCTGAAATCAGTTAAATGCCAGAAAGCATATATAATAATTTTATTTGTACAAAAACAATTTTTTCAGATGCACTGTGCCAAGCAGATAAGTGAGGAAAAAGAACATATTTTCACTTGACAAATTGTTCTTAACTTGTTTAGGTGACAGTATGTAATGATGGCTTGGTGTCATATTGTAGCCCTACTATGTCATGGTATTACAAACAAGGCTGAGTAAAATAAAATTGTGTCTTTATGGTTCCAGAGGCAAGAATGTGTGTACAGTGTTAGCTTCACAAATACAGGGGGTTAAAACTGCAGCATCTTTGGGTGAATATATTTCAATAATTGGCAATGTCTAATAACCCTGTTGACCCTAATAGCTTCTGCAGCATGCAGATGCCCTGGGGAGTGCACAGAAACCCTCCACTGAGCTGTGGTCCTAAGGCCCAGTACTTTCATTCTAGGACCTGAAGCATTACAAGGTCAACAAACCAGAAACGCAGCCTTGTTTGCATTTGCAACTCAGTTTGTCAAATTGAGTCTTTGATATCAGCGGAGGAAATAACTTAGGATAACGGTTCTCAGCCTTCCTAATGTCACAAACCTTTAATACAGAGACCCCCAACCTGGAAATTATTTTTGGTGCTGCTTTATAACTGTAATTTTGCTACTTTTATGAATCATGATGTAAATATCTGATATTTAGGGTATTTGATATACAGTCCTTGTGAAAGGGTCATTTAGCACCTGCCAAAGGGATTGTGACTCACAGGCTGAGAACCACTAACTTAGGAAAAAGTAAAATCAACATTGTGATTTATGCCTGTAATTGGAAACTATATCCAAATATATCCAAAATATAATTGGGAAATGTAAATGTGGAGATAGCAGTATCCTTATTTTGCAAGTAGTAAATGATGTCCAGATTTTTCCTTGGCTAATCCATAAAATATGTCTATAACATATTTGGATTTGAATTTGTTTTGTATTTCCCCTTAAAAGAATGAGAAGTTAATTCTGGAACATGAAGAAAAAGCCAACAGACTTCAAAGGCGTCTGAGTCAGGCAGAAGAGAGAGCTGCTTCAGCATCCCAGCAGGTAGGAGGCATCCTTACTGTCCAGAGCTGACAGTTTGCCAGTCAACTGATCGCCAGTCAGTTGACCTGCATAAAATTAATCTCTGTAGTACTTGAAGTTTAAAAAGTAAAGCTGAAAAATAAACATTAGTATCTTCTAGCTACACCTGTATCTAAGCTACCGTGTATCTCTGGTATGAACTAAAAAGCTTGATGTCATACTAGCAAGATTTAAAGTGTTTGATAACTGTTTGACTAGAAGGGAAATTGGACAGAGCAGATACAGAGCATCACTACCTGCACAAAAGTTCCTGCCACATAACACATAACATTCTGTCCAGAATCAGGAAGACTCTCATGTCTGCATTTGAGAGTATCTTTCTGACATTTCAAACTGTATTTTTATTTTAGAAACAGGATATTCTGGTATAAGTTACCTTTATTGAATATACATTTGTATATAAACAAATAAATCCAAAATATAATTTTAAAAAACGTAGCCATTGAGCAGTAATTTAGAAAGGGTAGTAGATTAGTGAAATGTTAAAGTAAGTAGTTATTTCTCATATTATACATGCAATTTACATTTATGTGTATATGTATTTCTAAGTTAGGAGCAATAGCTCCTCCTTTTAGGAAAGAAAAAAGACTAGCTCAGTAATCATTTGGGCAATTTGGATAGATGGGTGGATGGATGGGTGGGTGGGTGGGTGGGTGGACGGATGGACGGATGGAAGGAATGATGACAACAAAGTAAATTAAGTCAAAAATGGTGTTAATTAACATTAGGTGTAAATGTACTGTTACCATCAAAGAACATTATTCTTAGCCACTGAAAACATGGTTGTTGCCATTTAGTAGCAAGTAGTAGTTGTTGTTGTTGTTGATGATGTTGTTGTTGTTGGGTTTTGTCTTTGTTTTGAGACAGGGTCTCTATGTAGCCTGAGCTCCCCTGGAACTATGTCACCTAGGCTGACCTGGAATTCATTAGCCTGTCTCTCTATCCTAAGTGTTGGGATTAAACCTGACTTTCCCTCTAATTTTAAAAGATTAAAAAATCCATACAAATACTCAGCATAAAAAGATGAATAAAATGGTGTTCAGATATATGGAAAGTGTTGTAGATATTAAGAGAAATAGAGTAAATCTAATATGCAGTTATTTCTGAAGCAGATAATCTAAGCTTAAAGGAAAGTAGACTCGGACTTTTCAACTGCTAAGAGCTGTGCTTACCTGATTGGGTACACACGTTCACTTAAAATACATACATGTACAAATACCTCACAGCTGCAGGTAGCAAAGGTGGTAGCTCTTTCCTATAGTTTGGGGACTTAATCTAGACTACATAGTGAGATCCTGTCTCAATAAATAAACAGACAACTGAAGATGAGATTGTATCTGAAGAGAGAACTAGGGTGAAGGCCAGCTTGGGGAAGGAAACCTGCCTTATGCTGTGTATTTTGTATTTTTCAATCTTTTTATCATATGTACATATAATTAACTGCAGTTAATATCCAAGCATTACTTTCCCGTTAGACTTATCTTCCTTAAAATCTGTAACGATCTGGTTCAGAGCTCTGCTTTATATTTGCCCAGACTGAATTTGTGTTTGAGACACTTTGCTGATTAACTTTAGTCGATTTTTTTTTTTTTACCATCTGTGGAATATAGGAATTCAGAGTGTATCAACTATAGACTGTCACATTTGTCATGCATTTCTCTAATGTGATGTAGACACTTCAAGAGTAAAACAGAATGATCACACATAAAGGACCTTTCAAGGCCCTTTCCCTCAGATTACTTGATAACTGTTGCTTACGATCCATCACACTGTGCTTTGTCTTAGTCCAATACTCTCCACAGAGAAACTACTTACTGATCGTTTATTTTGTTTGCAGCTCAGTGTGATTACAGTGCAGAGGAGAAGAGCAGCTTCCATGGTGGATCTGGAAAATATTTAAATATTCACAGTTCACTGACAGAACTGTAGAACTGGGAAAGCTGTTGTACCACAATGCATTGACATGGAGAAGCCTGCCGAGAATGGGGAGCGCTTGTGTCATTTGCATAAGCATTTTCCATTCTGTTTTGAGGGTTATTGGAAAACAGAACAGTGACAGCTTCCTGTAAGTAAAAAACTATAATCTTATATTTGAGATTCAGTGGAGAATAAAGCCAGCTGAGAAGAACTCACTGCCTTCATCAATGTGTCTATTTTTAATTTTCTTTTTTTCCCTCCTTGGAAGAACATAATATTTTTAAGAGCCTTAATAAAATCTCTAGAATTTAATATTTCAGGTTCTAAGATTTGGAGATTTAATGTCTCATTTTACTCCTAATTCACTTTTATAGTTCTTAAGATTCTATTTTACTATGAACTCATAAATGTAATAAATTATGTATTTTGTAAAATTATGTTGTCATGTATTTGAATGCATAATTGTAATGAATCATTTTTAACTACATAATTTTAAGAATTTGTAGACCTTGACAGCATTTAAGCATTTAAGAAGAGGAGTTTATTCTTTTCTTTTTCTTCAAAGTTTACTAATCAGAAATCTTAAATTCTAAGGCTGCATAGCTTTGAGCTGTAGTCCTGCAATGTTTCATAGATTCATATACTTTTTCAGTTTTGAGCTTCCTGCACACTGGTATAGCAGACATCCGAGGAATCAGTTAGAAGGCTTTAACAGTTTTCCAAATTAGTCGAAGGTAATAATAAAATACCCCTGTGTATGGATTCACCCCCAAAGCTTAGGAATGGTACCAACAAACTGACATACTCGCAGGGATCTTTGTCAAGGAGCTGAGAGTTGAAGTCATAAAATGTAGGTTTGCCTTAGAGTCTTACATGATCTGGCTAGCTGCTTCAGGCTTGTCCCACACCACTCTTTCCCTTTCTTCTTTTGCTCTAAACTTAATTTTGTGGGTACAGCATCCTTTCTCCTATCAACAAAGTCTGCACATGTATTTGCATTTCTATGAGACCTTCAGATTTCGTATCTTAGGGAAGGGATCTCTAACTTGAGGCAAGGTGAACTAACTCTCTTGTTACTATTAGTGTTTTAATGGTGCTTTTAGTGTCTCATTACACTTGTCAGTAGCTGTATTTTTTTTTTAACTTTTGGCAGTTCCTTGATACAAAGTAACATTTACTCTTATTCACTACTATTACCTTAGCACCCTGCTAAGTGCCTGGCATGTTGAGGGTCAAGTTAACTGTCCATAAACTAAGCTTTTAAGAGCAGGACCATACAGAAAGGCCCCATTTGTTAGATGAGGACTCCTTTGCATCTAATAATAACCTCTTCAGGTATCTCTTCCTGAATACTCCTAATGTTGTCCAAGGGAAGGATAAGCTATAGAGTGTGTCACTCTGGCCTCTGGATTTGTTAATTTGTAATGTGAAAATGCTGGTGGACTTTAACATTTATGTTTTGGTCAGTTCTAACGTCAGTTACGAAGACAGTATCATTTTTGTGAACTGTGTTTCAGGTAATAGAGAGAATAAATAGGAAAGAAAAAAGAAATTTCCTAAATCTAACATTGAAGCCAACACAGGTAGTTCATTTTATTTATCCATGCATCTTTTATTATGTCTCCCTGAAAGGAAGGAAGTGTGATTACCAGATATGCAAATTGGAGCAGTCAGTAGCCTCCAGATTCTTTTTTTCCGTGTGAGAACTCTACCCACATACAGGAGAAAATTAGCAGCAGATTAGCCATTTATTTATTCAGCAAATACTATTTCCTAGCTACACTGTCTTTTTAAAACAACTCAAACAAATCATCATAAAAATTATTTAAATTTTGGGTCATAGCACATTTGAGCATTTTTTTAAAAAAATAACAAAATTCAAGGCTCAGCAATTATGAGCACTTGCTGCTCTTTTAAAGACCCAGGTCAATTCCCAGAACCCACATAGAGCAGCTCACACCTACCTAAACTCCCAACTCCAGGAGACCCAAATCCCTTTTCTAGCCTCTCTGGGCACTTGCTTTCATACACATATAACAATACAAGGACACAAATACAATTTAAAATAAAATAAATTCTTCTTTAAAATAATAAATTTAAATGATATAAATGCAGAACTCACATACAAAATCCTCAGTGAGCAAAGCAACAAATTTAGCTCTACACTGTTGTTCACGTCTGTAATTCCGGTACTGAGGATGTGAAGCAGAAGGATGCAAGACCAACCTGGCCACATCATGCGTTCCAGCTCAGCCTGAGCTACAGAGTGAGCCCTGCATGGAACAAGAATTAAAAATAACAAAGAAAATGGTATTTGGGGAAGTAAACCAATAAAATAATTTATCAAGACTAATTCTGTTTAGGGCTTTGGAGATGGAGCCACAGTTAGGAGCACTGGCTGCCATTTTGGAAGATCTGGGATTTGGACGCCAGCAACCACATGGCAGCTGCAAACCAACTTCAACTCCATTTCCAGAGGATCTGACACCCTCTTCTGATTCCATGTGGTACACACGTGTGGTGCAAAGGCATACATGCAGGCAAAACATACACACATAAAACTAAGTATAAATAAATAAAATTAACTGTTTAGTTTCCCTAACCATGTATATATGGCTTTACAGACAGAAATGTTGATTGTGTCTTCTACTAATCATTAAATTATTCTAGCATTTATGGTAATATTAATGTTGTCATTTAGATGAAGAAGAAAAATAACTATGTACATACCCTGAAAAAGAAAGACATTTTGAAAGTATTATTTTTTACAATGCTGTTACATTTTAGCCCAAGCATTTATCATAAACGTTGGCAGTGGGCTGGGGATGTTACTTGTTGGTAGTGCACTCGCCTATGTGTGCAAGAACCTGGTTTCAATCTCTAGCACACCAAAAGCAAAGATCTCTAGATACTGCACATTCCTACAGGTACTGGTGTGCACTATGACCCTGTTACCTCGCTACCCACTGTCCCCTTACTTGATAACAAGTCAGAGCCCTTCAGTATGGCTGCTCAGTATGTTTCCAGCCAGCTCCCTGGTGCTACTTGTATCTTACCCTAAGAACAGCAAGAAAGGCCCAACTTTTTGCCTTACAAATAAATATTCACTAGCCATGTTTCCCATATCTAATCTAATCTAAGAAGAAAACAGCTAGTCTTCTTAGGAATTCAGTATAGCACCATAGTAATCATGATTCATTCCTTTAGTGTGTATTGAACTATTTAATTGCTTTAATAAAGCATCATCGACATTTCATTCAATATTTTCACTTGAAGGAAAAGGGTGTCGGAAGAACACAGTGTGATGTGTAAGACAACTGTTAGCGCTTGGGTCTGTGAAAACATTGGCACTAACTCAGCAATAGTCTTTGCCTGGGATGGAGCTCCTGTCAGCATGTGGGCGCCCCACTAGACTAGGTAACGGCCTTCTCTATGTAGGTTGCAGGTCTAAATTCTTCATCAAAAATATAGGTCTCTGGTCCAAAGTCCATCACATTCCTCAAAAGAAACCACCATGGTTGGTCTGGTTCTTCAAATAGCCCATTTGCCTGGTATGACTTACTGTTAGTTTACTTCTCTGTTGTTTTGATAAAATACCATAACCAGGAGCAACTTGAGGAAGATTTCTTTGGTGTACAGTGCCAGAAAGCTAGAGTTCAAAATGGCAGGGGCAGGATGGGATGGTGTGGTATGTGGCTGATCATATCTTCATCTTCACACAAGATGTAGAGTGCAAGTAGGAAGTGAAACAAGACTATGAACCCCCAAAGCCCGTCCCACTGACAGCTTCCCCTTCCTCCAATAAGGCTACACCTTCTAAAGGTTCCTAAGCTCCCAAACCGTGCTACCTGTTGGGCACCAAGTGAGCCTGTGGAAGACATTTCTCTTTAACCCACACTCACCTATGCCTGTGACTTGTATAGATTTGCTCTTTTAATGATATCTAGTGCCCTGTTCATATTTTTTACTGCTTGATATTTCATGCTCGGGATATATTGATTAATACCTTCTCGTAAAACCCTCACAGTGCGTCTTCCACTTGGCTATTGAGGAAACTTCCCATTCAGTTTTTTATTTAGTATCTTGTGGTTTTTGTTTCTGGAATTTCATTTTGATTTTTCTTCACAGTTGTATCTTTTTACTAAATTATTCTTTTGTATCCTGTATTGGACTTCTTTTGTTCAGCGGCTATTTATTCTTTGAATTTATTTGGGAGTTTGTTTTGTGTCCTCAGTCTTGCTGAACACTTTTGAAGATGATTCTTTTGTATTCTCTTGAGATTTCATCTAACTCACTCTCATTGGAATCCATTACTGTGGAATTAGTCATTTTCAGAAGAATCATGCTGCCCTGGTTTTTCATGTTTCTTATGCTCTGCCTTGGTATTTGGCGTTTGGCATATCTGGGTCTTGGGTTGGATTTTGTTCATTTGGAGTATTTTCAGTGCTCGAATGGTTATGGCACTGTTGCTACTAGCGTTTCTCTACGTAAGCCTAGGAGTATAATTCAGTAACCAAACGCTCAGCTATGCTCAGCATACTAGGCTTACAAGCTGTTCTCCAAGAACTGTCAGAACCAATAGAAATACAGCACAGCCAACAAAAATCACGGAATTCGGTAATTGGAGAAGGGTAAAGGAGCAAAGGTAGCAGAGTCTGCTCACATACCTGTTCACGCAGGGCAGGAACGGAACAGGAGAGACATGCATGGCTAGAACTGCACAGAAAAAGTAGAAAAGCAAGATCCTCAGTGAAGGAGGGAGAGCAGCAGCTCCTGGAGGGAAGGGAGAAGGAAACTGGGTGGAGTCATGTAAAACAGTCTCTACAAAGGCTGAGGCAGGAGGCCTCCAACTCCAGCCTCTGTATCTGTGACTGTGTTATGGAGAGCTTACCAAAAACAAAAGGCAAATGAAAATAGGACAGGAAAAGGCTAATCCAGTGCCTTAATTAGATTATTACTAGGGAGAAGATAGTTTATTTTGCTCACATTTCCATATAACATCTTTATCTTAAGCAGCCAGGGTAGGAATCTGGAGACAGGAGCAAGACCATGGAGGAGAACTGCTTATTGGCTTCTCCTGGCTCGCCCTGCTTTCTTTAGAGCACCCAAGACCAGCAACCCAGAAATGGCACCACCCACAGAGGGTTTGGCTCTTTCACATCAATCACTAATTAAGAAAATACCCTACAGGCTTGCCTTCCCACAGTCCACTCTTATGGAGATATTATGTCAGTTAAGGTTTCTTCCTCTCAGATGATTGTAACTTGTGTCAAGTTGACATAAAACTAGCTCACACATCCATTGAATTTAAATTAGATACTAAGGGAAGGACAGAGGTGAAGCAGAGAGTGCTGGGTGCAGGTTCCAGGTCTGTATGTCATCTCTCAAGTACAGGAGCCAAACCCATTCCATGCTGACCATGTGTTCTACAGGAAGTCTGAGTAGTCCAGTGACCTTTGCCCCCCCGTGTCTGTCTCTCACACTCAGCAGGGCTATTTTTCTGACTGGTTTCTTGCCACTACTCAGAAAAGACAGACTTTGCCTTCCCTCCCAATATATCCGAAATGCAATGTGGGTTTACTATGGCACTGAAAGCTGTGTCATTAGCTGACGTCCAAGGCTTCTGTATTGCTCACTGTAGAAGAGCATTCCTCAGTGAAATCTGAGCCCTCCTGAGTGCACACTCAACTCTTATATTTTCCAGTTTCCCCCTTCTCTGCTACTGAAAGTAGTGTTTTTCTATTGTCATCTACCTCACAGGGTGGCTGCTCTCCTGGACCTTCCATCTCTGTGCATGTTGCTCATCAGCTCTCTCAGAGTCTGGGTATCATGTCTGCCTGCCCTTTCTGACTTAAGCACTAATTCAAAAGCCCTTCATTAGTGCCTTGAAAACCTCGAGTGACATTATACCTAGTAGATATAAAGTCTGTTTCTAGCAGATGTAAAGTCATATTTGGTCATATTTTCAAACCTAGAAAACTAGTGTCCAAATCCTAAAAATCAGTCAAGTAGTGGAAAATCCTACGTTTCTAAACAAAAGACAGAACAACCCAAACGCTGAAGCTGGAGCAGAGCCACAGCTGAGGAGGGAAAGAACAGAGTCTGCCTTTGAGGATACTATGTGGGGAAACTGAAGAAAAGATGTGCTTCTTATAAAGCGATTGTTTTACATTAGAAGTGACCCTGAAGTGAGAGCCACCAGCCAAACGAGGAGGTAAAATATGCAGTGGTGCCAGTTGGTAGCTGCACCAGGACAGCTGCACACAGCTAGGCCATTACACTGGCTGGCAGCCCTCTGTGAACATCAGTGCCATTCATTTCCCTTCGCTTTGCCCCTTGACCTGGCATTACTTTTGTTTCTTTCTGCCCCAGCTCTGTCGTGTTGGGATCACAGGCACTCACCACCATACCCCGCAGCATTGTTCATCCGTTTTACAAAAATTACTAATGGCTAGTTTTGTTATGCTTAATATCACCAAAAGAGTTGGGAGATGTTTAATTACTTCTGTTTAAAGTGTCAAAACACTAGTCTTAACACCCGGCATTATTGTGAAGAAACTAATTTTAAACAGTTTTATCTTCCAAACATTGTTGAATTGTCCAGAATTACTCTTTGCATTCTTAACAGCAGCATTATCTTCCCTAATCATATGTGCATGTTTTACTGTAGGTATATATGTTACATGAAAGTATATAACTAAATTCCACTCTTTCTAGCAAAAGGCAGAACATAATCCGTAGCAGACTGGACTTTTGTCATTTTATGCTCATAACATAATGTGCTAAGTCAAAACAATTGATTTTACTATGTATGATTTAATGAAATGAAGTTCTCATGTATATAGAACTGTATGTTCTTAACATTTGAACTGCTTTTTGTGAACTGCTTTCATGTTGAGATCAGCAGAGGCTAAAGACTCAAGACTCTCAGACTAGCTGGGAATGGTTTCCAGATCACCACACAGATGGTGAGCCTCAGTTTCCTCACTGGCAAGAAGAGAACACTGCCTGCCTAGAGACAAATCGGCATACTTAATACAGACTAGTGCTTGCCCCTTAGTGAGCCCAGTCTAATTACCAAGTCTGGAGGCTCCTCTGAAGGCTACAGAATGATAGAATCTGCCATTTGGAAGTTGTCACTGTGGAGATAGCATTGGCAAGGTTATAGCTAATTAGAGGAAGCAGGAGTTCATTTCAGCACAGCTTGAGTCAAGGAAACAAGACTAGGCTGTTGCAACAATCTAGCAAGAAATGAAGAAACTAGTGATGATGGAACCACATGAAATGGGAATTGTTGGGTACTACAGTAGAAACCCTGACAGTGAGCCATTGAAGAAAGCACTCACAAAGGATGTCCTGGGTGTCACTGCCTAAAGAGAAAAACTGAATATCCAAACCTCAAGCATCCATACAACCTGTGAGTTATTCTCTCTTGAGAAAGCAGTCCACTCAGAAAAGAGCTGGGCTGCATGGAGAGCAGCAGTAACTAAGAGGAGACAGGAGAGCAGATTAGATTGACTTTATCTTTTTCAGAGAGGGCTCTCAAGACAGCATAGATAAGGCTGCAATGTCTAATGCAGTTCTCAGCCTTAAAGAGAAACTAAAGATTTCAGTGTTGCAATTAGTGGCAGTTTGTTGCATCTGGCTAATGTTTCAAAGGTGGAACTATTTTCTCCTTGATTTGGGTGGAAACATGAATTCAAATCCCTGGTGCCACATTTCCCATCACAGATGATAGAATTGCCAACACCAGACCCTTCCTTTGGCTCCTGGGGACTTAATTTCCCTAGGGAGCTATTGTGATTATTCAACTTGAAGACCTTAAAGAAGAATCAGTTATTTCTCTCTGGAGCCTTATGAGAGCATGCAACACAAATAGTCACTAAGGAGGACAAGGAGAAATAAACAAGGGTGGAGACAACTACTGGGTAATTCATGTTTAAAACGTCTATTACAAATTATAAATTTGAATTGTAATGATATACCACCACTGCCTCTAATCATAATCTACATGGATGGGTATACTGTATCAGGCTTTCTGCTCCCAACATGAGGGTGCATTTGACTGCTGACAGTCTAAGACTGTTTCCCACTGCAAATATTCAAAACTAAAAAATTAGAACAAGGCCCAGTTCCGTCAAGTCCCAGTGCTGTGATCTTAGAAATCTCTTTTTATGGGATGTAGGTCAGTTCCTCTTATTTGACCTACTGTTCCAGTGTTCTGTGCTCAAAGGCATTTAATGAAACCAGTCTGAAAAAATTGTTAAGCATTTATATATATAAATATATAACCTTCAGGAATAACATGAGCTTCGATTCATCCTGGGCCCTGGGCCTTCCCAATAGTACAGTCGTATGTATGTGGCTTACCACAGTTCATTCTGTGAAACGCTTCAAAATACTGCAACTGCAGCTAAGACAACAGGTATGTTTTTGCAGCAGCCGAGATGGAAATCAGGGTCTTGTACATGCTGGATAAATGATCTCCTCTGGTCACTCAGTTATGTTTTTTAGGGGTGTCAATTTGAAGATTTTTGAGACAGCACCTAGTGATTCTATTTGAACTTCCCAAAATTACAGGATTACAAGCATATGATGGGCAAGGTGGCATAAATCTCTTCAAAAATTGAGAAAACTGGCTTATGAGGTTTAGTGATTTGGCTAAGGTGATATGAATAATAAAGGTTCAGCCTTTAAACCCTAACATCTATGCTACTTCAACAATGAAGTGTTCAGACCCAAATTATATTCTGGAAAGAGCCAAAGGTGGCATGGGAAGAAGAGGAGGTAGTAGGAAATGGGCAGCGTGCAGGGAAATAGTTCAGTTACGCTGCCCAGTGAGTGTTTCTCCAGTGTAGGTATGTCCCTGTACAGTTCTCATTCTCAGTCTAATTATGAGACAACAAAGCCACTGTTTAAGGACCCTGAACTTAGTACCTTAACCAAAAGGCAGATTTCAACAGACACTTAAAAATGTATTGCAAAATGTACAGCATTTATTCACATACAGACAAAAAGGCACAAATTCTACTAAATAGTTCAACAAAAAAATACAGCTGTTTTCAACTAGTTTTATAAATACTTTCAAAAAGGGGTAGAAATAAATACAGGATTGGGCCATGTAATATAAAATAGTCATCTCTACATAGACTTTGTTTAACTTCTGATTTTAACTCTTCATGCACCTTTTTTTTTTCAATTTTAGTTGAATGGACACCAAGCTAGGCACATAGTGAAAAATTCTCTGTACAAGGTTACAAATGTAATGACAAGTCTGTCCATTTTAAAATAATTAAAGATTTGTACACAACACATAAAACCCTTCATTTAAATTTTGTTTATAACCTAACAAATGACATTCCAGGCAACTTTACAAAGGTTCGACTAGCCTACATTTTGACATAATACATTGATCATAATCAAAGATATTTCTTGGTCAGGATGCACAAGGAAGATTCAAAAGAACAAACAAACTAACAAAAAAGCTCAATACTAATTGAATGCAAGTGGATAGGTGGGCTGTTGCTGCTGGTGGCTGCCTCCTACAGAGTTCCCAGCTTGACATGAAACTAACTTACAAAGCTATCATTACACTGTCAGAAACCGTGCTCTATACCATTTGCATTTCAAAGCAGTAATTAAATGTGTGGGGTTTTTTTTTTTTTTTTTTTTTTTTTGTTTAGTTTTTGTGGGGGAAATTTTTTAGTTTTTTTTTTTATTGTTTGTTTTTTCATTTTGTTTTGTTTTTGGTTAAGCTTAACTTGGAACATTTGAAAGCTTTTCAACCTAAATGTGGGGGAAAACAGGTAAGGCATTATTTTTGCACAAAACTAGCATTTCTAATAGTGCAAATGAATCTGGTGCCTCCTAAAATGGTGAGAGGCCATATATTCACTAGATTAATTTAGGGTTTCTTTCTATGGCTTCACAGATTATTCCTCTATAAATTCTATTCTCACTCAGAACTGTTGCTGTAATCAAAAGATAACTAGATTAAGAGTCCAGCCTTTTCCTGTAGCCAGCAAAAGGTTTTTTGCTCATATGCAAAACATCTCATTTTTAAATTAGGCTACAAGCAAAAAGGTACAACTTTAATACCAGTAGCAACAAGCTGATCTGGACAGCAGTCTCAAAGGAGCTCCATAGCTCAAAAAATAGTCAATCTAAAACCTGGGTCATCCTTTCCCCTCCCCTGAATTAGCTACTAAAATGTACTTGAGAAGTTAAGACTTTAGTTTGAAAATGTCGTACATACAATGAGATGCATCAGATCTGTCATTTGATCATCTGATAAAACTTGCATAGCAAGATGGAATTCAGTAACCCTTTTCTGTTGTTGACAATCATCTGGAAGACTTGAAAGCTTCTACAAACTCAAAGCATTGCTCATTATCGAATGTCCCTGCCACATGGAAACAGATGTATAAATGAATCAGGAATCTGAACATTGATATTAATAAACTAAGGGTAATTTAGGGGAAAGTGGGCTTATTCCAAATGCCCTTAATTCAAAATCTCATTGCTACTGAAACTTCTCTTAAATTTGATTGACAACTACATTGAATTCCAAAAAAAACAGGACTTTAACACTACCCACCTGTCTGAGTACATAAGCACTGTGAGGAGTGCGAAACAGAGCATTATACTCAAATTTAATGCTAGATTTATTATTGCTGATAACTACTAATTATTGCCATTTGCAATTCGAAAGTCCAAGTTACAAAGCAGAGTTTAGAACTCCAACTCCAGAGACCTGTTCAAGGATACACTTTGACTTCTATCCTGTATAACCTTGATGCAACTTATTGCCTTTCTATGTTTTAAAATATAACCTGTTTTGCTTTTTTTTTTTTTTTTTTTTTCCTTTTGCTTAAGGAATCCACTCATGGTGGAAGCCTGGATTTCCCAAATATGCACTAGTGGTTGACTCTGCAGAATGAGAGTCAACAGAGTCTGAAGTTCATCACTTGAACTTGAATAACCACTACTGTATTGGAAGCCAGATGGCCAAGTACTGGCAGTAGCCAGGGGAATCCCGTTTGGGTCCAAAGGCCAGCAGTTAGAAAAGAGGAAGGTCAAGTGGACTAGTAACCTCGGTCTCAGCTGCCCTCTCCCACAGAACTTTCCTGACAACTTCTTCTCTACCTGTCCTATGTCCACAGCCCACTCAGGGCCTCAGGACCTGGCTACACAGGCCCTAAATGTCACTGCAGCAGCTCTGCCCTCCAGCCTTCCAGCAATGCCTTTGTGTAAACTCTTCCCCTGGATGCCACATGTGCAAGATCCCAGTGTTGCTGAAGTTTCTGAGCCTCAGCTACTCAACCACACAGCCTGGGAGCCAAATGCTGTCAGCATTTACCATTCCTAGAAAATAAGCTTTGTGGGCTATAAATGGTTACATGAGGGCTTCTATAAATAGGACTTACTCACTGCACAGAATTCTGATTCTGTTAAGAGTATTCAAGTTTGTGCTTTGGGGAAAATGTAGAGGGCAGTAATACATGGTGCTATTCAAGCCTGGCCCTCTGTAAAGTTAACTTCATCTTTTTTTTTCTTTTTTCTTTTTTTTTTTTTTTTTTTTTAGTGTTTAGTTCAGGTTCTAATCTTAGTGTCTTATGGTTACAATCTATTCTTCTGTTTCCTCAACAAGTTGCAAATAACACAATGATTTATAAATGACTCTAGAAAAAAATTCAATCTGAATTGCAAGGAAATCTGTTTGTGTAGCTCAGAAACAATGGGTTTTTGCTTGCCCCCATTATCAGAGCTCTCCTCAGCACATGGCAAGAAGCCAAATGCTTCCACACCGCCTGTCTCATCAAGAGGCCAAGATGCTTCTCCTGATGATGTCTGTCCTCCTGCTGATGGTGCTGCTGGCATGGATACATTTCTTCTCTGCTGCTTCGCTCTCTGAGTCACTCAGTTCCCCATCAGGGGCATACCCATCATTCTCACTATCAGATTTTAACCTGGTCTTTGCTCTCTCCTTGGCTGGAACTCGGCTAATACCCAGATGGGAGCAGTCTGAGTGCTGGTGGCAGGCCCCATCGTTGGCTTCTCCTTGCTGCTGCCGCTCCCCCTTCTTTGGAATCCGGAATCCTCCCCAGCTCTTCACTGGGCTGGCAGGTGTTGTAGGCACTTTGACTAGGGAGCCATTGCACTTGGACACAGTCTCCTTCCTGGTACCAGGTGCAGACTGCCCTACTCCAGGGGAGGTGGCAGCTCTTGTGTTGTCCAGATGCCTCTGGGATGTGTCTGTGGACCTGAGAGGCTTGTGACTCTGTTTAGAAGATTTGTCCTTTAAGTCTCCTTTAATGAGATCACAATGAAAACGATTGTCTCTTCTTTTCCCATGGTCTGGGGTCACCACACCATTTCTCTGTTGTGCTGATGCTATGAGACGTGCTTCTGTAGAAGTCTTTTCACAGCTCTGAAAGCTTTCTGGAGCCCCCTGCCCCTCCTTTTTACCACACACACCTGGCTGCTTTAGCGGGGTCTTGCCCTCAGTCCCAGAACTATTCTTCAATGAACCTCGCTTATGGGACTTTTTCAGTGAATGAACCAAGGAAGTACCCATTTGTTTCCTGAAGAATGAAGAATGCCACTTCAAGTCCTCTAACTTGGGAACACTGGGGCTCACAGAAGGACTTTTGAACAAAAGCATATTCTCCAGTGAGGAGCAGGAAGAAGGCACACCTAGAAACAGAAAACCACAGGAAAAATTGTATAAGCAAATCCAAATTAATAAGTTCTAGGCTGGAAACATCATTATACAAACTTCCTACCCAAGCAAGAGTCAAAGACATGACCTGCTTCAGGAATCAGCTTCCAATCTTTGTAGTCAGTAATACCAGACATTTTTACCCAAAACCACTAAAATACAGTTCTTTTATGAAACTTTGGGGAATCAATTAAAAATCTGTCCAATGGCGGCCACTCCCTATACTCAGCAGCAGCTGTACCATCGCCAACCACTGTCCATCACTTTCCTCTCGAGACTAAGTAGAGCTTCTAAGTTTCCTTCTCCAAAGGACCACTGAGGACAAATACATGTAAATGTAAAAACTGAATAAAGGTAAGTGTTCACAATAATTCTAGACATGTAATATGAAAAAAAAGTTCATTCACTGAAAATTTATGGGGTTCAATGTGTCATCCAAGTTGTTAAATCAGTCTCTTATGCAAATCAAAACAAGTTTCATAGCTTAGCCTAGTAAAAGCTTATATTTTATGAATTTATGAATATCAAGTCTCATCTAATTAGAAACTGACAGTTCCTGTTATTTTAATTATTTTTTTATTTAATGTATAGGGTGTTTTGCCTGCATGTATGACTGTAGTACATGAGGTACAGTGCCTGTGGAAGCCAGAAGAGGGATCAGATCCTCTATTATAATAGTGTTATGAGCTGCTATGGGTGTTGGGAATCAAAGAGCCTCTGGAATACTCACACAGCCAAATACTCTTAACCACTCTCCAGCCTAGCACACCTTGTCTATTCCACATCTGTCATGTATGTTAGTCACACCCACCAAGTGTTTTATACTCACTAATAAACTTTATAACCCTGGTCTGAAAACTGCTGGTAAATTCATAAGGACCATGGTTCTATAAGAGTCTCAAAGACCAACTACACAAAAGCAGTTTTGTCCACTCTAAAGATGTGAAGTTCAGTTCCATTGTGTCCTACAGGAACCCTCATAAGATCTTACAACCCACAAGACCTTAACAGCAACACACTCGAGGTCCTTTTTACAAGCTGTTCATCTGAAAATGCCTGCTTTCTCAGAAAACAATCACTGGAGTCGATCTTTATGTCATGTGAAGTGCATTTTTTAATGTTTTTGTGGAAATACCCAAAGCAAACAAAGATGAAGTTCTATCTGCCAAGTAGCTCAAAAATATCTAATAATAGACCTCCCATAAATTTCCACTGAAGATGCTCTCAGTCCACAGAATGACCCTACTAGTTCATAGAATCACAACAGTTTGAGCCATGAACTCTAAAGGACACATGTAAAGTCATGGGCATGTCCCTTGAAAGTGTGTTTAAAATCAGAAGACTAAACATCACAGTTCAGAAATGAGAAAGAAAGAAAAGCCACCCTTGGGAGCTTCAGCTGCGTTTCTACCACCCCACAGAATGAAATCTTTTCAACTGGTTGTAATTTCTGTTCATCTCAAAATGAAGGGAAGATTTGTTTCTCTTTTCTGAATTTGTTTTTGTTTTTTTAAAACAAGGTCTCATTCTGTAGCCTAGGGTGACTTAGAACTTGTAACTTAGTCCAGCTGACTGAAATTTTGGCACTCCTCCTACTTCAGCCCCCAGAATGCTTAGAATACAGGCATAAGCCACCATGCTCACCAGCAGCAGGACTTCTGGATGAGTCCACATTACAATTCTATAACCCAAAATACATCCTAACCTTGTGAAGAGAATCTCACTCAGCCATGATGCAATCATCTGCCTGGGATACCCATTTAAAAAAAAAAATTACAAGTCCTCCTGTATGGATCAATCGTTGACTCCTTAGCAAAGTACAAAAAGCTTCAACTGGCAGAACTCTGTCCGTATACTACATCAACCATCACAGACACCACCAGCATCCAACAGAAGAATGAACAGAGAGACAAAGAATATAAACTTCATTATCTTTAACCAATGACGCTACTTGGAAAACTGAAGTTTTTAAGTTCCAGATAATAAGACACTTGGTTCCTCTGAAAAATAATTTCAGCAAGAACACATCTAAGTTCTTACTGGAAGTGTGAGGCACTTGAAGAGTTTTACTGAGCCCACCCCCACCCCCAGTCTTTTTAGTGTGCTCCGCTAACCAGGTTATCTCTACCATTTTTGCATGCCATAATTATCTAGAGAAAAAGATCCACAAAGATCAGAAAGGGAAGAGCGAATGAACTATGACTCCACACAAGCAAGTGCCAAGAGTGTGCAGCTGGAACTTCAAAGCCACTCATCCTTCTCCACCGCTCCCTGACTTCTCCCAGGACCAACTTCCTCCATGAAATCTTACCCCTTCTACTTTCTGGGGCCTATTATCACGAAACATTGGTGCTAAACACACATTTTAGAGGTCATAATTCTACACCAGACTATGAATCCTATGAATTCATAGGAAGATCTTATGAATCCCAGAGTAAAACACTGTCCAACATTAATAACTGACACTCTCCAGAGTAGAGGAGGCTTATTCCCATATTTATCTTCCTTTTGGGCTGGCTAGAACAATGTAAATAGAAGATAATTAATAATAGATGCACAGCGCACTCAGAATTCCATCTGATCCATACCTTCAGAAGTCCACCATGAATGTTAGAAAATGAGTGGATGTGGTAAGTAGCCTTAACGTGTATTTACAATGTTTGGTTGATCCAAAAGTTAAGAGCATGAATTCACACCTTGTAGCTATGGCCATGTTTATCAAGAGCTCTGAGATATGCTACAATTTGTTTTCATTTCAATATCCTGATACTTACAAGAGGTAGCCTGAGATTAACATTCCCACTTTACATGAAATTGGAGAGAGAAAGTAAGGTCTATGACTGCTTCCTACTTGGTCATTAGGGAGCTACTACAGGTCCCAAAGTCTATTTGATGCCAAATTCCATTCCTTCCCTCTAATAAAATGCCTTTAATGTTTAAAGATGTTCCCTGAATATAAACAGCTGTGCTACTGAAAACTTTCTACAGGACTGATTGAAAGAACAACTGTTTTCCCTCAACAGTAGTGTCAAGGCGACAAACCCCTGCCCTACATTGTGCCCTTCTAGGGCTTTATGCATACCTGAAACTTTTTCTTGCTCCATGAGCTTAGTGCAAAGATTGAAAATCTGTTCCTGGACTTTGCACACAGACCGTTTAATCTTTTCCCTGCGGGTCACCATGTAAGTGAGGTTCCGAACCTAGAATGTAGAGAATAAAGATTCTAAGTGAGCAATACAGTAACGATACTTCAGTGCTTTCATTTCTCCTTTACCTGAGACATGCTGGCCCTACTAGGGCCTTGACAGACATTTGAAATCAAAACATGCTTTAAGCAGTTTACCCTACCACTAGGATTCTGCTTGTTTACTCCCTCAGGTCTGCAGTAGCCAAAAAGTGACACCAGGGGAGTGGCAGAGATAGGGAGAGGCCCATTACTCCCTACCAGTCTGCAGTGTAGAGGCCCCGCTGTCTAATCAGGGCTCACTGCCTTGTGCCACAGAGCTCCGCTTACCATCCAACAGTATCTTCCCAGAAATTTTATTGTCAATGGTTTGAGCAGTTATGAAGCAACCTCCCTGCACGCTTGTATCAAGCATCTTCAAGTCAATGGCATAAGAGGAACCCCTGCATAGTCCTCTGGAAGATCAAATGAGCTGCTTGGTCCACTGGGCACAACTTTGCAAATAGCCAGCCCTAATAGCATATTCCAGTGAGGGGTGCAAATGCCTGGGAACTGTCCCAGCATCCCCAGCAAATCTTTGGAGTTATGGATCATCAGTTTAGAAATGCTACTAACCTCATTCTCATTCCAGTTCATCTGTAACAAAAGACCAAGTGCAGAGATTCCCCCACTCGATCTGTACTAAGACATCTTTAAATCATATAAACATCTATTAGTTTGTGGTCAGTACTCTAGGCTTCCAGAGTCAATCAATATTCCCTTCTCTTAAAGGTACCAGTCATCACTATATACAAAATTAAAGACCTAAGGCACTAAACACCACTGGTCCTTGGTCCTAGATTGCATGGACAGAAAAGGTGCAGCCCACCACTGAACAGTTAAACCTTTCTTCAAGAAGATGCCCATAAAACCTCAACCACCTCAGTGGCAGTAGCATAAGTAGAAAATGACTACATGCTCCCCACTGGCTATCATCAATGGCATGCTAAAAATACATCCTTCTTTTGAGCAGTCTTTCTTGTATGCTACTGTTAAGTGCAAGTTCTAAGGTCACCAGCTGCTTTTCTGGCATAAGCCATGGAGTTTTGCACACTGGCTAGTGCAGATTATCCCCTCTCAGTCTTCAGACCTTTCTCCACCCTCACAATCCCAGCTGTGCTCAAGGCTGGAACCTCTGAGGACATGGGCCATGAAGGGAAACACTACCAGGCTTTGCTGACCCTAATGATTCACTATCAGGGTCTTCCTGTCTCTATTTCTGCATTAATCATTTATTAATACTACTAGAATTGGCTTTGATTAGTAATAGATTTAAAAGAAAATCACAATCCTTAAACTCTGAGTTAAACATAGTGTCATTGGGTCTGCCTAACAGCCACAATCCCAGGCAAGGAAGTAGGTTTAAAGAAACCCTAACCAACTTGGAGCTGGATGTAACTAACAGAATTTTCTCTTTGATAAGTATTCCACCCAGATGAGATAATGGATGGAAACTCAGAAACAAAGAAAGATCAGACCTAAAGCCTCATCACAAATTCAAACCTTTGATAGCACACGTAGGCCAGTTTCCCAGGAAGAATCTGATTTTTGAAAACATGAAATAGGCATTACAGTTTATGCTCACATTCAACTCAGGTGAGAAGATACCTCAACCTTGACCATGAAAATAAACAGGGAAGGCAGGGAATCTCAACTTTGGTGGCTTCTATGCCAGGAAAGGCTTTACCATAGCCCCTTAGTAGGGGGGAGGGGGAAAATAAACTTTCCATTGACCTAAGCAAAAAGACCATAATTTCCAGTTGTGATCTGTAAGGCCTAATTGCTCCAGCTCTGGCTGACCACTGTAGAGCTGAATACCCCAAAGTAAACAAAACAAAACAAAAAAGGAATTCTTGGCAGAAATCTAGACATGGTCGCTGCCCAGAGAGCTTGAGCACTCAACCAAATTCCCCAATTCAACCAGCAGTAGACACCAAACCTAACATGCCTTGTCCTGACACCAGGCTAAATCCAAGTCTACTTTCCCCTTACAGCAAGTTGACGAACAGAAATAATGATGATCCCCACTCCAGTTTGCACTTTTAAAGTTTGCAGAATGTTACTGTTGCATCCTGAGAACAACCAGCAGAACAGGAAGAGCTGCAGTGGGTTTTCTGAACCCTAGCACCCTGCCACACTAAAGCCTCACATGCGTTTTTGTTCAGGGGAGAGCTGAGGTCTCACTGAGTTTTCAAAAGGTTCTGTTCCACTGAGTGACAAATGCATAGGACTGTCCCCCGGCACTTTCGGAGCCTTTCCATACAACTACAGGGAATGCAGAAGGACGCCTTTATCCAAGCCAGTACTCCAGTGAGGTAGCAAGGAATCCCAGAGTGAGATGACAGCCTCCGGAACCTGAAGTGCCACTCACCATCACCAACCATCTCCTTTTAGAGCCTGATGTCTACTCCTATCATGTAGCTTTCTAGTCCAGAACTGGTACCCAGGTGTGCAAGGCCTGGAAGGTGTTAATTTGCCAGAAAGAGCAATTAACAATCACTGAGTCACCTGCACTCGTGAGGAGTGCTACTCACTTGTTCAGGAATGACCACATGCCTCCACTCCAGTCACCTGTACCTACTGGTTCCAGTGCCTATCATGTGCCCGTATTTCATAAAAACAGGCAGATCTCTAACTTATTGAGAAAACAAGTTAATCGTAACTTTGAATCTTTTCTTTTGTAATTCCTGCCCTGATAAGCCCTCGGTCTGATACACTTGTTTATAATTGCAAAGCACTATACAACTCTCCAGGGCCTGGCATAGACCAGCTTTCAGACAGCACTCATGACAGAGGAGGAAAACATAACTTGTCATTATAAATAAACCCATTTAAAACTGACTCTGAATACATTAAAACTTTAGACTTTTTAATAATAAATGTTAAGTGATGCCACCCACACACACACAGGCACTCGTGCACACAAATCCTGACTTATTCCCTTATGCATCGTCGGCATTATTCTACTTATAAGCAAAATGACGACTCCAAAAAAGTTTAGAATTTAATTATAAGTATATGTTAGTCCCAGTAACTTAAATACAGAAAAAGAGTTAATACACCACAAGCATTTTCTACACTTTTATTCTGTGGTGATTGTGAAACAAACACAGTCAAAACATGAGTCTTCTCGCCTTCCCTCCCAAGGACTATCTGACTCCATGCACCCAATTACAGCAGTTGTTGGGTTAGGATAGTGGCTTCTCACCATAATACTCATTTATTTACCCTGAATGCCTTTCTCCTCAGTTGCACATCACAAGTGCATGTGGTTCTTTGAACTGACCACCAGGGGGCGTGTGAGAGCCTCACCAACCTGCTCCCACCTCCCCTTAGCCTAACACCCACCACCTTACAGAGACTCCTAACATGGTCTAGAAGGGACACATCACAAGGAGCCAGCGTTAGACGATGCACTAAAAGGGCCTCTAATGAGCACTTAGAAATACTCGCATGACTACACCATCTCTAACAAGGTGGTACAAAAGCCTCTGTGAAAACCGATCCTTTTGGCCAAGTACATTTGCACTCTCCTTGCCCACACTCTCATTTCAAATCATCGATGAGTCAGATTCTGTTGCCAAGCAGGTGATGAAGCACTCCTCTCTAATAAGTGAGGGGCTTGAGGGAGATGTGCATTAGCCATTTCAGGCCACATGGGTGCCTTTCGGCACAGGCTGCTTCAGGCCAGACAACTTGCATAGTATCTCCTCCACACTAATGAATTTAATAGGTAGCTAGCAGTCAGGGGAGTAGGTGTGGAAGGTGCTGAAGACACATTCCCAATTAGCAAGCCTTGGTCAAAAACCACCTACGGGAGTTGGAGACCCTGGGGAGGACAGTCCACTCCTAATTATTCCTGCAGCAGGAAAGAAGGTCCAGACTGGGACTCCAGAGGTAATGGAGAGTGGGGGAGGCACCAAGCAGCAAACAGCTGAGGGGAATGTCAGCAGCTGAGACTCCAGGCAGCCATCAGCCACTTAATCAGCAACCCAGGAGTGTGATGAACTCGTGTGTGTATGTGTATGTGTATGTAGTGTACTGAGATTGCTAAGGGCTCCACAGACAGACCCAATGCCCTGTGCACTAGGGATCACACCCACAGGCAGACATAACCCGTAGAGGGAAGCACGCACACACAAGCGCATACTATACTATATGTACACAACCTCTGTGATGACTTAGCACCTCACTGCCAAGGCTGTCTTCTGTAATAGGTGTGTGTTAAGTCCATGCACACACATCAGCACCCAGAGCCTGTGCTGCTCTACAACAGAGCTGGGAATGCCCCTGTGAATTAGCCTAGAAGCAAAGATGAGCCAATGGGAGGCAGTGCTTAGCTCTCTCTAATGAGCCCTTCCCCGGCACCTAGGAAATGTCTCCCCAGGTTGAACAAGGAATTTCCTTACTGCTGTCCTATCCCCCATAATTCAGATACACCCCAGTTCTCAAAACAATTGCTGAGCCAAGCCCTTGGTCATGTTCCTGGTGCTCAGTTCCCTCCAGCTCTACAAGGAAAAGGGAATGGGGGATGAAGGTACACCCCATCTGATCTTGCAGAACAGCAAAGATTAATGGGAGAGATAATCACACACTGGCAGCCTTGCACACTGCAGTGAGTTTACCAGCCCGTAAATATGTTCAACCAACACGACCTCATGCTGTAGTGTGTACAAGGATCTGAGAGTAATGACTGGCTATCATCTCAAGGCAAGTACCCGCCTCTTTACATCTTCTTCTCTAAGTCATTATAAGGTGTCAGTGTCAATCATTACCCTCTCCAGGTCCTGCCGCAGGTGCGTGAACAGCTGCAGCCTCCTAAACAAGACATCCTGCTCCCGCTTGGCTAGATTGTCCTCTTCGTCTTTCTTTGGGGTGATGAGGGGCTTGTTGAAGTTGATCTTCCTCTTCAACTTCCAGTACTGGTACAGAAAATCCACCACTTCCTCAGGCAGTCGCAGGGTCCGGGCCACATCCAGCAGGTTGACAAAGGTGTAGAACTCATCCTCCAGCTGCTGCAGCTTCTGCTTGCGAACACTCACCCGGTGGGCCTCCTCTTGTTTCTGCTCCAGATTACCAAAGGGCTCCATAGGGCTCTGGGGAGAACACTTGGGGTCCCCATTCTCCTGGGCTGCTCCTTCACCCTGGCTCTCCTCAGGTTTCCTGTGTGAGCTGTGCTTTGGGCAGTAGGACTTGAATTTGACTTCATCATTCTCTGCCAATATGGTCTTCATCTCCAGGCCACGGTCAAAAGCACAAGTCACATGGAAGGCTGTCCGGCAGTTCTTTACAGAGCACTGCAAAGAATACATGGAGACAGTTACAGAGCAGTGGCAAAAAGAGCCCCCACTGCTGGCCACCCTATATGACAAAGGAACATTCACTGAGACAGAAAAGCTTGACAAAGATGAACAAGTCTGAAGGGAAGTAAGGCCAGGGATATCAGGGAACAATGCAGGGTAAAGCTTTCAGAGCCCAAACTATAACTTGCTTGAAACAGTCACAGCACAGAACTCTCAAAGCCGGGGCAGGGAAGGCTGTACAACTGGCTCCTGCAGGGTAAGGTAACACTCTCCAACATCGTGAGCTCTACATACAAAGTAATTTAGTTCTCAAAGACTTGAACTCAGTTTTATAAAATATGTGAACAGCAATCTCCTCAATACACACGTTCCTGATCAGCTTAAAAAGACTGTGAATCCTCAGTGCAACCCCCAAACTGGAAAAGGTCCCAACTCAGGTATGTAAATACAAGCAGACTTCCTGGAAGTAGCATCCAGGGATCACACCAGAGGAAGGTAGAATGAGCTAAGAACCCAGTTCAGGAAGGATGGAGAAAGGTCTCCCTGCTGGTCCAGAATCACCACTGCATCAGAGGATCACTTCCTGTGGGCCCCAGGGAAGTCAACACACAGGCCAGGCCTCATCAAGATGCACTGAACACCTTGCTCACTCCCCGACTGCACAGGGCTACAATTTAGTGCCTTTGATCCAGACACAAGCCTCTGGCCAGCAGGAGCAAAGTGATTAACTTCTCCCGTCTGATCTCACTGAGCAAATCCCTAGAAAGAGGTACCTCTTGGAGGCTGAAGCCAGTCCCTTAAAAGCAACTGTATTGTGTGAGGCCAAAGGATCCCTGGGGCATGCCAGGGCTTCACAGACAACCAAGGAGCTTGTGCTCCAGGCCAGCTGAAAGCTTAATTAAAATTCATTCAACAGACGCTGCCATCACATAACCACAGAGAGTAGATACTGGAGTTGGGTTTCCTCACTCTTCACTTGATCATTTAAGATACAACTCAGAGTTAGCCACAATTTAATCCTTTGCTATAAAACTTGAGCCCTTCATCACCCCAAATTCCAATCACCTAAAGTATATTCACATGATTAATCTGTACCTTTATAAATAACCTCAATTACAAGAAACATGTGAAATCAGCTCTGGTGGCAGAACACACGCAGACACACCTGAACACTATCATGAAGACACACGGCTTTCTCCCCAGCAGCAGGAAGCCAAGCGGGAAGTAAATGGGAGCAGATGACTGAAGCGCAATCTGTGCCTGCCTCCAACTTCACCTCACCCAGGCCTGCTAACCGTACAGAGAAACTGCAGAGAGTGTTTATGCAGGACTTTGAAAAGATGCCAAATGGCCTTCCTCTGGGCTTTCCTATTCGGGTTGACTCAGCAAACAGATGTTACAGAGACATAAACCAGTCTTCCCAGCTGCAGACATTTCAGAGAGGAATTCTTTTAATAAAAATCAATCTATTTTGTGAAGATATGAAAAGTCATCTGCCTTCCTTGGCCCGTTCTTGAAATTTATACTCTGGAAGAGGTCAACAGCAACAGGAATGTCCTTATGGTGTCTCTCCATTTGCATCCCATGAAACATCAATTAAGGAGCAGGGTTGATGTGCTCAGAGCAGCTAACACAGGCAGTTACTGTGTGTGGACTGCACACATACCAGACACTCAAACCCTTTTTGACCTCTCCCCATTTCTTTTGCCCAAATTCATAATTCATTTTAGTTTTCAACAGATTCTGCTAACAATAACAACAACAAAAATCTCAACTTTAAGAGCCCCAAGGCCAACTCTCAGCTGCCCAGTGCCTGCCATGATATTTTCATTAATGTTTTAGATGCCTGAACAGCAACAGAAACAGTAATGGTGAAAAGTAAAACCACTTTGGGCTTGTTAGGAAAATGAGAAGAGCCCACCTTTAAATGCCAGCACTAGGGAGGCAGAGGAGGGTGTGTCTCTGAGTTCCATGATAGCCAGTTAAAGAGAAACCTTCCTTGTCTTCAAAAACCAAAAGGGGAGGAAAGGAAAAAAGGGGAGGGGAGGGGAAGGGAGAGGAGGGGAGGGGGAAGGGAGGGGAGGGGAAGGGAGAGACTATAACACCAGTCACTGGCATCGGCACCTTACTCAAGGAATCCCTGCTCAACCAAAATATAGCATATTCCATTCCACCAAATGAATTCTGTTTAAAGCTAGGACCACACTTGTCAAGTCATGCCTGTGCCTGTTGTATTCTCTACATTGAAAGAAGCTGTCCAATATTGTTTCTGCCCACCAGACTTCAACAAAAACCTGACTAAGAATTTGGGGCCTACTGAGGTCCATGCCAGTCTGAACTGACCTTCATTCAACACAGCATTCTAGGCCTCAAATCATAACAGACCAGATATCAACGTGAGTCCCAGAAATGAAACAAACAACACACAGACACCATTTTCCCATTAATTCGGCCTACCTCGTGACTTTCTACACTTACCTGTACCTGAACATGCAAATGCAATCAGCTTTTTACGTGCTTGATGGTTCACTAGAGCAGCAGTATGTGCGAGCTCTCTCCAGAGAGAGCCTAACTCTTCCTCCCAGTGGAAAAGCATCAACCTGCCCAACACCCCAGAGGACTTTTGGCCTGTGTGTGGCTATAGTGGAAGACTAGACAACTCAAGTGCCACAGCCAAGAGTATGTAAGACTCGGGCTCTTAACAGGAATGTCTGCTTGTGGAAAGAAGAGGACTCTACTAGGCTTAAGCCAGACAAATTGAAACTGCCTCCAAACCCAGACCAATTTCCAGACAACCTTCCCTCTCCTAACCGTCCGATGCTGTTTACAGCCCTTGCACATCCTGCTCCCTACCACAGTGGAGGAGAACAAAGCCACCTTTACTGAGCCATTGTTACCTGTATGCAGGCCCCAAACTTCTCATTGCAGAGGCTGCACACAAGCGCCCACCGACTGCTGGGAATGTGAGAGACCTTCGTGATGGGCTCCATCTTCTCAGGGCTGCCAATGCTTACCTAAAGATCCAAAATAGCCACGACACAGTTAATGAGAACGTAACACAGACCAGAGGATAGCCCCAGGGCCCAGAGATCAGCCTCCACTGGTACCAGCTTGCCAGTGTATAAAAACTTGTCTCCAAGTTTTCACTTCTTTCAGGTATCTGATAGCATAGACATCTATCTTACTGTAACACAGCATATCAAGACTCTAGATTAACAAGAATTCGTCAGGACAAAAAAAAATCCCATTATAAAGATGTTTAAATAATAAATAGAATGAGCAAAGAAATAAACTATATTTAATAATATTGCATCAGAACATATAACTATATTAAAAGTAAAAATCTAGCAAGATAAATATGTAACATTGAACTGCAAACTGGTTAATACTAAACCAAAAGGTCCAGTGAAACTTCCTTGTAAATCATACCCAAGCAATTTTCCTCTGGAGGAAAAAAGTGCAGCAAATCACACACCAAAAATATTGAAATTTGAATGACAAATGATATTCTCATTACAAGCCATGCAAATTGAATTAGTTAAGGTCTGGAAGTGAAAATAAATTAGAGCAGACCTGAAATTAACAAGGTTGAGGCTAAGTAAGGATTTAAATAGACGCACAGAAGTGTGACCTAGGGCACTGTGGTGCTGCACATGTAGTTTGCCAAACACAAACTGGAAGGGATGGCGAATGACTACCCTCAGGACAGAGCCGTGGAGGAGCCAGGCCTGGTCCTGTGAGTGCTGTCAACTATGAGGGTTTGCAGAAATGAAAAGGTGGGGTGATTTGTGGACACCACCAACTGTAGCCCAGGCCACTGCTGCCTCCAGGAAGCCCCTCCACAGACCCACACTGCTCAGGATCAGCTTGGGGACAGATGTGTAGGACCCAGCAGCTCTACTGCTGCCTGTGAGTGACTCCCAACCACCTGTCAACTCCAGCTGAAAACCAGGACCGTCTCAACTAAGGTGCTATCAGAAAGCAGGCTTACCTCAGGGATCCACAGGGCACAGCTGACATGGACCCACTTGGTTCCGCTGCGGGTAGGCTTCATAGCTCCACCTTTCTTGGGACACAGCAAACATTTTGGCTGAACTCCCAGGGCACAGGTACGGCACAGCCAGCTGCCTTCTGGAACCTTGAGGATTCCATAGCAAGCCTGTAAGACCACAATATATCAACCAGGGAAGGAAAAAAAAAGATGTTTCCTATTTGATCTTTGTCTGTTTACTTTATTATTTGTTTATTTATTCGTGTGTAGGGGTGTCTTGCTTCTATATATGCCTGTGCCAGGTATATGCAGCCACAGAGGTCAAATCGGGTTCTGGATGCCCTGGAACTAGAATTATAGCCGGCTGTCAATGGGGCCCTAGAAATTAAGCCTTTTTTTTCTTGAAGAGCCATCAGTGCTTAGTGTGAGGCATCTCCCAACCCCTATTTATAAACTGAAAAACAATCTATAAGGATTTTTATAGAACCACAAAGTACACATGCCTATATCCACCTAACTGCGATCCTAACCCCTAAGAAAATACTGGCGTATTTTCCCCAAGCACCCATGTGCGTGAGCTCCAAAGACACACTACATGTTTATTCAGCACAGGCAGTCCCGAGAACGTAAGAGAAAATTCTAAAATAACAAGTGTTGATGTGGTGCAGAAGAGACCCATCCACATCAAGTTTCCAACCACTAAGCAGCAGATGCTCCAAGCTGGCTGCAAGGCTTCAAGAGGGTCCACCAGACCTCTCTTAACCTCCATGATGGGCGTGACACAGATCTAAGGTGCAAACAAGCACCAAAGACATCAGACTGGCAAGGTGATAAAGGCTGGGCAACCAACTGAGGAGCTTTGTTGCTCAAGCTGGACACATTCCACCCACTGGGGTCCAACAGCGTCCACGTGAACACACAGCCACAGAAAAACAAGACACTTCAAAATGAAAATTTGGTTTCTTTCGCTGATGTTTAAAACAAAGCCTGTTTTGCACAAGTTGGCAAAATTACACAAGACAGCACAAACTGCAGAAATTAAGGCTTTTACAACTGAAGTCATTATGCTGGTTTAAAGAAAGAAAAGGCAAATGTTTCAACAAGGGGAGTAAATAAACAAACCCACAGTGGTACCAGGAGCCCTTTAAAACCCAGACGGTTCACAACTTTATCCTTAAATGAACTGGAAGTCAGGAAGTCACAGGAACCTGGCTCTATTTCTACAGCCACCATGAAATCTGAAAACCTGGGACACAAGAAGGAAAGCACAGGATAAAGCAGAACACAGCAAAGAAATAGTAACACCATAGCCCTGAGAATGCTGCAAGGCCACCAAGAGCCACTGTCAACAGTCTACCGGCAAAGCCATGTTCGTACCAGATCTAAACAGTACCTACCAGGAAGGCTTCAAACACCAAAGCATTCCAGAGTTGGTTTTGAAGCGAGAATCTCATTTACTGAAAAGACACATCTACCCTAATAAAATATGCCTCAAAAATGAACCATGAAGACTCTCACCAAAAGTAAAATGAACGTGAATTGTCAAGAGCAGAAGCAGAAGCCAACTCTGCCACCTGCATGCTAAGGCGTTGGCATGCAGCCTGATGGCAGCTTACACATTTCTGAAGCACAGAGCACAACTGGATTTCAAGCAGAATCTTGTAGCAGAGCAAATGTCAGAAGACTACAGGGGTCACTGGGTAAATGAGAGGCAGCACCAACAATGGCAGTGCCGTCACACACACCAGCACAGGGCCTCCAAGGCAAGATACCCTCTGGACCACAAAGTCCACATACAAAATGGACTACAGCAAGACATTATGGCCTGTCTCCAGATTCCCTGTGCAGATGAGCTGAGACAGGGCCGCAGCTGGGGAAGTCTTAGCGTTGTACAAAGCCCTAGAGGCAAATTATAGAGAAAAGGATAATCCAGATCTCCAGAGTATGACAGTGAACATGTGTGATCTCAGCACTCAAGAGGCAGAGGCAGGAGGATTATCTATTATCTCAGTTGGAGGCTATTCTGCTCAGTACACTGAGTTACAGGCCAGCCAGAGATGTTTCAAAGAACAATAATAAAACACAAAGCTCAGGTCACCCAAGCAACTTTTCACTTTTTCTCTGTTTTCTTAAAACTCAGTTTCACTGATAACCTCACAGAAAACTACTTCAGGGCAGCTCTCTAAATCACAAAAGTACACGGTACCCATGTCCTCACACACACACACACACACACACACACACACACACACACACACACACACACAGAGAGAGAGAGAGAGAGAAATAATAATAATAATATTAATCTCTTAAGCTACATAAGCAATATGAGGCCCCTGTATCTGTGCGTAAGCTTTCTAAATTACCCAGTAATAATAAGCATGTACTAAGCTCTACTGCCACCTTGAAATAATGCTCAAGAATGGGAGTATTTGGAGTTAAATGGCTCAGCAGCTGTAGAGCACCCAGGTTCAGTTCCCAGCATAGGCAGTGTCTTACAAGCATCTATTAGCTGCAGTTCTGGCGGAGATCCCCTGATGTGCTTTTCTGACTTCTAGGTACCAGTCATCCATGTAGTGCAGACATGCACACACACAAAATATTCTTACACATAAAATTAAACAAACTCTAAGATGAGAAGTCAAAGGGGTGCCTGACTTCCAAGTTAATATCTAAGCTTACATGTGAATATATTAATGCTATGGATTATCCTACATCCCCACCACCTGAAAACAGGACCTTAAACAGTCTCTGACATGCGACTGTTTGGACCACACTGAGTAGGCAGGCACCTAATCCAACAGGACCAGAACTGTTTAAGATAGCCCTATTTAGTCAGACACACAGGGAAGACAGCATGGGGACTAATGGTAGCTACAAGACAGGTTCAGCCCAGAACCGCACACAGCTTCACTCAGGACTGCGTTGCCCCACTTACCTGGTGCACACAGATGTTACACTTGTCACAGAACACCATCTCATTGCCGTCCTCGCCGTCAGGTGACTGGCAGACATCACAGACAACATCCTCATCATATTCAATCCCCAAGCCCTCTTCGGTCTCTATGGCATGGTTCATATTGTCATAGCATTGCTGTTCAAACTCCTCCATGACCCTTTCCATGGTGTACTCATCCAGCTGAGGCAATCCTGAAAGAAAGAGCACAGATCTCACCTGAGGAAGTACACAGTATTATAAGGAGGTAAGAAGTGCTGTGAGGAAACAACACTGGTGTGTTTAAACTCCCAAATAAAACATATATAGGTAACTGAGTGCCAGAAACATGTCCACTATTTGACTCTGAAGCCAGTCCCCGGATAAAACCTCCATCCCTCATGGAAGACACAAAGAGAGAAGCAAACTCAGAACAATTTCAGTGGCATCCTAGGATATCAAACACACCACTGTTAAACGTGCCTTCCCACTGTTGCACACACTAATCTGACTTAGAAAGCCAGGACCACATATTATGCTGTTCAGGTTTTGTTTTGCTTGTTTTGCTTTTAACTTTTCTTTCTTGCTGCTTAAAACAGTTACCCAAAGCAGATTTCACAGCAAACATCCTCATGTTCTCAACTGACTTATCCCTCCCCACTTTAAATTCACCCAACTGAAGTGCATAGTTAATTAGATCCATGAAAGGCAAATACAAGGAACTGTCTGGAGCAAAGAAGTCAGTTCACTGTAAGTTAAATAAAATGCAACACACTTCTTTCTACAAGAGCCAGCAAATAACTTGAGAGAGCAAGCAGACAGCTCAGTGGCCAAGAGTAGGTACATCAAAGGACCTGAGCTCGATTCCCAGTACCGCATCAGGACGCTTAAAACTGCTTGCCTGTGACTGCAGATCCAGATCTAAAACCCTCTCTGACCTCCCCCTGCACCTGCACATACCCAAAAAGAAAGAATATCATCAAAGTGGTTAATGTGGCCTGAGTAATGCTGAGGAAAGAGCCATTTTCTTCATTTGCAGATGTTCTCCAAACTGCCTATGAGAGCACTTGTACAGAAAGGGCACTAAGGAAACTCATGGAGCTCATGCCTGTAATACATGAAGTCTATAAGACAATGAATTTCAAACCAGTGTGAACCATACTATAAGACCTGAAGGGGGGGTGGGGAAGGGGGAAAAATATAATTCGAGCCTATAACTTATACACGTTATTATAAAAACCACATTTTCAAGTTTTTAAGATTATTTTGGAGATGAGCTGGAAAGGTGGCCCAGCAGTTACAAACACTTGCTGCTCTTTTAGAGAACCAGAGTTACTTCACAGCACAATGTAGGACAGTTCACAACCTCCTGAACTCCAATTCCAGAGAATCCAGCACTCTCTTCTGAACTCCATAATCACCAATCTGCACTCACAACTGTCCTGCACTCAAAGCTGTCCTGCTCTCACAGCTGTCCTGCACTCACAGCTGTCCTGATCTCACAGCTGTCCTGCACTCACAGCTGTCCTGCTCTCACAACTGTCCTGCACTCACAGCTGTCCTGCTCTCACAGCTGTCCTGCACTCACAGCTGTCCTGCTCTCACAGCTGTCCTGCACTCACAGCTGTCCTGCACTCACAGCTGTCCTGCACTCACAGCTGTCCTGTACTCACAGCTGTCCTGTACTCACAGCTGTCCTGATCTCACAGCTGTCCTGATCTCACAGCTGTCCTGCTCTCACAACTGTCCTGATCTCACAGCTGTCCTGCACTCACAGCTGTCCTGCTCTCACAGCTGTCCTGCATCACAGCTGTCCTGATCTCACAGCTGTCCTGCACTCACAGAAAAAGGTCAACAGCAGCTAGGAGTGTTCAACTTGTGTCAAATGACATGATTTATTCTGCCATATTAGTGTATCTTAACTAATGCCCCAGACAAGTGAATTCTTGGTATTTAAACCACTGCTCTACCAGTCTTTTGGCTGGATCTTTGGACAAGATCCTTAACTGGACACCTACAACTTACCAAATGTTTCACAGTCTTCTGAGTGGTTTTATAAAGAAAGTATAAAGCATTTGGGCCAGCTCAAAAGACAAAATTGAATCTTCCACAATGGCATAATACACCATTCAGTTACAGGAAATTCCCCAAAGCCTTTTAAAGAGATTCTAAAACAACCCCTGGCTTGCTACTGTTCTGACCACTAATAAATACTTAAAGCAGAAAACAAGAGCAAGAAAATCTACTTTGCCAACACATCTCACTAAGTAACAAGTAGAAAATACCAATGTTCCCAGCTCAGTCATGGTCAGTCCCAATCAACTGGCTGGTGAGTTCAGAAAAAGCTGCTATCAGAGGCCAGGCTGAAGAAGGCTCCATGGGAACACAAACTTTAAACAGCCCTTGCCCTTCCAACCTTTGAAGCCACACACATGACTTGTCACAATATGTCCAAGCCATCACGCTTCCTGACCTTGCTTCTACCACCCAAATATCTTTCATACTGAGTCCAGGGACACTGAAGGCAATCCTTTATAACAACCCTGGGGAAGGAAGGCTGGAACATTAGAGGACCATTCCAGCCTCCACACCATGAAATGCAGGTTACTGAGGTATGAAGGTCCAACCAGGAGAGAAAGTATCCAAGTTTGGGCTCTCAGCCAAGGTTACATCTCACTCAAAGAAAGCCAGGAAAGAGTTAAAGAGGTAAAAACAAGAGGGTTTGGGGCTGACTTTATAAGGCTCACTCCGAGAAACAGCTGGCTAGTTGTTTTGGTTTTTGTTTTTTTTTTTTTTTTAAAGTGGAACTTTGGCATCACGGCAGTAAAGCGGAGCAGGGCACTGATTTCCCTGGGCTGCAATCCTGTATGGTAAGTAAGGGTGGACGAAGACAGGGACAGGAATCCATGTCACTGCAGCCAAAGTGAGGCAGGCTTCCACCCCTCAACCTACCACTGTTCTAGGAGCCCCAAGTGGACTCTGTGTCTCATCACGAGTGCCAGCGCCATACAATCTGGTCTCTGGGACTGAGGTGACAGAAGGAACTGTGACTGAGTGAGCTTTAACCCCTCACAGGACTCTGTATGAGTCACTACGCACTAAGCAGCTCTCTTCCATGTGAGTCAATGAAATAACACAACGTCTCACCCATCTCCTTAAATTCTTCATTGGCTACTTCCAGCCAGGCAGCATCCATATCATTGAGGTCATAACGACAGACACTGTCTGCCAGTGTCCGGATATCAACATAGCCCAACTGTGGGGGCTCAGAGCCTGATGACGAGATGTACTTCTTGGGCCTGATGAACATGACAGATTTCTCTTCAGACACAACCCTGGTGAATAAGAAAACAAGTAGCCAGATCACCCTTTCTGCCTTGTACAACAAATTGTCAGAGATCAAGAGCAACTTCCTCTTCCAACCCTCATACCCAGACCATTCCTATGTTCATATAGTGTAAGGGCTTAAAAACCAAATGTCAACAATACCCCAGCTAGAAATCGTTAAAGCACCCAGATGGAAGCAGATGCTGCGGTCTTCCAAAGCCTCCCTAGCTCACACCCTACCATGTCTCCAACACAGCCTGCCCCAAAACTAAAAACCAAAACAACAAAAGACAAGTATTTCAACAGTTAGTTTTTAAATTCCTTTCCATTACTGGAGCTTGCTCATTCCCCCTGGATGTTGTCAGAACAGGAAAGAACTTGCTAAGCGCGGAGTTCTCAGGAATAGAGATGGCAGGGACAGCCACAAGCCGGATGCGCACACCACAAGGGACACCTCTGAATTCTCACCTTCCAAAAAGATTGAGCGAGAACACTGAGCTGTTGCCATTCCTAAGTATTCTAAGGGCCAGAGCCCATGATCCACACTCATGTGACTGCAGACAATTTCTCTACCACCACTCTCTCCCCTACAGCCTGTGAGCACAGAGAATTCCACCTCCCCATAGCCAGACTAGGGACAGCATAAAAGGAGCAAACCAGCCCATTAGAGGCTCTGTGGTCATAGTCCTTCTGCATCTGTTCTCAACCACATGCATCCACACCAACAGGATGCCCACTTTATAGGTTTCATCACCCTGGAATTTACGGGAGGAACTTACTGTGTGACAGAGATGGGCAAACTGAAGGGGTTTATTTCTCCTACGTGAGCAAGAACAGGTGTCAAGTGAGAAGCTCCAGTCATCTATCAAGTCATTTTCATCCTGACTTGGCACTACTACACAGGCTTCCTAGACTGTCAAGCCTGCTGGTACTGGTCAAACGGGACCATACATACCTTGAGCCCTGCTTCACACCAGGACCATCATCTGAAGGAGGTGACTTATGCCGGTCTAGCCACAGTATACTATCATTTGAACAGAGATCCCAAAATGATGGTAATCAAACCCATCAAGTGTCTAAGGAGACATGGAGTTAAGGACCCAGGAGTCAATGTCATCCATACTTGTCCATGAAGAGAGGCCATTTCACACACAGCAAGAGCCAACAGATCCTGGGGCAGTAAAGCCCAGATGCTGGCAGAGAGCACCCCATGCTCTCAAAGGACATACACAAAAGTGGAAAAAAAGGTTCCGATTTGACACAGCCTGTCCCAAAGGAACATCTAGGCCATGCTGGGAGAGAGGTGCACAGTAGGAGATTAAGAGGAAGCACCAGCATATGGAAAAGGCCTGTCCAGAGCTCAAATTCCTCGTCTGACACCATCCAACTGTCAGTCTCCTCCGTCCCTGTCATCTCCTAAACTACAGTCAGCCACTGCAGGAAGCACCAAGGCCACCATGACTCCCACTCTGAGAAGTTACACAGACTGCAGAGAGAAACAGCCAGTAACAACAGACTTCGCCCAGTCAGTCACTCCCAAAAACATCCTGGGCCTTCCATTCTCCAGTAAAAAGAGAGCAGCACCCCCTGCGATAATGTGCTAAGTTCAGAGGCCACTGCCCTCTGACTCACGGCCCTACATTTCTACATTTTTGCCTCTTATGAGGCCTCATGTTACTGCAGTGCGAACTCCAGAACTGTCCCTTCTATGCCTGCAGGGAGGTGAGTAGAGAAGCTTGTGTCTCCTCAGCGTGCCTACCTGGCCACAGGCTGCGGGATGGTCCCTGGGCTCACAGGCACCTGGACCCCTTTCTCCCACTCCTGTCTCCAGGGATCGGCCAGCACGTAGTACTCATCCGGGTTCAGCTGGTGGGAGTCGTGCAACTTCATGGCAGTGATCAGGTCGGTCCTAAACACCTGGGAAGAAGAGAAAGGGACAGTGGCATTTGCATTCGTTTCAGAGCACTGGCAGCTGCAAGGTCACCATGGCGCTGCCCGTAACAAGGACAGGGTATCAACACAAGTCTGCCCTGTTACAGAAACCCTTCACCTGACACTCCTTTGCCCTCACCCAGGACTGCTGTTGCTCCAGCTCCCTCAGCCAACACAAGCAGAGGGCGCAGTGCAGTGACTACATCAACGTAACTGCTCCCCTCTCCAAGACCTCTCAATTCACCAAGGGCTGCTCAACACAGGCTCTTGGAAATTCTTCAGGGAATGACAAGCCACTCAGGAGTGCTCTCTTTGGAGCCCATGTTTAAAAACAAAACTTTATTAGTCAATTAACCTCAAGGCAAAATCTAGAGCTACCCGATAGAGGTCACTATCTTCTAAACTAACTGCTGAGAGAAGCAGCCATCTCCTGAGGTGCAAGTATGTAGGGCAGGCGGAGAGTGAGAGCAAGACCTACGGTGGCTAATCCCAGGCAAAAATGCAGGCCTGCAAACATCTAGGGGGAAAACAGTCGGCCACTGTGCTGCCACAACTTCGACCCTGGACACAGTTTCTGTAGAAAGGTAGAACCCTGTCCTCACTGCCATCAAGACTCATCTCATGTCCACCTTCCAAGCAAGTACGCTAACTCATCACAAACCGCAAAAAAGCAAACAGCAGGGAAGGCAGCGCCCGCCTGGGCTCCCCTGTGGACTCATGGGCCCCTGGCATCCAAACCAACAAGGTTGGCTGACTGTACAGCGCACCTGTCTGGCAGCCAAGGCTACACAGCTGCTTCCCTGTCCAGCCTTCTCCTCAGCCCACTTACATCTGAGGATGTGTGTGCAAGGAAGCCCTGAGATAGATCGAGAACATTATGAGCCTGAATCTATATGCTGTGCCCAGTATACACAGCCACAAGGATACACTCCCTTATTTAGGACAGGATGCTCTTTCTTGTGCAGTTAAGCACGGGTGCACTGTACACCGGATAGCTTTTCAGGCTGCTCTCTTTAATAAACTTTGTCTTATTTCGTATAGGGTAGGGCCTGGATTAAAAAGGCCACTTCTCTGGCTGTCATTTTCAATCCTTGACATGTGCCAGGATACCACTCTCAACTTCTACAGTCCCATTAAGCAAGTCTGACTATGTACCTTCTGCAAAAATCTTACCATGAGCCGAAAGAGGGCCTGGTTAAAGTCAAAGCTATGAGTCCACACCAAGCAAATCAGGTAAAACAGAGCCCAGCTAAGCTATACAACAAAAACAAGCAAGTTTGCCAAAGAAAGGAAATCAGACTGAGGAAGAAGATGAGAAAAGGCTCCAGACCTGGGAGAGGCTCTGGCCCAAAGCTCAGGTGCCGGAGTAGACACCAAGGGCAGGGGTGATGGCAACCCGAGTGCATTACATACAACGCAGTTTGCACTCAGAAGATTTGACACAGACCAGGCAAGGACAGGGTGTGATGCCTGCTGCTCAGAGGGCTCCAATCCCACTCGCAGGCTGAAATAACCGCAGCACAGTATGGATAGAGAAAGGTGTAGTAGCAGTTACAGAGCCAACTTGGGACTTAACAGGAGAATTAAATACAGGAACAGAGATGTCCCAATGCCATAAACAATAAAAGTACGTACTGTAGCTCAAATAGACACAAAACCAGTGGCATTGGCCACAGCAGCCGACTGTGAGTGCTTTCTAGAACCAATCTCTATTGCCTT
This sequence comes from Micromys minutus, assembly GCF_963924665.1. Taxonomy (NCBI): domain Eukaryota; kingdom Metazoa; phylum Chordata; class Mammalia; order Rodentia; family Muridae; genus Micromys; species Micromys minutus. The sequence goes on along the minus strand of NC_137984.1, from coordinate 39,822,402 downwards.
CTGGCAGGGGATGTTACTCCATCACCAAGAAACTCCCCCGCTTCTGGACAAAGCACTCTCCAGTTACTCAAGGAAGTATGGGAAGGGATTCTGAGAAACACCTGTCGCTGTGTGGCCATCACACCATAAGCCAACTGAGGTCATCCCACAAACAGTGCAATGCCAAAGAACTTTTCCCACAGCATTTCCTGAGAACCCCGGCAGGCTGATACACCTGGGTCTGAATGCTCAGAGCCTAGTGATGGCCGCAGAGAATGCAGGTCTCAGGACAACAGGGGCCCCTAGCCAACCGAGGCCAGCAGGAAGATGCCTCTAAAAACAATTTTAGCAGGGAAATGAACAGCGAAATGTAGGGCATCAGGGAAACATAAAATGTGAAAACAAATTGGGAAAGATGGGGAAAGCCTTAAGCATAATCCCCAAAACGAAACTCCCAGAATCACATTGGGTTGTTGCCAAATAAGCCACAAATTCATGGCTAAAACTAACTTGAGGCTGGCAGTGACTTGGCAGCAGCTGAACCCGCTCATGTCCTGGCCAGAGGAAAACTTGTTGGGAGCCAGCGAAGATGGAAGAGGAGGAAAGGAAAAAAAGAATACAATTAATAATAATGCTAACATTCACTGCGCATGATAAGACATACGTGCCACATGCTTTGCATGTATGAGATTAAGTGTATTAATTACCCCACTTACTCCTGCTACAAGGCACACATCACTTCTCACCATCTTGCTGTATAAAGTGAGGCACTTGCCCAGACCTACACAGCATGAGGCAGGAATGTGGGCAGCAGGTTGGCATGCACACTTACGTGCAACACACATGATCAAGGCAAGCAAGCATTCAGAAATACCTCAGAAGGCTTTCGATCTTCATTTCTAGAAGAGGTACCACTCCTCCCGTGCTGGGATCGAGAATGCTGAGACCATGTCGTTGACAAGCCTGAGGAAACAAACATTCAAACAGGAACCATTAAAAACAAAAAGCACAGGGTCACTGTTTCAGCGGCGATGTGCTGCTAAGTTGCACAAGCATGAGGACCCAAGTTCAGGTCGCCAGCACCCAAGTAAAGAGTTGGCATGGTGGAGTATGCACGTGGATCCAGCCAGCCAGCTAGCTGCGTATGACTCAGAGGGTTGTGAAAGGCCTTGTCTCAAAAAGTAGAGCAGAAGACAAAGGGGAAGAGATTCTATTATCAACCTCTCATCTACACACACTCACAGACTTCACACATATCAAAAAAAAAAAGTGCAGGTCACCGAGGTATCAGGTGCTCGCCTACAATAAACCTCCACCAACAACCTGCAATGCCATCAACCTGGCTCTCACAGGGTCCCTCCTTCCAGTTATTTTCCAAACAGGCCTAAGGTGATCACTAGGCTCCAGCGTACAGGGTGCTCTGCCTCGTCAACAGTGAGCAAAGAGAGCCCTACAGCATTCTCCAGGGCTCCAGGCCATGGCCAAAACATTAAAAAAAAAAAAAAAAGTTGCCTCCACAAGGCATAGAAAAGACAGAAACCTCCACAGAGCTTTAACCTCACCTACACTACACCTGTCTTCCAAAGTGCCCCAATCCCTCTGGTGGCTTCTCACCAGAAAACCCAAAATCATAAGTGTCTCCAGGCCTAAAACTTCTCTACAACACTCAGAGCCCTACCTGTCTGCAGTACCCTTCAAGCCACACTGCCTTTCTTCCTGGGGCCCTTATTCTTGGGGTTTCTCCATCCCCAAGCAGTTCCAAAGTAGCTCAGACTCTAACCAGAACCCAGGGAGCCTACAAGAGCTGTACTCTTAGACTAAGCTCTTAGACTAAGTTCACTGCAGACCTGTATCTCATTGGTGGTAGACATCAATTTCTGAGTCATTCTAAAATCTGCCAACTCTGCAGCATAAAAACCAAGCCCCATGCTCTGCTTGCACATGCTCACTTCCGCCTGTTCCAGCCCCTGAGATGAGTCCCATGGCCTTTTCTACCAGAGGTCAGAAACCCACAAGTCATTCAGACTCTCCTCCTTCCTGCTCAAGACATGGCCAGTCAATAACCAAAAGTTCTAAGCCTCAATCAATAGCCTCCAATCCCTCAAAACCCTAGCTCCTCTTCCTATCCCATCCTGCCGCCACCCCCTCCTATGTGGTGTGGCCCACTACACTGGCCTCTGCTTTTTGGACACACAACTGCAGCCAAATAGGAAATGGCACTCCCAACCACCTTCACTTTTCTAACTTCCTGTCTGTTACTACAGCGCCTGGGCACTGAACCTTTTCACATCTCAGAAACTGACAAAATCCCAAGATGTTAAAAACAAAAGCCCAAGAGAGCCACCTTTAACAGTGAAACCACCCGTCACTCAAACCCTTACTGGGCCAGAATCAGCAGACAGACACATCAACAAAGTTAAGACCTGCACATACACCTCTCATCCAATTCCCAACCCCACAGCTACAGAGATTGTGAGAGGGCTCTAAGAAGGTCTTGCGCTACCCTTGAATACTAGTTCTGAGGCCCAGTACTAGATCATCTGGCTGCCATCACTTCTGTAGAATGAGACTCCTTATAAGTGATTTGTGGCATTCCTGGTACTATTTCAGAAGATGCTCCGGATTCAGCATGAAGTGGGACTGGAGTGTAGCCTAGTGCACAGTGCTTGCCTAGCAATCTCTAGGCCCTAGGTTCCGGTGCCAACTCCAAGCAACAATGGTACTTAGAACTGAAAATGCATGGGAATACCAAGAAAACACACACACACACACACACACACACACACAGAGGAAATAGTGTGAGTGCACTGGATGGGGCTGGTCATCACTGAGAAGAAAGTGGCTGGGTGAAGTCCTGCACAGGCTTCCTATACCTTCCGACCCACAGCCCTGATATGGAAATATAAAATGGGCATAAAAACAAAACATTTACTGGCTATAAACCAAAGAAAAGGAGGCCATGAATGTGAAAGATGGGAGCACAGGTACAGTGCGAAGATCTGAAGGAAGAAAAATATAAGTGATGATATAAAAATATAAGGATAAAATAAAATAAAAATAATATACCCAGAAACAACCTAAAAATCCACCACCAGACTGTAAAGGGATAAATAAAACATGACACATCCCTTCAGTGAAACACTAGCCAGCAATAAAAAAGGAACACATTATAAATAGATGGGCAGGAAACACGTGCTTTGTATAACATAGATAAATACTGAAATAAATACACTCAGTGAATGAATGCAAAGAACCAGAGCAGGCAAAGGTGCATTGCACTGATGCAAAGTCGAGGATGAAGACTGATCTATATGGACAGCTGATCAGTGGCTGCCTGGGGCAAAGTTGGCGGGACCTGTTATTTTAATTTTGATGACATAATACATGCAACATGGCTAAACCTCTCAAAGCATACACTTAAACATGTGCAGCTTGCTGTACATAAATTATCCATTATGAAACTATAAGGAAGCTATTACCTCTAAGAAGAGCCATTCACAATATGAAAACCTCCAGTCCCCTTCCACTGGTGAGACACAGAAATCCTAGACTAGATGGGGACCCCAGTGAACAAGCAGAACAGGAAGCCATGAGATCTCCCTGCAACAGGGAGTCACTACGCCACAGAGAACACGTAGGCATGAGAGGTTCAGAATTCTTAACAGTTCAACCCAGTCAGTGCACACACACAGAAAATTCTCAGTAAGCAGAATTCTGAATCATGGATATGCTTTTCGACTTAAAAAATGTCATTTAAGAGAGTCACTGGGTGTTACTCTAAGGAAAACCATCAGAGCACACCCAGAGCTGAAGATGGTGGGCACAGGAACACATTCTGGATTTACTTCGCACAAAGATGCTTCTGAGCTCCCAGAAAATGAGGCACCGCTCCACTCCGTAGCAGTGTGGGCCACTGCTCTCTTGTGGAATGTTTGTCCATCCACAACACATTCTGAAAGTCTAAAGGGCTCATGCCACTACCTGGCTAGTAGTACAGCAGCGCCCCACCCCTGTGCCATCCTCTCCAGGCTGGGAGAGCATCATTAGATGCTCCTACAATACTCCCAGCTTAGTACGCTGATGTTCCTCTGCTATCCTGGCAACAAGGGAGACTAAAGTAAGAGGAGCCAAAGCTAGAGGCCAGCATGGGTGTGATGTAGCAAGATCCAGTCCCAAAAAACCTAATAACAGGAATAGTAAGTATTTACATTCCTCACTAACTAAATCACAGCATAAAATACTTTTTAGCAGGCTTGTCCAATGGGAAATGAGAGACTCAGCGTCTATAAGTAACTCATGCTATAGCGAAGCCTGGGACGGTGATGTGAAGCCAGTCTTCCACTCTGCTCTGGGTCCAGGCTACAGACAGCTGAAGGCAAACTGTACCATCAGGCGCCACACCCATCACCGCAGCACTTGGGAGGCGGAGTCAGGAGCTCAAGATCATCCTCCACTACTCAACAGTTTGGGGTTAGCCTGGGCAACGATACAGTAAGTATGCTAACTTTTGTTTCCTTCTCTTCTTGCCTTCAGCAGAGAAGTGATCTTGGCAATAACCACTAAAATGATGGTCACTTACGAGTATGTTACCTAAAGCTAAGTCCCCTCTATTGACAAATCTGATCTAAAATTTCTTATGTATGCAATACTCAAGTTAGAACAGTTTTGTTAAACTATCTCGAACACTAAGAAGAATAAGGGGAAAGGGTTTTTGTCTGTTTTTAACTTCCATTTAGGACAGAACATTTAGGACTAGCACAGTCACAACAGAAGCCCCACCTATGAAAGCACCAAGCCTCTCCCCGATACCCCAGAGGTGACTCTCCATGTATGAGCACAACTCGCTTCTGGCCTTAGAACTAAAACCACTTATACATGACCAGCAATGCTGAATGCCACGGACCAGTATCACAGCGTCAGGATGCAGACATTGCCCTGGGCAAATAAAGTAATACCACATAAATCCCCAACTGAGATTACACAAAGAGCACCTGATCAACCTGTGGTGTTCGCTGGGAAGGACCCTCCTCAGCTCTTGCAGCCTTACTCTTTCTTGCTGCCTTACTGGACCAAGTCACTCCTACCAAGCATATGGTTTAACGGAATTCCTTAAATAGTATTTAGCTTTTCTTACTTTTATAGGGAAAGTATGTAAGGCTATAGATCAGAGCTATAATCAGCCTCAGACAACCAATAATATTTCTGCCACAAAAGGAACATTTTATTCCAATTTGTTTCTGCAGATAAAATGAAACCTTTGGAAATAATAAAACTAGCTGGTGAACCATCTTCCCACCTTTCCAGACTCCCAAGGACTAAGAAGCCTGGGTGGAAGGAAGTGGGAACTTAAGGGCTTGCCTCTCCCAAACACACCTAGGCACAGGGTCTAACTTCAGAGTTTGGCCAGGCTACCCAGTCCCCAGAACCTAACAATTACAGACACTGCCTACACACACCCTGCCGGTCTTTTACCCAACTGCAGGCATGGAGTGGCTGGAGAAAGACCAACAGTGCCTACAGCAGATGAGGGCTGGCACCTGCCACAGAACAGGCCCATCCCTCCCCAACTGTAAATACTACACTCTTGCTCCCCTGGGCCAGGCCAGAAAACAAAGCAATGGGCTGCAGACTCAGAAGCCAGTGGCAGCAGCTATTCCTGTGGCCCCATGCTGACATCTGCAGCTGCCTCTCCTCCACCTGGACATGCTGCCAAAATCCCATCAGGCCTGCAGGCAGGAGAGGCTGGGAGGTGACTGCACAGTCCCAGCCCTGGTTTTAAACAAGACTCAGGACATACATACATTGGGACCACCTCCCAAAGTCCATACAGGGGAGAAGAGTCCATGCAGACATACTTCCACTGGCATGCAGTAAGAGCTACTTGCTCTTCACCATCAACTCTCGCCATAATTATCAAGTCACTAAGCCTGAGCAGTCAGACATAAAGGCCCACTATCCACCATATGTTCTATACTGAACCGACTACACGGCGAAACTACAGATGAGCGTCTGGCAACTGTCAGTCCTATCCCCCACAACTACCATCAGTCCTGCACACAGCCAAGAGCTCGCTGTATATGGTGCCACTCAAGCTCAACCTTCCAGATGGACAGACAGAACATAATAGGAGAAAAGAAATGGCCCCTCAGAGACTGTGTGTGTGTGTGTGTGTGTGTGTGTGTGTGTGTGTGATTATATATATATATATATAGATAGATAGATAGATAGATAGATAGAGAGAGAGAGAGAGAGAGAGAGAGAGAGAGAGAGAAAGAGACTGAACTTGTGCCTTCACACAAGAACGTGTGCAGGCACCTGCCACATGTGTGGAGGTCAGAGGACAATTTACAGGAATGGGTTCTCCGTTGGGATCTAGTGATGGAACCCAGGTTTCTAGCTTTGGCAACAAAAACCTCAATACACTCTGCCTGTGCTGGACACGCTGTGGGAGCTTTCCAAACTTAAAAAAAAAAAAAAAAACTTCAGAAAAAATTCGTGCAGAAGTAAACAGAAACACTTTCACAGGTGTCACTGACAGTCAAAGAGAAAATGACAAACTCTGGTCAGAGAAGTAAAAGGCAGGAGTGGTGAAGACCAGGTTGAGTGCCTCACACACAACTTGGGTGTCCCAAGCTCTACTAGGTGACTCTGCCCGCCTGCATGTATAGTGGGAACCTCAGCAGTCCCCCAGAAAGTAAGAGAAAACCCTCCTCTGGAGAAAACTTCCTGCCTTCCCTGACTCCAACTTCCCCCTTCACAGCTCCTTTGCCTGACACAGATGTCAACTCTCCAGCTTCTCAAACAGCTGTCAGATCTGGCCATAGCTCACTTCCACATGTCCCTCCCCTATCAGTTCTATACTCACTGCTCCATCCCTTCCCACAGCAACAGCCACAATTCTGCCAGACAGCCCAAATCTACACAGCAGTTTCCGATTTGTGGCTGACCTCGATTCCTGGAGGGGGGGCATATCCATGCTTGTGCTGACCACCTGAGGTGTCTGTCAGGCATTCAAACAACCCTGCCTACCCAAAACTTTTTATCCCTGGGACCTGCCCCAAAAGCTGCCTCTGACCTGGGTCTATCCAGACCACCTCTTTCGAGTTCCTACGTACCGTTTCTACAGCATACCAAAAGAGCTGTAAAACATTCACATCAGAGCGGTTCTTCATGTCTGAGGCAACGTGCCTAGAAAGCAGGCCAGTGCCTTTCCCATCCAGAGTTGAACGTGCAGTGTCAAACCTAAGTTAATGGGCTGCAGTGCAGACACTGAGCGAGGTACAAAATTCCCCTCTGCCGTCTGAAGGGAGCGTTTCTCTCGGCAGTCAGTTAGCTCAACAGACACTGTGTGACATTTATTTTGACTGCCAGGAAGCCAATGAACTCCTGGTTCTCAGCTACACTGTGAAAATCTGAGGTTGCCAGAGAGCTGAGCTGCAGACAGTGACAGTATTAAACTCCATCCCGTGAAAGCAGGAAAGGGCAGGGACGCATGTGCCATCTATGAAGAACCTGGACTTGGTACCCTCACATTACGCTAGGCAGTCCTCCATCTGCCCTCAGAGCCCCGGGCAGGCTGAGCTAGTTAATCATTACCTGGCTTTGATTAAGTTCCCTCTTCATAGAGAGCAATGTGAGGTACCATAAATGCTGTTTAATGAAAACAGACACACCAGTGGCTCTTGGAACTGAATTCTTCTCCCTGGATAACACACAGGAAGCCTGTAGGCCTGCCTGCAGTCAACCTTACTGGGAGAGATCTGCTTACAACCCTGCAGTATCACACTCATGTGTGTTTCTCCAGGCCTTGCCTTTCTCTGACCTGCTTGATATGCAAAAGGCCTTGGCTATTTAAAGCATTATATTAAAAAATCATGTTTTTACACTGACCCAAGCCCTGGTAGGCTCCAAGAACAACAAAGCAGGACTTACTGCCATTGTCGTCAGAATCCTCACTGCTGCTGGGAAGGCGACCTCGTTTCATGATCTCCCCGGGAGACAGCAGGCAGCCTGCAAAGCAATGAGACAGCACTTAACCCAAGATGGTAACATGCGATCATCAACTTGTGCTTCAGATGGCAGCCAGGATGCTGCAAACAAAAGCAAACACAGGGCCTCAAGTAGCATTTGAATTGCAAACAGTGAAAAGACCAAAGGCACATAATTAGCTGAAATCATTAACAGACCAGGTTAAGAGTCAGTGGGGGCAGGGAGGGTAAACTCATATGTGGGCAGGTCTCCCAGAGGTGCCACCCTTCCCTCCCCAGTTCCCAGATGTCACTAGCAACTACTCCAGGAGTCTCTTCAGCCCTGGCAGCCAGCACTACAGAAAACAATCCTCAGCAGTGAGCACTGCTCTCTCAGACAGACCCATGCTCTGTGCATGTTGGGGGGCAGAAACAGGGCTGTGCCTACTGCTGTGTTTACAATACCGCACTGGCAGGATTAGGCTTCCTTGCCAAGTCCTGCTAAAATGAGCCCCAAATTTTGCCAAAATGAGCTACGCAACAAGCTGTGGTTCTAGAAAGAACCAGTGGGGTGATGGGAAGACACCCATTTTCATCTGCTAGCCCTACCCCTCAGTGTACGCAGCTGGAGCTAGAAGGAGCTACAGGCTCCAGGAATTCCAATCCAGACCCATTGCTTTGCTCCTTACAGTGACCTGTGTAAGGTCACACTGGACATGGAACCTCCACTCCGTGTTACCCAAATCCTTTCCAGACAAGTATGAATTAATTAATAAGAAATCAGGTGGCACAAGAAGCCCAATCTACCTGGCCAGGTACCTCCAGGTACCTCCAGCACCTGTTAAGTAAAACACTGCCTTCAAGAAAGGAGAGCAGTGGGCGGAGACTGCAGTTACTGAACTTGTACTGATCTATCAACAGTTTTCCAACAAATCAAAAAAGCTTTTCTGAACTAAAATTATTGATTGCCTTGACATCTGTGTGGCCACATTCTTACTGCCAGATCAATGACTCCCAAAGAGGGAGCTTTTCAAGCCAGCTGAACAGCAACCCTACACACACACACACACACACACACACACACACACTCACACACAGTGTGAGAGAGAGGGAGAGGGGGAGGGAGAGGGGGAGAGAGAGGGAGGGAGGGAGGGAGGGAGGGAGGGGGAGAGAGAGGGGAGGGGGGGAGAGGGAGAGAGGGGGAGGGGGAGAGGGGGAGAGAGAGAGGGGGAGAGAGAGCGAGCAAGCCCTCCTTGCTGGGAATCACCACAAATGTAATGAAGTTTGTTTCCAGTGAATTCGAAGCACAGGGGAGCAGTGTGAAGAGCCACTGCATTAGAGCAGGGTAGTAATTAAAAACCCAAAATTCCACTCTGAGCAGACCTGTAAAGGGGAAGTCAAAAGAAGCAGAAAACACCAGACTACAGGGGAGCAAAATATGCCACTTGGGCCTAAGGTTTATGTTGAGTTGCCTTCCCCCTGCCTGATCAACAACTGCAAGGCGTAAGTTTACCTTTTGTGAAGAAGGCAGTTTCCACTAAGGTGCGGCACAACAGCTCTCACTCATACCCAATTACCATTAATCTCCCTACATACTTCAAGGTCCTTTTCCCACAACTTGTCCCCCTCAAACCCAAGCCCCCCTTGGCTGTAGTCCTTTTGCAATGTATATTGCCCTTTTGAAAGAAGCACTGTGGGTGAGGCTGAGCTCTGGTACTGGACCAGAGCGTTACATGAACCCACTGTGGGCTGCTCACTATCATCTGTCTCTGACTCCAGCCTCTGTGGGCACCTATATTCCCATGCTCGTACCCACAGACACATAACTAAAAATAAATAATTTAAAAATAAAATAGTTTATTTTCTCATATCTAATGCCTTTGGGGCTGTTCTTCAATCTTTTAACATGACACAAACCACACACACACACACACACACACATACACATACATACAACGTTTATATGCCTCTGTTCCTGTAACTTCTGTTGTCAACAATTCACAGGCTAGCCCATCAGGACCCCAAATGGGTATTTTAGAGCCACAGGACTGGATAGTATGTTTCCCCTTTTGGAACAGACCCTTATGATTCATTCAGAGATTCAGACTCCTGAACTTTAGTGTGATGTTTTTTATGTTCCTCCAGAGAAACTTACCCAAATCAAAAGTCTGTGGGCTTTTTTGTTTACCAACTGATTTTCTAAAATCAGTTGAAGGGGACTGTAGGGGATAGCTTAGTTGGTAAAGTGCTTATAGCCCAAGTGTGAGAACCCAATTTCCACACCCACAACCCACATAAAAGGCAGGGTTCCCAGCACTGCAGGCAGATACTGAAAGACCCATGCATGGGGCTTCCTGGAAAGCTAACCAGCCTATCCTAATCTCAAAAAAGCAAAACAACTCCTAAGGCACTAATGCACAGCCACACATACCAGTAAAGCCACCTTCAGAAAGACACAGTCTGTGGGGTAGTTTCATTCACAGAATGGGCAACCACAGTACTACGATATCTCACCTGTAACATGGGACACTTGGCAATCTACCTGAGCACTCGTGCACATCATGTCCACGGCTGACACACACACCCATGACCACCTTCCACTTGTACTGACTGTCTTCCCTGCCATCTGTGTGCTAGAAGCACCAACTGCTGACAGCTATACTCTTTTCTCCAACCTTCTAAAACCACCCCTGCTCCCCAGGGGTATAGAGGGAGGAAACACCTCTCGCTCCTCACAACTGTGTCAGCTCTCTGAAGCCTGAGATAGTTTTTTATATTTCGAAAGTCACCACCTTAAGGTGGAATTCCTAAAAAGTAACGGTGCAATGCCCAGCCTGAGGTTCACCGCCTCCCAAGCAGACAAACTGTGTGCGATGAGAGTCCGGGGAGACCCTTGTTTGCTTGCTAAACAAGGTAGCAGGAGTGACTCCATCTTCACAGACTCAACCTAGGCTTACCTAAACATGCCAAGAACTTGGAATCCCTGCCCACCAAAATGCCCTCATCCCAGATTTCAACTTAAAAAAAAAAAAAAAAAAACTCTAGCTAGACTTACTTATGTTCCAAAATTCAAGGAAAAGCACAAGTAAAATTAATTATTTTCCTCCTGCTGAATCCACTCGTATTCACCCTGAAGACCCTGTGTAATGGAGCTGAAAACAGTGTGCTCTGCCTGTGGTGGGGTTAATGTTCGGCAAAATTCCCTCCTCTATGCCTCTAATGTACTTAAACCTTGACATCAGAATGATTCATCTCACCCAGGACTACTTACTGTATCAGAAAAATCAAAGCCTGTGTTACTATCTTTAACACACACAATGGAGGCTGTATGTTGCAAGCCTCTGTCCACTAAAAGCCAGCAGAAGAGCCTCTGCGTCACTATCCCTGATATCTGGAGCACTGGCTGGCTGCTACCTACAGGAATAGTAAGGAGCTAAGTGATAATCAATTGAAAGGACTCCTCACAATACTCCAGAGAAAGCAGGAAGATGCCTAAGAGCATGAGAGAAATACCTGAAGAGGTGGGGCCTGGCTCTGAGGAGCTTCCGGCCTACAGAATGAAGACTGGAAAACAAGAGAAAGCCAGCACCTCTGGCGCTCAACAGTGGTGAACACTGACAGGTCTGTGTGAACCCAGAGGGCTGAAGGAATCAAGGTGAGGGGACCAGAGGAAGAGCACCTCTGCATATGACTCAGACATCATCTCCACACTCCAGACAAAGTGGTTTCCTTTTTCTTTTCTGTTCTGTTCTGTTCTTTTCTTCATTTAGTGTGTCTGCATATATGATGATGCACCACATACATGCCTGGTGCCTGAGATCATGAAAGATCATTAGATCCCCTGGAACTGGAGTTAGAGATGGTTGAGTCACTAGGAGCTGGAATTCAAGCCTGGGTCCTCTGTAAGAACAGCCTTAACCCTTAACCATTGATCCCTATCAACAGCTCCTAGGCATCCTTTCTTATATGTGATTGCCAAAGCTTACTGATTGACACTGTGTAACTCTGTCAAGTCCCCCCATTTCCCTATGGGTTTGGTCTTCAACCACAATCATGGTTTGAATTCATCACTGAAACAAGAAAGCATGCCTGGGCCTAAGTATGGAGGGGTGGAGCATACTGGGAGATGCTCACAGCACAGCCCTCGGGACTAGACGAATGCTTCTCTTTCCAGGGTGGACACACAGATGTGAATTTGGCCAGTTTGGCTCACTCGCCGTGTTAGGAAGCCTTTCACCAGATGTGGCCTTCTCATTCTTGGGACTTTCCAGCCTCCAAAGCCATGAGCCAAATAAAGGTCTATTGTCCTGAACTTATCCATCGTCAGTTACTCTACTGTAGCAACAGAAAACACACTAAACCAGCCACGTCCAACTAGACATCCTTGTCACAGCCAACTACAGGAATTAAACCATCCCTGAGATTTGCTCAAGGAGACCCATGAATTCCCCTCTCCAGTCTATACTTTGAATACCAAAGTGCAAACTGCCCAGAACCCTTCCCAGCTTTACCCAAGCCTCCATCCTAGAAAACTTCCAGACAACACCTTGGATGGGCCAGGCCTCTTGCCAGTTCTCTGCCTGTGCCAAGGGTGCTCTGCTGCCCTCCCGAGGGCTAAAAGTTCAGACACAGATATCCCCCTGCACTCTGACTCCATGCAGCTAACTGGGTACCACCTACTTCAAAACTTTCCTCTTGCTAAGTTGCTGTTCAAGATGATCATTTAACAGTTAATGAGCAGGACATGGTGGCCCATGTATGTAAACCCAGCACAGCAGGCAGGTGCAGGATTCCAAGTTTAAAGTCAGTCTAGGCTTAAGAAGATCTCTCAAAAACGCACACATGGGGCCATCAAGATGGTTTAAAAGGTGAAGGTGGTTGTCACCAAGTATTAATCTGAGTTTGATGCCCAGAACCTACACAGTGGAAGGTAAGAACTGGGATCTACACGTGCAGGCACTACACATATGCACATGCAGGGACACATGCATGCACATGCTTGCATATCCACATCTGTAATTTTTAAAAGTTTAAAAATAACAATAATGGAAAAGAAAAGACATTACGGCAGACTTCTTCAAAGGAGATGGCAGCACTCTGAAGTGAGCAAGCAAGTCTTGCAGTGAGGAAAGGTGAAATTGAGGCAAGCCCAACTCACATCCCAGCTGAGGATCAAGGCACGATGGGGTGAAGTTCCTTAGCTCAACCGACTAGGTAAGATTTGTGTAGAAGCCCAGCCAGGAGTTAGTGCTTGGACACCTTTTACTGACTGAGCAGGACTCTCCATTTTTATTTAATATGTGTGATGCTTTGCCCACCGCTGCTGCCAGAAAGGGGAGTGAGATCCCCTTGGAACTGGAGTTACCCAAGCAGTCATGTGCATCTGGGAATTAAACCTGTGTCCTCTGGAAGACTAAGCACTGAGCCATCCCCTCCATCTATCCATCTGTTAGCACCAAGACATCTGCACAGCTGTGGTGGGAGCTCAGGACACCACTCACTGGGGGTGGCAAGCAATTCAATCTGTTGCCTGAGCTAAAGAACAGATAGCACACAGGGTAACATGTCACACTGTGGCCTTTCCATACTTGGGTCCTTATACTTGGTGTTTATTTGCCCCTCTCCCACATGCCCCCTTCTTACTGGTCTTCTTCCTCCAGACAGTCCCCACTTCTGCTTTCATGTCTTATGTGTTCCATTAGCCTTTGGCTCCCCTATTCCAAGATTCCTTCCTTTAACAAGGCTGATAATGACAGTAGGAAGGCCCAAACCACTTTGAGGTCCAAGAACAGCCTGATAAGCCCTGTCTTATGCAGCATTCTGGTTCCCTGCAGTGTGCCCCTGAAGATTACAATTTCTGCAGAATAGTGACTTTTTTATAATGCTACCAAACCTGACCTAAATGAATCCAACATACAGAAGCCCAGAGTCCACATGCTGTGAGAAACATGACAGCTAGAAAAGTACTAGGTAGTAGGCTCATCGTGTGGAGCACTAGGAAGTCAGTCCTTCCTAGAGAGTCAAGGAGAGGTAGCTGGCCAATGACCCCAACTGGACCATTAAGCGGCCATCTGGCATCTCTGTTCACTGCAAGGTGAGATACACCAACCCAGCTGTCAGCTGTAGTGGGAGCTCAGGATGCCACTCCTTCAGGGTGGCATGCACACTCAATCTGTAGCACAAGCTACAAACACTCTAACTACACATCGATGCCACGAAAACCTCACCAAGTAGAAAGCTACAATGCAAGCAAGCTGTAGACAGTTGCCTTCCTGGATGGGGTAACCAGAGAAGCTGTGTGGTTAGCAAGGTCCCTCAAATCCTTCAAACCTTAGTTTCCTTTGCCTGAAACTGAGGAAGCTGCCAAGCAGTGAAAGGAAAGAGCCGGCAGATGACTGCCTTGCCCTAAAATAGCTCCCAAACTAGAGTCACTGAGTTCAGTGGCCCCAGGGTCAGAGAAGAAATCTTACCGAAGATTAAGAAGGGAGAGTATTCAACACTATTCCTGGGAAAAGGGACTCACAGGAAGAGACAAATCAGCCAGGACTGGACCAAGCAGGGACCATTTATCAGGTCATAAACTCTACAGCTCTAATAAGGATCACACCCCAGTGATTTTACTATCTTATGGCTCATATGCAAAAAGGCTGCCTTTTTCCTCAAGTGTCAATTTTACGCACTTATGTCTCCATTGTTATTTATGTCACTGGCAAGAAGTTCCAGAAGGTACTCAATTAAAACCTCCACACACTTCCTTAGCCAGTTATCACCCAGTTCAGCACGATGTATACAGAAACTGCCTCCTGGACAAATGGCCGAGTCCCTGCACATGACCACAGCCGGTGTTTGCAGGCTTGCTCGCCTTACTCACTGGGCAGGTATCTCTGTGCCCTTTAACTGGAGCACCATCTGTTATGCTACGGTGAAACTTACTGGTGTCCTTCCATGCTCTGTCAGTGAATTGCACTCTCCCAAGGCACGTGCTGTCAAACACCAGGTGACCTTACACAAGGCTGAAATCACATCAGCTACTGTGCTGTTTGCCTGTTCACACATTTCAGTATTACTCGATGATTGACTTGCAGGTTGCAATAGTGAGCCCCTAAAAACTTCGTGCCCCCCCACCAGGCCATCTTCTGTTCTGAAGACTGTACAGCTTTCTAAGCAACCAGATGCACACAGTAAAACCTGCCCGTCTGTCCCTAGATTAATGTGAAAGAAACCAAGTGTTATCTTAACTTTTAAGGCAATGGCGCATAAAATTACCAAAACTAATCCATATGCTCGAGTCTAGTACAGTGACAACAGCTTACACATTTCCCATTTTAACTAAAATGAGAAACCATAATACATCTAAGCCAAACCTAACCCAAAAACAATCAGAAAGTTAAATAGATCCCAGTTAACCTTCCAGGCACTGCAGTCTAGATATTTCAACCAAAATAAATGAGCTTTTTTAAAATGCATGTCATATACCAAACTTTAAAGAAAATGCTGCCCAAGCTACTATAGGGCCTTGCTATAGAGCTGATGTCAGCAACAAGTGTGTCCTCCAAAAGAGAAAAACCCTGAAAATTGAGCGAATACCATTGTTGGGATTCTGTAAACCCCACCCCACAGTTACCTGGCAACAGCCAGGTATGCTCCACCCTAGTTACCTGACACTATAAAGGGAGCTGCCTGTCCCCTCCTCTCTCTTGCTCTCTTGCTCTCTTGCTCTCTACCCCCTCAGTCACTCCTCTCTCCACCCCCCCACATGCTCATGGCCTGCCTCTCCTCTACTCCTCTCTCCTCTCTCTCTACCCCCTTAACTCCCCTCCCCATGCCCCGAATAAACTCTACTCTGTACTATGTGACTGCTCCCTCAGGAGGAAGGGATTCCCAACACGGGTCTTATCTCACTGGACCTCCATGGAGCATACCCCCCCACCCCTTTATCTGTTTCCTACCATTGGTGCTGAAACTCAGGACATCTCTTTTCTCACCCACTCTACTTTCTAATGGTGCAAACATTAACACCGCCCTGTAACTGTGAGCACCAACTTGTGTAGATTCTTTACCAATTAATTAGTCTGAACTCAGATTTTAAAAGCCAAGAAAACCAGCTGGGAGAATCTTAAGGAATTTATAAACAAAGGCTCCTGAACAAATCACAAGGTGCTCTCACTTGCCAATTTATAAATGATCCAATCACTGCTTACGCCTAACACAATCCTTTAAGCCCCCTAGGTCTATGACTGAGCACTTAATTAAGAGTCAGAACTGAAGCAGGCCAAGAGAGGAGGATGAAACAGGATGGAAGTTTAAAGCCAGCCTGGACTACATAAGGAATTCCAGGTTAGGTTATACAGCAAAATCCTAGATTGAGGGTCGGGAGAACCTGAATAAGGCAGCTATGAGAGGCACTGTGGTCACCGATGCCTTAGTGCCATGATAGATTTTAACTTCATTTAACGTGAAAGTAAATAAATTCACTCCCAAAAAAATAACATCAGTAGTCACCCTGACCTCGATCTTGATCTTCCCAGCCCTATTTCCCTCTACAGGGAATCCCTTCCTGTAAGACAGGTTAACATATGGAAGGATAAGCCAGCATAGACTTAAAGCAAAGCAGGCAAGCTATAGGTGTAAAAATTCCAACAAAAACTACACAAAAGGGAGGAGGACAAGGGACACCCACAATTTCTCATACTCAAAGGGAAAATCTAAAGAACAAAAAATGGTCATGGTGGTTCTAAGAAAGTGGGGGACGGTGACCCATTGTATTCTAGACAGAGAGTACCAAGAACTTTTATATTTCTTGAAGCCCTTTACCATAAATGTATGCCATGCTCCTATTCCCCTGCTTCAAAAACCTGACGTTTCTTCTCACCAGAACTGAACGAGCCAACCGTGAGCAGAAGCTAGCACCATATGGCAAGCAGCACCAATGAGGTACAGGTGCACACGCGCACACCTGCACACAGACGCACGCACAAGCGCACCCACTCCTCAGACAGGGCAGTACACAGACTTATCCCAAAAAAGTGCCTGATAGAAAGGCACGGAAAAAAACCTTATTTACCAAGGCATTCAGAAGTTACCAGTCCGTCTGCCTTGAGGTTTCTGAACCAGATTCTAACACACAGGTCATACTGGGAGATCATCAAAGAATGACATTTTAGGGAAAGACGAAAAGAACCAAAGTAAAGATGAGAAAGAAAGGGTTACAAACCCACTATTGTACCCTTAAGAACTTTTAAGTGCTCACACAGATATTCTCACTGGTTATATACAAAGCAGCCTTTGCAGAAGCCTGGCTCAAACAGCTAATGATAATTACGCAGTACAGACTGACATGTACTGCTTCTGAGGAGCTTTTTATCTTGATCAGAGCCAACTGTGAGAGGCGATTGGCTACCACTAAAAGTGTTGTCACCAAAAGCACTCTGCAGCACCATCCTGGTGGCAGCAAGAGAAACATCCTCCCAGTGTGTGTCCAAAGACCCTGACAGCGAGCTTAGCAAGCACTGCACTTCACATCACAAGTTCCACGTGAGAACAAACACTTCATCACAATTGCACACCACACAGAGATGGCTGTAGAAACATCAGATGGTCTGAAAACCTAGCAGAAGGTCTGCAAAGCACAAGGCTGAAGCGGATGCCTCTGACAAGAGAACATGGCTACAGGAAAGTTTCCCCAAAGGAACCGTAAATCAAGAACTGCAGTGCTGAACCAGACTCCAGAGATAAAAGAATGGATGCACTCTCCCAACTTTAAAGAGAGCACACACATGCCTGCAGAGGGCCAGCAGCACAGGAAGAATACAGAGGACTAAGGCAAAACCACAAGCTAAACCAAAAGTCCCTTGCCAGGTGGTAAGCACACCTCCTCCTGGGCCCTGGACCATGGTCTTCCCAGATTCCTAGAGGACTAATGGAGAACTCTCTAGAAGACTGATCAGCAAGCAGACACGTAGCCTGAAATCCAAACAGCAATCTGTCAAATGAAGCATGGCTCCTGGCAAGCTAACATAAAGGTGGTTGCCACTGCCACCCACCCAGTGGAACACACAAAGGCAAAGCTGAAAGAGCACATTCAAAGTCCCATAGCCCAGTCTACCACAGGCACCCAGCCCTCAGAGCAGCAGGCAGGAAGTGATTGACAGGACACATGCACTCTCTCAGAGTACTTGCTGCTCACTCCAGACCTCTTATCCACACAGGTGACTATGTAGGCACATGGGGACATAGGAGCCGAAAACCACAACTCTGAGAACACCGCGATCCGTGTGATCCATGTGATGGATCGCAGTGTTACTCCAGTCTGATATGACACAATAAAGTCAATTAAGGTTAAATAGATGATTGATTGACAGAAGACAGAGGAAGAAAGGACCGCCCTCAGACTAATCAACTCTCTATATTTAATCTTCTTTTTTTTTTTTTTTTTTTTTGAGACAGTCTCATGTATTCCAGAATGGCCAGCAATGCCCTAGAGAACTTCAGATGACCTTGAACTTCTAATGCCCCTGCCTCCACCTCCTGAATGTTGAGATCACAGGCACGTACCATCTTGCCTAGTTTCACAAGGTGCTAGGGACCAAACTCAGAGCTTTTGTGGATGTTAGGTAAAGGTCACACTGTCTTGAGGTAAGGCAAGAGGTCAACAGCCTGTCCGCAAGAGCCTGGATTATGGACTATTTTCAGATTATCTGAAACAGTGGAGGAGAAATGATCCACCATTCACATCGCGCTGTCCATGTGGTGCTCTCCTGTAGTGGCTCCATAGGTAAAATGGCCCATGTGACCCCAGAACCCAGAATACTGACTTCCCTGCCTCTCCATGGAAGCTCCTACTGGCCCTTCAATAAACAGGCTGGAGAGCATATATCTATAAATATGGCGTGTGTCTGGCTAATGGAATCAATTACCAGATTCCGAGTAAGGACCGTAATGCTCACAGAGTCAAGGATCAAGCATGCTCACTCCTTCAGAAGTGCTGGACTATAGCAGGCGGAAAAACAAGAGAACGTAGTGAGAGGCTGAGGCAGGGGAGAAATCCATAATGCTGTGAATCTCACTCAAAGGCAACCCTGCAGGCTGCTGCTTTGAACCAGTAGACCCTCTGTAATAAAAGCCGCCAAACTGTGTATCTGATTTTCCAGCTAATAACTGAAAAGCAAGCACCCCAGACAGCAATTTAACAATATAAGACAAACGATGGGGGAGAGACCTACAAAGTCACCAATACACACAACACTTAAAGAAATTCTGAATTCCAAAGGAGCATACAAAAGTCTGTACTTCCTACCCTTCTGGGGAACTCCAGCAGCCACAAGTCCCAAGCCAAGGCTTGGAGGGAGAGCCTTGCGTAACTGAGAAAATTTAAACTCTGAGAGTACTACGTGCTGAACAGACAGAAACCAGGCACTTGAGCCTCAAGAAGCTAAGTTGGCTATATTTCTTGCCCATTTTCCCTGTAGTGGGAAGAAAATAAAAGCTGCCAAATGTACTCCTCAGCTTGAACCCTCCTCACCTAAACAGGCGCTGTAAATAACTGTCCAGAAACTGTCTTAGTTAAGGAAACTTCCAGGGCAAGAGAACCTGATGCTTGGTGGTGTTTCCAATTATTCCAATTACAGCATTCAACAAGAACACACTACGGCTTGCATTTCCTCGGAAAATAGCCCAAAAGAACCTACACTTTTAAAACAAACTAAAGGACAGGTTGGAGATGGTAGGACAGGTGCTTAATAAGTGTGGGACTCTAGGCTCCACCCCCAGCACCTAAACTAGGAAAGTAATCTAAGAACGAACTGACTTCAGCAATCTCAATCACCTCACTATGACTTTCCTTGCAGAGACTAAGCAAGAAGGTTGGAGTGATGGGAAGCGTGGATACAGCTCAGAGGTGGAACAACTACTTAGAACACAAGATGCCTAGAGCGCTTCTCTTAACAATGCCGAAAAACCAAGACTGGTCTCTAAACATCTACTAGACAGATGCACAGCACTTACACTGGTCTAGTGTTAATAAAGGGATTAGAAAAATAAAAATGTGCAGCCCCTCTCCTAGAATCAAGCCGGTCATTCCAAGTCTAGTATTCTTATTTGTTGCACAGGTGAGTTAAAAACTCCTCCAGAAACCACTCAAGTCTTGGACTAGAAAAAAAATCATTTGCTAGTGTCTAGCACAGACCCTGCTAAACTTGACTGTCACAGTGCAGAGTAAGGGCCTCTAGGGTCAAGCCTGCATTTAGAAGGCAGAGTAACTCAACAACTGACCCCACCCCTGCAAAAATACACAAAAATGAAAATATACACCTTCATCACAGACCTAAGTTCATGCAGAAAAATGTGAGCAAGAGGGAAAAAATGGCATTCCCCGGCCAAGCAGGAGCTGAATGGCCAATGACAAAGCAGAATAGGCAGGTCATCTGGAAAAGAGAGACACTCTGGTGAGGACCAGGGAAAGAGGGGCTTCGCCATAAACATTTGCCATGAGTTGGTTGACAAGGGGAGTTGCCGATGGAGTAGGAGCAGCCATGGTAAGACTAAGTTGGCAAGTACCGGGTATTGTGGCTGAGAAGTAGGCATCCACAGATCAGTTAGACTAGGTAAGCATCTACCTAGCTACAGTGCAAGCAACTGTTTAGTATATGTAAGTATATATGAGGTCCCTCTGTCTTTATTTGGGAGCTAGAACAGGCTTAGAAAAGCCAGAATGCATTTTGCTAGAGTACTCATTCTAGTTTGTATACTTCTCTGTTGAGCATAGAGCCACACAGTACTGGGGAAAACACTGTTCCACTGGGGCAGGTCACCCAGCCCAAAACTCTTAAGAGCAGAAGCAAAACATGCTGCAAGATCCTGGAAAGAGAATAAACTTAAAATATAAAACTTCCAGGGAAACAAACTATTATTACTAAACCACTTTGCTAATTAATGTTGTGACGAGGTCAATGTGTTTTATAAATGAAGAACTCCAGGCACTCTCAAGTGTCATGGAGGGAATCAGGGAGTAAGTATACAATATGTTGTGCGGTGCCAACCTCCTAAGGGAGAACCTGACAAAGATGTTTAAGATGCTCAGTGTCAAACCAAAGCTCTCAATGCCATTTCAAACCAGGAGCAAGACACATTGCCTGCAATGTCCCAGGAACCTTCAGAGACTACCCAATCTATATATAATAAACCTGTAGAAAACTGGCTTAAGTACTCTTGACATCCCACTGACAAATAATGGGTAACAAGTACTTTTAATACTAAATCAAAGGATGAGCAAGAGAAGGGGGGGCGTGCGTGCGACAGTTGTAGACTCCCTCCTCACTCCCAGCCTGTCAAGGATGCAATCCCCATCCGAGACCTTTGCACAGGCTATCCCCGCCACCTCAAAGCTGAAACTTAAGACAGCTCTTTCCTCGGGTGATCTGAACATGCATACGCCAGATAACCATGCTTCCTTGAAGTACTTGTCAAACATCTCCAAATCTAAGATTCCCAAATTACAATGAAGATGTCTGACTTGAGAATCTTAACTCAATTAACTTCATGGCCATAGGTTTGTCTGCTCACTCTCAGGCTCTTTGTCAAAATGTCAGGTCACATTCAATGAATGGTCCTTCAAGGGCCAGTGGTTTCAAAAAAGCTGGCCTTGTGATTAGGGCTAAATGGGGAAAACAAATATGCCTTGGTAATCAATGAGACAGTTTACCAGGCTAGCGGACAGGGAAAGCTCCTCCCAGGCTTGCGTGCTGAGCCTTATTTGGATTCATGCACACACACACACACACACAACACTTGGGTAAAACATCTGTATTTTTTTAACATGTAACACTACTGTCTAATAACTTCCTGATCCAAGGGATAGCCTACCACCTGTGGGGCATCCCCATGGTTCACTGTATCCTCCTCCAAGCCTCTGGGCTAGGCAAGCTTTGTTTCTAAATGACGACTCGGTTTGTCAGTTACCACTTGGGATGACTCTCTCTGTCTATGCAGCAACCTTGTTAACTACAAAGTATTTTTTTCATAGAGTGCAAAGCTTCAAGTGGTGGAGGGAGACAGGCTAGCCCTGCCCCCTTTGGGGGCTATGCTGGGAACTGAATCCAGAGCTTCAGGCAGTGTAGGGAAGCGGCTCCATCATCCTTAGCTACAGCCCTGCCCCTGCTTTTCCTGACAGTTGAAATCCCTGCTGCGCCAACTTGGGGCTCTAAAGAAGAACAAAACTCAAGTCTACTACACACCCTGAGAACAACCATGCACTCCGACAAGGACATACTGACTGGGGGAAACCTGGGACATCAGCAGGAAACTGATCTAGAAGAAATTCAAGGTCAAATACATTCACAAAAATATGCAAACTTTAGGAAGGGCATAGAACACCGAACATTCAAAACTGTTGTTTTAAATTGACTGTACTTGATAAGAGAATGCTGAACTCTGGGGCAGAGATAAATTCATATGCAGGCAACTAAGCTAAAACTACTGTATGGGTGGGTCTGTATTTTCAAGAGGCCACTTACGTCATTTAAGATAGGTCTGAATCTAAGGTGTGTATAAACCTCTACTTGCTTCTAAGCATAGTATGCCCCCCAATCCAAGTGTTTTAGTTTTCTGTGACAATACCCTTGGTCAACCATAGACCTAAAATGCTAAATATAATAAAGATTTTTAAAAATGTAAAAAAGTTACAGTAAACAGAACTAGAATCCTTGTAAGAAAGACTAAAATTTCTGAATTGCACAGAGCAGGTCACCTCTGAAGATTTGATCGACTGCTACCTACAAGAATCTCCAACGGGAACTGAGTTAAGGCCAATGAACCCTTCCTTTCTCCAGGTAGTCCATTCTATGCACTTAACTAGTATGGTCTAACCACCGATGAATCACTTTCAGGAAAATTATTCTGTCTGAAAACGAGTTCATTAGCTTTGAAAGAAGGCACTAGGTTCCTCCTCCACCGCAGGTACTCTAAAAAGGAGAAGTCCACCTAAGGGAGCCCTTTGAGGAAGAACCCCACAAACTTTTCTGGGGGTCCTCTTCCACTTTCCTAAAAGCGGAGCTCCGTGGCCAAACCTAAACATTTGACAAAAGGAAATTTTAAGTTTCCCACAGGCCCGGGTCAACAAAGGACGGAAGACCTTCGACACCACGTTTCTAGAAAGCAAGACACCTAAAAAGCTGCTTTAAATGGGCCTCCTAGAGATGACGAGCTCTAACCGGTTTCGAAGGCACATTTAAATCGCCCGCTTTTTTGTTGTTGTTTGCTCACAGCAATTCACCAGCTCAGAGTGTGGCCGCCCCCGCGCGCCCAGAAGGGGGAGCCCGGGTGTGAAGCCGGAGCCAGAAGCGGGGATGCGGAGCCGGGAAAGCCGTGGGCCGCAGGGGCAGTCAGAATGAGGGTGTTGGGCGTAGGGGGGACACGGAGCCAGGAAATAAGAAGTCGGAATGGGACGCCCTTGACCCAGAATTGAGGGGTCCGAAGTGAGGGGGAGGCCCGCAGAGGGAAGCTCTAGGGGTAGGAAAGTGGGAGAAACGTGGGGGGATGGGGAAAAAAGGGACCTCCGATAAAAGGGGTGCAGGGCCCGAATCCGTGCTGGGGAAGACCAGGTCGGGTGGGGAAACAGGCTACAGACCCGGGGTGGGGCCGTGGATCGCGGGCATCCCGGCCGCCCTCCCGCCCGCCAGGCGCAGGGCCCGGCTCGGCGCGGCGCCGCCCCCTCGCGCTCCCGCTCCTCCCGAGGCGACAGGAACAACAGCGCGGGAGGAGGGGAAAGTAACTCCGGCCCCGGTGCGGGGATGACACCGCCTCCCCGCGGCGCAGCCGGCCCCGCGCCCGCGCCGCCGCCCTCGGCGTTTGAAAGTGGCCACCCCCCGCCGCCGCTCCCGCCCGCCGCCACCAGCTGCACCAATCCGCTCGGCCCCAGTTGCAAATCAAACGCTCCCTCGCGTCCGCACGCCACTTGCGCCGCTGCAAACGGCTACGCCGTCCCTCCCCGGCCTCCCCGTGGGCCCGGAGAGCAGCAGAGCGGCGGTGGAGCAACGCGGCGGGCTCGGCTCGCGCTCCCGCCCCCAGACAGTTCTGGAAACTGTGGATCACCTCTGTCACAGGAAGCCATCCGGCGCGCAGGGCGGCGCGCAAGCAACAAACAAACGCCTGCGGCCGCCGCGACGCGGGAACAGGGACGGCGACGGGCGGCGGCCACCCCGCGCCGCGGGCTTTGTGCGGGACTCCGGCGTGGGGACGGGGCCGGGCCACCCCCACGCGGACGAGGAGCGCCTGGGACCGTTAGGCGACGCGCGGGCAGCGACAAGGAGCCGCCTTGGGGCCGCCGCCCGGCCCCGTCTCTGCGCCTGCCGCCTCTCGCCTGCACGGGAGGGCGGGCTGCAAAAGTTGGCCCCGGGGCCAACCAGCACCTGCCCACGTGCCGCGTAGGCTAATGCCCGGGCGTACCCAGTCCCTTCCCCCGCCGCCCGCGAGCGCCAGGTCACCTATTACCGGTGGGAGGGGAACCCGGCTGCTATTTAAACGCCCGCGGAAGTTGAGGCACCCCCACCGGCGGTGCTGTGCACCTGCCTCCCGCCGCCGCGCTCCGCCACTTTGAGCAGCAGCGGCGTCCTCAGCCCCGCCTCCTGCCCGAAGGCGGGCGGGAGGGGGGTTGGGGGGGAGCGGGTAGGAGGTGGAAGGTATCGAATTTCTCCAGCAAATGGGACCGTTCTGAAAGGATTCGGTTCTCCGGTCAACATTCCACATTCCATCCCTCTCCCGCATTTGCAAGCCTATGCCGAGCCGACCCGGAAAGCCTACTGGCTACCGAACAACAGCACCCAACTCGCAAATACACTCACAGGCACCAGACACGTGCACGGGAAGATTTTGCAACTTGCAGTCCCGGGGTGTACACCGCATGTGCATGTGCTCATAGGGGAACCGGGAGACCCAAGGACCCCACCCCCCACAATTTGCAGATGGTGCCAAAGGTTGCAATCTACAGTCCGTTTTAAGTTCATGATTAATGGGCACTTTGCTCTACCGATGAAGTCCTTCCCAATTTTATCGATAAAGTCTTTTACACTTTACAAGCAGTCTCGCTGAAGTAAAAGGTCTCATCCACTGGAAACCCATTCTAGAAAAATCTAATTGCCAAGCTGTCCCTTCATCCCCTTCTCACTGCCCTTGAATTGATGCAATGAATATTTTGGACATGTGGTGACGCGGTGACAAGAACCAGGGCTGCGGCCACTTCACACAGATGTACCCCCTCACACCTATGTTTGGAAAAACATACCCTCACAGCCTCCTTACACACACACACACACACACACACACACACACACACACACACTGTCAAATACTCTGGAAGCATATATGTACGCGAACCTGCGCTCTGCCACTGCCATCTGTCTACTAAGTTGCTACTATGCTTTCCACTTTCATGCAGCCTAAGGCACTTGGGCTTTTTTTTAATGTATAAACTAAACTGGGTTTCTGCGGCTGAAAACGTTGGATGGATCACCTGAAAACCTCATGTTCTTCGTACATTTAAAAGGAAAAGCTCTAAGCCTTCGCCCTCCTCCGATTGAAAATAATAATCGGAATAGAACTTACTGATCCGACACCGATCAATTCTCGGGCTCCGCGGCCATCCTGGCCTCGTCGCCGGCCCCCACCCGGCGATGCCCAAGTTGCTGGTGGGATAGTGCCGCGGCGCGGGCGGCCGCCTCCTCCCTCCGCGCTACAGATCCACAGCCCAATCTTTTGGCGCCATATTAATGACGTACTATATTATTTCCACTAGGCAGCGACCTTCGGCATTACATTACTCCCGAGAACTCCCGAGCGAAGCAACAAAACCATCAAATATGGCTGAGCCTCTCGGCTCGTCCTGCAGCCGCCGCGGCCGCGGCCTGAGACGCGCACCCCGACCCGCGCGCCCCCGCGCCCCCGCCCCCGCGTACCTGCTGCGCACGGGCTGGGCCTCCGCGGGCTGCGCGCCGCGCCACATGGGTCCGGGCCACCGAGGCCGCGCGGGGAGCCGAGCGGGCCCCTGCTGTCGCCCGCGCGCTCGGCCGGCCCGGCGCGCCCAGGCCCTCCCGGTAGGGCGTGCGGCTGGCGGCGGAGGAAGAGCGGGGACGCAGACTCATTTCTGGGTCACTGCTGCCACAGGGGGGAGCACTTTAATCCCCAGCCAAAAGAAGAGGGTGGGGACGGTGGGGCGGGGAGCCGCTGGTAGGGGCTCACTCCCTTAATTAACTCTTGGGGTTCTGACTGCAGCCAGAGGGGCTCTCCCCCTGCACCCACCTCGGGAGCCCGCAAACCCTCAAGGTGTCTCCTAGGAGGAAGAGGGTTTATGAAATCACCTCCTCAAAAACTGCTGTCTCAGTTCCAACTCCGGGCGACATGCAGAAATGCATTTCTTGCAAATTAGCTTTAAATCAGGTTGATTAAAAACGTGTATATTAAAGCGTATAGTTTGGGAGAAATGTTTTTGTTTTTAGGCTGAATAAAAAAATAGTTGTTTTTGTAGTAACAGTTTTGAAGGAGTTGCGAATTCTAATGACAGTTTTAAGCACAAATAATCCAACTCAGGGAGGGGGAAAACTAGCTTTACCTAAATTTGTATTGAACTCATTGCAAATTAGCATTAACCCACTAAAAGACTGCCTCCTTCTGTAACTGCCACTACCTTTATGTTTCAGAGCATTCTAGTTGGAACTGGACATTTTTCTCCTTCCAAATAGGACTGGGACTAATACTAAAACTCGAACTTTAGACTAGTGTGAAAGCAATCGTGTTTATGCATATGTGTAAAAAATGAGTGACTTGGTTTTTCACATACTAAAAACTAACTTTTATATGGAGAACAGTTATTTTCATGGAGTCCCCAAGGAAATTCATGTATTTCACATTCAACATCCCAAGGGGGAAAATACACACTAAAACTCCCATTTAGAAAATAAAAACAATGATTATATTACAAAATCAGATACTGAACGCAAAAGACAAGATTATGCACTGGGATCATAATTTTGTATAAAACATGTTTTGATTCACAGACATCTATCTAGAACATCAGTCTGATAAATGGGAGAATAAACCTAACTGTGCCTTTCAATTATTTTTCAGGAAACAAAGCAAGGCAGCAGAAATCCTAAATGTATGCATGTGCTCTTTCTCCCTCTCCCATTTCCTTAATAAGGAGCATAAAGACTCCCTGGCAGGATCTCTACTGAGACACTGTCAAATGATGACTGGAACCCTTGCTAGTTCCGTGTGGTTTACTTATAACACACACACACACACACACACACACACCCCAGAGGAGAGGGAGAGATTTGAGAGACAGTTATACAGAGAGATAGAGACAGGACAGACAGACAGAGGATGGGGAGGCAAGAGTAGAAAGCCTCCATAACCATGCAGAGTCTGGATTGGGCCTGGTTCTACTCTGTAGCCCGCTTGTGCAGTCGAGCAGGGTTGGAACTATGCCCCTCTTTTTTTTTTTTCTGAGTAACAGAGTGATGCTAAGCTTGACCCTTAAAACTAGAGAGTTCTATGAGGAATGAGATAAGCTGGGCCTGGTTGTGGAGGCCTGTCTTCACAGCTACTCTAGAAGGCAGAGGCAGAAGGTTATCAAATTCAAGACCTGTCTGGCCTTTAGGGCGAGTTCAAGGCCAGACTGGGCAATGTAATGAGACTCTGTCTCAAAATAAAAAAGAGGACTCCGGAAATAGTTCATTGAGGGAGTACAGAGGCCGGGAGGAAGGGAGGGAGAGGGAGGGAAGGGGAGAAGGGAGGGGGAGGGAGGGAGAAACCAGAGAACCCAATGGGAATACAAGTGCAGGCTTTCAAAAGAAATGTGTCTGACCCCACTGCCATCTTGTTCATGTCTCTCTGTGACAAACTGATTGCACCCATTGTAACTTCCATTCCTTCTAGCTTAAATAAATTTGTACTTTTTAAAACCCTCTGGGGGCCTGGAGAGATGGCCCAACATTGCAAGCATTTGTTCTTGCTGAAGACTGAGGTTCCCATCAGCCACATCTGGTTCAGAACCATCTGGAACTTTAGCTCCACAGAATCCAAAATCATTGCCTGACCTCCACTGATATTAGGTTCATAAATGCCAGAAAAACCCTCACCATCATTCACATAAGATAAATCCAAGAATATGTTTAAAAATAAAATGAAACCACCGTTTTGCATGCTTCTTTGTGTTCCTGACTAGTCTGTTGCCTAAAACATCCAGCAAAAAAAAGCAAAGTATATTAAATAAATTAGTAGAGAATCAGAGAAATGTAAAATGCTGCATACTCCCCACAATACAGAGGCTATGACTGGAGCATCTTCTCAATAACGATGCAGATTAAGAGTATTGGTTAATAGGTCCTCTACATATAAGGAGTGGCTGTGTAGCTCAGTGTTCCTGTGGGACTCCTTGAAGTGGGAGCAAGGGACTGTGTCTTTCCGGCTTGTGGAACCCTTCTCCTATAGGGTCGCCTTATTCAGCCTTGATAGGGTTTGTGCCTGGACTTAATGTAGTTTGTTATGCCATGTTTGGTTAAGATCCCTGGGAGGCCTACTCTTTTCTGAAGAGAAGGAGAGGAAGAGTTAATCCAAGGGAGGAAGCAGAGGAGAGGGACTGGGAAGAGAGGAGGGAGGAGAAACTGCAGTTGGGATAGAATATATGAAGAATAATTGTTTTTTTTTAAAGAAAAATATTGGTCAGGGGCTGGAGGTTGTAGCTAGAGAGTGTTTGCCTAGCAAGCAGCAAGCCCAGGATTTGATCCCCAAGAGCACACAAAGAAAGAAAGAAAGAAAGAAAGAAAGAAAGAAAGAAAGAAAGAAAGAAAGAAAGAAAGAAAGAAAGAAAGAAAGAAAGGAAGGAAGGAAGACAGGAAGAAAGAAAGAAAAAGAAAGAAAGAAAGAAAGACAGGAAGAAAGGAAGAAAGGAAAAAAGAAGGGAGAGAGGGGGGAGAGACAAAGGAGGGAAGGAGGGAGGGAAAGAGGGAGGGAAGGAGGGAGGGAAGGAGGGAGGGAAGGAGGGAGGAAGGGAGGGAGGGAGAAAAGGAAAGTGTGCTGGTAGACATCTTCAGACCCAGAATTTGGGAGAGAGGGGCAGAAGGATGAGGATTTTGAGACTAGCCCGGGATACTCAACTGAGGGTGTTTCTAATGCTATGACTAGTCCTGGCCTACAAGTAGGAAGATTCTCCCTCCCTGCCCAGCTACTCTAGGACTCAGGACTAAACTTTTCAAACCCTGTTTTCTCCCTGCGATTATAGGAAAGATGATATTGAAGAGTCTCTTCCCTCATTAACAGTTGATGATTTATTTTGAGCTAGGGTCTCACTAAGTAGCCCTGGCTGACCTGAAACTCAGAGATCCACCTGTCTCTGCTTCCCCAGTCATGGGATTAAAAGTATGCTCCACCACACCCACGTAATTTACCTGCCATTCAGGAACTTACAGAAGTGCCAGCTCTTTGAAGAAATGGGGTACAACTGGAATCCACCAGGAACAGGTACGAAGCATTTTACCGTTCATGACCAGAGTTGGCATTTCTCAAAGTAATAGACATCTTTTGCCACCATCCCACAAATGAAGCTTTCCTAACACCAATTCCTTTCTGATCTGGGAGAGCCACTGCCATGATTTGCCCCTCAGCAACACAGGCAGCACAGCCGAGAAGTGTGTAAGTGTGAAACTGAAAACGAGGAAAATGAAACTTATTCCTCTCTGCCCTTGCCAAATCATCCAGATCACTATTTCCTAGTCTCTGGAACATTCTGTTATTTCCCGCTGTGTTATCAGAGATGGAAGGGTGTTCAAGAAAATTGCTGCAAAGTAGTGAAGGTAGAAACCCCAAGATGTTCCTCCTTCCTAGAAGATTCCTGTCCATGTGGTCACTGCAGTGCCGTATCCCCCTTTGTATTCAGCTCTGGTCATAGTCCGACCATGTTCTTCCATATTAATAGATTTTTAACAAAATAAAAACTTGGCTATTTGTATTTGTGGTGTAGAAACCATACCTAATTAATCCTCTGTACACTCAGAGTCATGCTGTTTGTGCGTTTCTCTTCACATAAAGAACTGAAAAGCCTTGGCAAGAGGATAAATTGTTCCTATTTCAGAATGATACAGCTTGGTGGCAGAGCTTGTGCCTGGCACTCACGAGGCCCTGGGTTCAGTTTCTCATACTACCAAGAGGAAAGCACTGCTTGTATTTGAAATGAAAAGAATCCTATACATTCTTCCTTCAGGGAGATGGAAGAGAAAAGTATGACTGGCAACCCTCTTGCCAGTTGGTTGGTTGGTATGTATATAAGTATGTATGTATGTATGTATGTATGTATGTATGTACGGTGACAGATTTTTTTTCCACGATGTTAGTCTTAGAATGGTTGAAGTCTATCAGTTATTTGGGTTTTTTTTTTTTTTTGTTTTAAATTTAAATTTGATTTGTATCCTAAATAAATTGTAGTATCAAAGGAATTTTTAAGAATCATGCACACTGTATGTTTGCCAAGGACCGCGTGGTTAACCTGTTTGGATTATATCACATGGAGGAGGGTTATATTTCACAGCAGGATGAGTGTATAGAATTCTTATCAAGAACCATCTTTAGTTGCTGCCTAATACCTAAGGGGAGAGATGGCAGCCTAAGAGACTGGACTAGAGTTCCCTAGCTGGCCTAGAAGATGAGGTCACTATTCCTGAATAGCCTATGACCCCTTCACATAGGTGGTGACAGTTTTCAACTCATGGAATGACTAATAACTCCAACACCCACCCAGAACATTTATGTCAGTATTAGTACCAACTACAGTTTCTTCTCGCGCTCCCACAGGATTCTTCTCTGTTGTCTTTTGCTAAATCCGTTGTGGTTTTAGTTGCTTTACTTCTGCTGTGCTTCAGAGTTTATGTGTCAAAGAGAAATAAGTCTGAAATGGGAGATGTGAGTGACTTAATCTAGCCAGGCGGAAATGTCCAAGACTGAGAAGGTTCAAAGTAAGAAAAGCATCTATTATCTATAAATATCACAGGACTTTGAAACTTCAGAAACATGAAAGAAATAAGCATTCAGTCATAGACATAACTTTTGTAAACACTGCCCACATTTCTGTTTTCCCTGCCATTTTCCTGAAACTGGAATGAAGCCAAATATTACATCTCATAGTCATGCTTTTCGCCTAAGTATTCATCTCTGTTTGGATTTTCTTCATGCGGTGTGTTTTATCTTCGGGCCTTGGCCACCACTGTTCATCTTTCTCTACTGGATGCTTCACACTCGCTGACCCTCATAAGCTTGTAAAAATGCCTGGCATTTCTGTCATCAAGCTCAACTATCTGCCTATTTGTTAACTACCTTTAAGACTTTCAGAACCTTTGTGTCCCACCACACTTTTCTTTTCATTGGAGGACCAACTCTAGCCTTCGATCCAGCCTTTTCCAAATACTAGACAAGTCATAGTTAAAAAGACAATTTCTAACCAAACCCAGGGGCAACAGCACTGAGGGCTCGCTAGAAACCATTCCTGTTGGACCCACTCATTCCTGAGGATTTAGAAAAATCCAATGACCTATATGGTCAAAAACCTTTCGGTAATTCTAACCCAGCGGTGGTTCAAAAATCACTTTGTGAAACCAAGCACGGTAGTGTACACCAGTGATTCTAGCCCCTGAGAGGTTGAGGCACGAGGATCTTGAGCTGGGAGCCAGACTGAGCCACACAGAAAAGAACCGCTTATGTAGTTACTGTCCCCTCCCCTCACACTTGTGAGTGCTTTCTCAACCGGTTGGTCTACTCCCAGAGGAAAATGGCGGTCTCATAATCATTCACCAGCCCCAACCTTACTCGTGATAGAACCTGGGGCTTTGCCTACCTTAAACAAGCAAGCATTCCACCTCCGGACTACATCATCGGCTCTGTTTTTACATTTAGTTTTGAAACAGGGTCTCAGTAAGTCCATGCGGGTCTAGGCTGAATTTACAACCGTGCCTCGGAAGCTGAGATTATAGAACTATACAATACTCAGGCAGATATTAATCCTTCCTGAACCCTGGGTGAAGGATGAAAGGCTGACCAGGCAAGGGTGGGGTCGGAAAAAGGCTGACCAGGCAGGGATGGGGTTGGAAGCGCCCGTTAGTTACCAGGTTAGAGCTGATGGAGGGCTGGTGTGGAAGCGGGTCAGAGTTGTGAGACAGCAGGCAAACTAGCCTAGAAAAAGGCGTGGCCAGCTGTTCCAACCCAACCAGTTCCTCTAGGCCCCTGGAGGGGACAGTGGGAGGCCCCAGACACTGAGGGATCATGGGTCACTGCAAGAGTGCACACTGGGAAAAGTAGAGGATATCAGGGCCCAAGCAGAGAGACCGCCCCTCCTCCCACGAGCCAAGATGCCATGAGGCCTCCTGGCCCTTATGAGTAGTCACCCACAAGATCTCTACCAGAGAGCTCCATTTTCTCCTTTTCTTCACATTATACCCCAGTGATCTGAGCCCACTTCATTAGCTAGTAAGAAAGACAATACAGGTTTCTTTTTTTCCTGAAGAGCTGGGAGATAAAGAAAACCTATAAAGGTAGCTCGCTCTACCCGCTTTTTTGAATATTAGTGTAGCAAAAGGTCCCAAGTCTTAGTATGACAGTACCCAACGGTCCCATAATTCACTCACTTTTTCTGGGACGGTATGTATGTGCGTGTGTGTCTGAGAGAGAGAAGCAGGAAGTGGGGGGAGAGAAGAGGGAGCGAGGGGGGAGGGAACGAGGAGGGGGGAGGGAATGAGAAGGTGTGGGGAGGAAATGAGGAGGGGGAAGGGAGCAAGGGGGAGGGAGGAGGGGAAGGAACGAGAAGGTGTGGGGAGGAAATGAGGAGGGGGAGGGAGCAAGGGGGAGCGAGGAGGGAGAAGGAATGAGAAGGTGTGGGGAGGAAATGAGGAGGGGGGAGGGAGCAAGGATGGGGGGGAGAGAAAGAGTGCGCTAACAAACAAGCGCCATCTTGGTGGGGAGACGCCCTGAACATCCGGAGTGTTTGAAAGATAGTGACTTCTAAGATAACGGCAAATAAGACAGGTCTTACAAGCCTCCATTCTTCTACAGAAAGGTTCCACATGACATCAACCTAGACCGCTAAACATCCAAGATACACAGATAATATATAGTACGAGGGGAACGGTATTAGATGGGAGAGCTGGGCGGCAGATCCTGGGTTCAGAGTTACGGCAGAGATTAACAGGCTGTGGTAGTAGATGGATGAGCTAGCTCAAAAGATTAAGAATATGGGGTCTAGACACAGCAGAATAAGCTGCAGAGCTCTAGGTTTTTCCTGACAACTCTTTTGGAATAATTAATTCCAAGATGGCTGAATCTGGACTGGAAGCAGAGCTGGAGTGTCGTGGGGCGGGCGATAGAGCTAAGTTGGTAGAGTACTTGCCTAAGGGGCCCAAAACCCACCGCATGGCACAGGTCGGTACCCTAAATTCATGCCTGCATTCCCGGTGCATCAAAGACCCAATTCATCTCAACTTCAATGGTTTTTCCTCCAGCTTGGGCTACCAGAGACCTGGTCTCAAAATGGTGGCAGCGAAGGGCAGAGGAGAGAAAGGAAAGAGCGGGAAGGATATCACAGACCCGTGCCGCCTGGTCTACGCTCACTGGTTCCAGAATAGTATCCCCTACTTCAATAATCCCGGAATCCTCTCTCGTTTCCTAACCAACCACCCCTTCTCCCCAAGACCCATCTCAAAGGCGTACCACCTACCTCAGCACTTAGAGCAAAGAGAGCCCCGAGTTTCCTCAGAGAGAAGAGACAAGAACGTCCTCTGCCTTCTAGAACCCAAAAGGCAGAAGATCTTCCCAGCAGGCTCTTTGGTCTCGCGTCCACGTCACGGTGGGAGGGGCTAACCTTTCCACAGAGCCCAGCACCCACCCGCCCACCCCCGGGCTCTGACGCCCCTCCCAGCCTGCCTTCTCGGTCACCCGCCCCGGCATGGCGACGACTCCGTCCCGAGACACTGGAGTACAATAAGGAGCAGAACAGCAAAGTCCTCCTCCATTATGCGTCTACCCACACTTTTTGAAAGACCAGTGGGTCAGCCACAGAGAGAAAGACACACAAAAAGAGAATCAGCCATAGACAGATGAGACGGAGCTCAGTTAGGATGACTACCGGTACGACAGAATACGATGACCATAAAAACAAGTTGGTCAGGGCAGGGATTATTTGTCTTACACGTCCATGTTGCTGTGTCATCAGAGGAAGTCAGGACCGGAACTCAAACAGGGCCCTAGCAGATGCCGAGGCCATGGGGAGGTACTACTTACTGACTTGCTTCCCCTAGCTCGTTCAGCCTGCCTTGTAGACCGAGCCCACCACCCGCAAATAGGTGGGCCCGCATTCACTGATCACTAGCTGAGAAAATGCCTCATAGCGGATTTCATGGCGGCATTTCCTCAACTGAAGCGCCTTCTTCTCTGATCATTCCAGCCTGTGTTAAGTTGGCACACAACTAGCCAGTACAACATTCTTCTACGTAAAAGCTGGGACAGTCTCTTATCCTTAGATTGTTGGACCTCGGCAAATTTGACACTGTTGTCCATTCATGCCCATTCCTATCGTTTTAGATTTAATTTTGTTGTCTATAATATGCAGTTCTTAGATATTATTTTTTATTATTTACTTATTTATTCGGAGGTCAGAGGACAACGTTGGCTCTTTCCTTTACCATGTGGGTCCTGACTTGGCAGAAAGTGCGTTTATCGGTTGAACCATCTAACTGGTTCGTCCCCTCTTTCCTGAAATGTTGTCACCTGGCTTCCACAGCAGGGACATCCTTCTGTTTTCTTTCCTACCTCTCCCTGCCGACTCTCTGCCCAAGTGTCACACATGACAAGAGGCTTTTTGGAAAGAATCTAAAAGAAGGGGTGATTTTAGTTGAGATATTTTATAAGAAAAAAAAAGTTTGGCTGACAAGGTTTATAATGAACACAAGAAAGATAAAGATAGAAAACATCTGGTTGAAGATTATTAAGCTAGTCAGTCAGCCAGGCAGGTAACCCTCGCCTCCCAGAAGGAGATCTCGGTCTTATTAAATGCTGTCAGAAAACTGTTCACACTCTTTACCAAGAATGCTAATCGCTTCCCAGAAGGAGTTGTAAATTACAACACATAAAAACCACCCTGTCCCAAACCAAGTTTGAGACCATTTTCTTTCTGATCCTCATAAACGTTCGTTTCCTTTAGGATTCTATCCTAAGTCATTTCCCATTATTAGTGAGATCTCCCAGGATCGTATGTAACCTCCGATTCATTGTTTTGTAATCTTTAAGGTGCTTTTTAAAGGTCTATCTGTAGTGTAGCTCTTGTTGCTCTAAAACTCACTATGTAGGCCAGGCTGGCCTTGAACTCACAGGCATCTGCCTGCCCTGTCTTCTGAGCACCCAGACTAAAGGCTTCGACCCTACATTCGGTTTGTGTCTTTAGCAGATTCTTAACACACCATCAAGCTCGGGTTCCCCGGAACAGGGTTAATATTCCTCCTACTTTGTGACTCTTCCTCTCTTCTCCTCTCAGTTGGTAATACTACCATCTGAAGATTTGAGGCAGGAACAAAGGGCATGGGTGCATGGGGGAGGGAGGAGGAATAAACTCTTTCCCTTGGAAGCCAGTTGAAGACTCTTGTGGGAGCAGAGAAACTGCTGACCTGACCGAGGCCGTTGGGCTGGTTCAGTTCCGTCCTGGGACCACCCCTGCACGATAGCTCACCTTACACCATGGAGAGAGATAAATTCGATACTTAGCCCTTTAATAAGGCACACTTTGCTTCTAAGCATCAGTACCCCAGCCACATAAGGGTCATGTCTGGCCAGTGTTCTGAATTATTCGAATTATTCAGAAAAACATAACTTCTTTCTATCTCTTAGCATACTTTAATATTCCGGGTTTACCCCCGCCTCACTCCCCACCCCCCACCACCACATTTAGAGTTCCTGACTCTAACTCTTGCCTTCTCACCATGGGGCTGCTCATCAACCATGTGTCTGGCCTCTATGACACCTTCAATGACACAGCTTTTTGTCCCTCTCTCCTCCCCCTCCTCCATCCTTCTCCAGACAGCTGCTGAGGTTTACAGCGTGCATGGCCTGGGTTTTTTGTTTTTTTTTTTTTTTAAACACTAATAAAATGATCCTTGAGATTCTGTTTGAGCCCATTCTTAAATTCTTTTATGAATAAGACAAAGAAGCACAGAAGACCAGGATTTGCCTCCATAAGTCTCGCAGGCTGGAACTGAGAATTCCAACACAATGAGCAGCATTTGCTGAAGGCCTTTCTCTGTCCCAGCCATGAATCTGCAGTTTCCAGGACTCTTACCAGAAGCTCCACCCACAGTCAAGCCGACATGTCCTCATCCTCTTGTGCAACCCTGACTTTCGGTCAGGGTTCTGGTTTTCTCCTATCTGACTGTAATCCTACCCCAGACCCCACTGGAGCCGCTGTATAATCGCAAGTATCGGCAAAGGAAGTAAAGACATGGGAGAAGTCGAAATCTGCTGAACAATGAAATTCAGAAAACCCAAACCTATCCGTAATCACCCCTGAAACACTTAATCAGGGGATCCACACTCAGATCTCCAGTGTGCCTTACTTTCAGTTTTAAATAATTCTAAGTATGCTGTATGTTGGTTTGTCTTCAAATTCTATGTGTACTTTAACAGAGCATGAAGTTATGCTTGAGTAGAGGTCTCTCAAAAAGAACTCCATCCTGCCTGGCCAACCTTACATACCTTTAATCTCAGGGTTTAGGAGGCAATTTTTTAAAAGAGAATTCTACATTTTTTTCTTTTTTTAAGATTTATTTATCTTATTTATATGAGTACACTGTAGCCGTCTTTAGATATGCCAGAAGAGAGCATCAGATCCCATTACAGATGGTTGTGAGCCACCATGTGGATGCTGGGAATTGAACTCAGGACCTCTGGAAGTGCAGTCAGTGTTTGTAACTGCTGAGCCATCTTTCCAGCCCTAGGAGGCAAAGTTAAGTGAGTGTAACTTTGAGGCCAGCTGGATCTACAAAGTGGTTCCAGACTAGAAGGGGCTACACAGTTGAAATCCTGTTTCAAAATCAAAGCAAAACAAAACAAAACCTCCATAAGTCCCTTGGGCTGGAAAGACGGCTCAGTGATGAAGAACAGCTGTTGCTCCTGGGTTCTGTTCCTAGTACCCAGATGATGGCTCACAACCATCTATAACTCCAGTTTGTGGGATCCAATGCCCTCTACCCTCCACGAGTACTCTATGCATATGGTGCACATGCATACATGCAGGCAAACACTCATACACATAAAAACAAATACATCTTATGTAGTTAAAATAAAAAAAAAGCCTCTGTCTCTGCCACTGATAAACATATGGGCCAACATGTCAACACTGATGACTTTTTCTAGCACCTCCTCCTCTACACCAAAGCTGGACCTACCATTCAGTCACACTCAAGCGGGGCTTCCTCCCTCTGTCTGTACATAAGGCTGTCACCTTAGCTGCCTGGTTGCCCTTACTCAATCCTCCACTCAGAGATCAGCATGCTCTTTCCAGAGCAAACTCCACTCAGTTTTATCAGCATCAGAAATGGTATTACATAGAAAACAATTGGCATTTGCTTCGCCTAATTACATTTATGGTTTTTGCTGTTTGCTTATTCTCAGACACAGTCTTACTCGGGGACTGGAGGGAAGGTGTTCCCAACTTGCAACCAGTCTGGAAGGCAGAGCAACACAGGGGTTCTGACACCACACCAGCTTTCCTTGAACTGGTGACCTTAAATACAAAGAGTCCAAAGACCCTGACAAAGTCTATGGGGCTTTGTGTTTCTCTTGCGTTGTCTTGCTCACTCTTCACTCAGACGCTGCCCCTGTTTAAAGTCTTCTCCCATTTCTTCAGTCCCATTGCTTCAGAGGCTCTGCGAACTCTCATACCTGAGACTGGGTATTCTTCTATCTTTACAGCCTTTCCTTGTCAGCATAACTTACCCCAATATAATGTAACGGCAAAACATCAGGTCATTCTTCCCAACCTCACTTTCTCTAGGCCTCCCTGGGTCTCAGCTTTATTTCTCGGTTCTCATTTTTTTTCCATGCTTGTGGTGTTTGTGAAGCCCCCATTAGACTGTATATTCAAAGACAACCAAGGCTACACAGAGAAACCCTATCTAGAAACAAAGACAGAGGAAGAGGGAGAGAGAGGAAGGGAAAAAAAGGAAAAGAAAACAACTAAACAACAACAACAAAAAAAAGATCTGAGGTATACATTATGCCACATATAAACATAAAGAATAAGCCCATACTGCTTTGAGAAAACAGATGGAATTAGAGACCCCATCTTATCTATGGCCCTACAACAGGAGGCATAGCTGAGAACTACCACCAGGAGTCTTTGGGGTCCCTCCACTAAAATAAGAATGGATGCTTGTCTTTGCCAGAGAAAAGAATTGGAGGACTAACCATCAGGAAGCAGTTGGAGTTTTTTTGTTTTTTTTGTTTTTTGAAGACATTTTAACACAGGTCTTAACACTTACCAGGAATGTGTGAGCTTCCCAAAGGACAGTCACATGTGTCATCACAAGGACCTCTGCTGGACTTTGGAAGTCTCTGACATTCAGTAGGTTTCTAAGGGACCGCCCCTCTGCTAACTCCATGGATCACCCGATGGCTCCTAAGGTGCTTCAGGTGGAATTACAATCTGGGAAGATAAAACCAGAAGCCACCAGGGTTGCACAATCGAGCTAGGACATGTCCTTCGACTATAAAGGGCTTTCTGTTAAGATGCTTAGAAAATTGTAGGTTTTCAGGGAGAAACGCCCCAAACAAATACTATTTGTGTTAGAATTCTTATTCTCAGCTGGCTAGAGGTTTCAACTAGATTTGGGGGTGAGCGACTCCCTTTCTCATGTCTCTGTAGAAACCCCATCTTTCTGACCTGCCTTAGTTTTGATCAAAATAAGCCAGAACCAGAAAGACAAATATTTCATGGTTTTTCTTATTATGCAAAAGCATAGGTTTAAAAGGAACAACAACATAAAAGTATAAGGTGAATGATCTGAGCACACGGGGAAGCTGGGAGCTGTAACACAAGAAGGTGAGTGTGATCAAAACATGCTTTTTACACAAACAGATGTCATGAGACACCCATTAGTTTGGTATGACAATCACGTGCTTCTAAAAGGAGACAATTTTTAAGTCTCTAACCTGACAGAAGTAAAAGATTGTTCTGAAAATCACACTTGAAAACAGAAAGGCCACAGCAGCCGAGTTTCTACTTGTCATTCTAACACAGATAATCAAAGTGACACACGAAGAAATCAAATAATTAGAGGAAGAAAAAGACTCGGTTTTGCTACCCTAGTGCATGTCTGTAACCCCAGTATCTAAGAGGCTGAGGCAGGAGGCCAGCCTGGCAAACGTGAGAAAACGGGGAAAGTCAACAAACAACAAAAACTCACAGTTTAGTATTCATTTTAATTTTCACCTTCTTTTGACATTTGTTTTTCTTTTGTCCTGTGTGTGGGTGACAGGTAGTGGGTGTGACAGGCTTGCCTGTGAAGGTCAGAGGACAGCTTGTGGGAGTAGAATCTCTCCTCCCACCATGTAGAAGTCTCAGGGATCGAACCCAGTTAGACCTGGCTCCATGCATTTTGACCACCAAGCCATCTAGTCAGCCCTCATTCCTGTTTCTCAGTCAAAATACTAAATGCCGTGTCCTAGAGAAGCCACGACTGGGAAGAAAGTCACCAAAAATCCTGTTACCGAAAGACTGTTGTTACCATTGCCAATCAAAGATTATTACCGAAATCACCACCCCAGCATACTTTTCCTGTCGTGTGTGTTTAGGTAGATAGCTTCATGTGCAGACGCTTATTTAAACAAATGAAGTCATATTGTAATTCTGTTTTAACAACTTAATTTATCCACTGGTTGGGCTTCTAAGTTATTTTGCCTATTTATAGAGAAATGTCTTTGCAGTCATATAATCAATGAACCAATTTTGTTGAAAACCATATTGACAGTATAACATTCCACCATATACATGGAATTTGTCTTATGTTTACAAATGAGTAATATTTCTAACACGCATTTTTTTTCTTTCAAATATTTTACCAGTTTTAGCATGTCCTGAAAAAAAGTAGGGGGGAGAAGTGTTTTCTGTTCAGTTGGTTTTTAGTTTGGGGGTTTTGGAGCTTTGGCTGTTTGCTTGTTTGTTTGTTTGTTTGTTTGTTTACTGATGGGAAGAGCTTCCCAAATGCTAAGCAAACGCTGGACTGCTAAGCTTCATTCCCTGGCCTTGTGTCTAATGTTTTACAAGATTTATTTTACCAAATTGCTATTTACAAAACATGTTGAAGAAATGAGACAAGTCAGCTAGTAAAGGTGTCTGCCAGCCAAGTCTGAGGTCAATCCCCAAGACCCAGACAGTGGAGGGGGGTTGCGGGGGGGGCTGTGTGTGAGATGCCTCACTTTCTTCTGACCTCCAAACACACATGCACCATCACAAATCCTAATAAATCGCCAACGAGACCAATGTATAAAAACTTTAATTGCTCAGTAGACCCCAGTATCGGTATGTTAGAAACCTGTGGAGTTTTTCAGAGCATAGAGCTGCGTGTGAGGAGAGCTGAGCACAGTATGCCCACAGGAGACTCGAGGTCACTTAGTGAGCAATGGGAGCGATAAAAGCCGTGACACAAGTGTGAAGTAAGGATCCTGACGTTAACTGGTCTCATTGAATCTGTACCAAAAGGTAAAGAAGAGAAGAGGAAAGCCAGAGAGTTGGGTCAGTGGGTAGAAGCACTTGTTGCAAAGGACTCACATGGAGGAAGCTCACCCCTCCTCGGGCATCAGCCACTCATGTGATGCCCAGATGTGCGTTCAAAACACTCAACCACAAACTAAATAAGTCCAAAATTTAAGAAGAGAGAAAGAACACTGTGGAGAAAGGGAGAACCTGGGGATGTTTGCATGGGCAACCAGGAGAAGAGCATTCATGGTTATTATTGCTTTCTACCCACCTGCCAAACCGAGCGCTAAGCAATCCACACACTGCTATGTTTACCTCTTGGGGATAACCTGTGAGGTGTTATTATTTTCATAAAAATGTCTATGATGTGAAGATGCAAGTTTCAGAGGGATCATAAAGTGACAAGCTATAAGGATCACAAAGCTATTTTGATGTGGCACCAGGTTTGATCCAGGACAACCTGGCTCCAGAGGCCATGTTCTTGAGGACATCTCTCTGCTGACTCACTGCCTAGTCAGTCACACACTCATCAGGAACTGAGCGCACAACTTGATATCAGTGGCTTGACTCACAGCAGCTCTGTGCAAAAGAATGTAAGGGCAGAAAGAACTCCACAGGCTGTGACTTGTGAAGCAGGACTTAATGGCTAGTTAAAATCTGTGGCAATGAACTTGTAAGCAGAGTGTAAAGACATAAGACTCTTGAGGATAAAATGGAATTTCTTCAGGCCCGTACACTAGGCAAGAAGTTCCTAAAGTCCATATCGCAAACACAACCTTTCGGCTTTGTTTTGTTTTCTGGTGTTTGTTTCTTTGTGTAGCCTTGGCTGTCCTGAAACTCACTGTGTAAATCAGACTTGCCTCCAATGCAGAGATCCACCTGCCTCTGCCTTTACTGTGCTGAGGTTAAAGGGGTGTGCCACAGTCCTTAAGGGGAGATTGTTAATGTATTGGATCTCTCAAAACTAAAAGGCTTCTGAAAAACAAAAGAATAAGAACATAAACTAAATATGGCTTGTCACATTTGTGAGCCATGAATCCAACAATACAATCCTGTGTAGTGTATGTAGAGAACACCAGGCAGATGACAGCTCAGTTACTACAGTGCTTTCTGAGTGTGCTTGAGGCCCTGCTTATGACGATGTGTGCCTGTTTCCCAGCACTTGGAGGTTTCCACGGGAAGGTCAGAAGTTCAAGGTCAGTCTTTGCTCCATAATGAGGGAGGCCTATAGGAAACCACTTATATAACAGATAGATAGATAGTTAGATAGATAGATGAATAGACAGATAGATGATAGATAGATAGATAGATAGATAGATAGATAGATGATAGATAGATAGATAGATAGATAGACAGACATGTATATAGTGGTAATAGATGTATATTAATATACCTGAATAATTAAAACAAACTAAGTAGAAAACTAAGAAAAAGCACATCCCATGGGGACTATATACCTGGCAAGCAAGCACAGAGAAGGATGCTCCACATCTTTAGTCACCAAGCAACAGTGAGATGTCACCACAAAATAGCTAAGATGAAAAGGTGACAGCATCAAAGCCTGCCAAGGGCTTCTCAAAGTGGCGAC
The DNA here is from genome assembly GCF_963924665.1 of Micromys minutus. NCBI lineage: Eukaryota > Metazoa > Chordata > Mammalia > Rodentia > Muridae > Micromys > Micromys minutus. The sequence goes on along the minus strand of NC_137984.1, from coordinate 39,780,098 downwards.
TGTAAGTTTATGCTCCGGGTCAGGTTTGAAGATAGGCCTTCTTTTGCAGATGGCCATGTTCTGTAGCGCTTCCCACCAAGATGGAAACAGTTCAGCCTACGGGGAAGTTTACTAAGACAAGTCAACAACTCCAAAGAACTTCACCAAGTCCTTGGAATTCACTAACTGTCTCCTTCCTGATTGTAGTGAGAATGGAAAAATGTCCTTCTTCTGAAAACTGCTGTGCAGCTTCCTAAGAAGATAAAGCAGGCCAGAAAGATGACATGGGGGGGGGGGGCACTTGCCACCAAGCCCAATAACCAGAGTTCAGTCCCTAAGACTTCCATGGTGGAATTCCAGAACCCTATCCTTGCAATCCGACCATTACCTACAGCTTATCAAACCTGCATTCTCCACCCCCATACTAATTAAATGAAAAGTAACAATATTTTAAAAAGTAAGATACAATAAAACCAAGCAAACAGGGCCTAGGACATCCTCTAGTAGGTAGATAAAGGTTTAATGGATTTCAAGGACTTCCTGAAGGTATTTTTAGTTGTTTACTTCCTGTTTAGCATTCTCACAGCCTTGGTTTTACCCTCCAGTACCGCAAACAAACAAACACAATACACAAACATACAAGTACCATATGGCCCACCAATTACACTTCCACATTTACCCCAAAGACACACAAACTAACATCCCTATAAACGCCAATAGCAAATGTTTTCGCAGCTTTATTTGTAATAGACCCAAACTAGAGGCAGCCCAGATGTCCTTCAGCGAACGAATAGTAAAACAAACGAGTACACCACAACACGGATATCACTCTGCAGTAAGCAGAAACAACCTGCTCCTGTGCTGGTGTGAGTCTCCAGGGACGCGTGCTGAGGGGAAAGGGGGCCGAAGGTTTCATAGCGCATGCGCGCACTATGCGCCACTGTTGACATGATAAAATTACAGACAAGGAAGAGAGACCAGTGATTGCCAAGAGATAACATGGAAGTCTAGGCTGGAGAGAAGGGAGTGCAGCTCTGTGAGAGCAACACGAGAGACCTTGTAATGACCAGGTGTCCATCAATCTTGCCTGCATCCGTGGCAGTACCCCAGCTGCCATGCTGTGGTTTGGAAAGATAGTAGTGTGTGGGGCGGGGTGGCGGGGAGGGACTAGATGGAGGGTAAACGGGATCTTTTTGTTCAAACTGCTCGTGAGGCTACAGTTCCGTCAACGTTAGAAGTTCGGTGAGATACAAATACACTAAGATATTCCTAGGAAATAGCTTAAGAGGTAAAAGAATGATCCCACGCCAGTCAACAGAGCCAGGCAAGTGAAGGATTCACACGGTCATAGGCTGTGTTAAGGTGGCAAACGGAGGTGCATGTGGGGGAGCTGAAAAATGTGGGGAAACACAAGAGCCCTTTACCTTCTCTGTCACTGGAGTCTGGTCTCTTCACAGCTGACCAAAAGGAAGCTTTCTGTGGTAGAAACCACCAGGGATTTTCTGAGGGCAACAGGAAGCTGGGCTAAATTTTACTTAATGGGATTTCTCCAGCCCAGCCCTAGTGACCCCACCCAGGAAGCCCTCCCAGGTTCCCAGAATCCCATTCTGCCTGCCGGCCTCCCTAGGCAGAGCGAAGCACTCCAGTATGTCCCTGCCCAACATCCCATTGCGGGGCAAGCCTACCAGGTCACGCTGCAACATTTATCTTAGTTTAAAATACATGAGAGGGACGCTGTTGGCAAGGATCCAGGGGTAATGAATTCTATGTTCTAGAAAAACAGAGAAAAAGAACTATTTTCAACTTAAAAGTAAAGGCAGGCAGGCAACCAGCCGAGGGAAGCCCTCTGGGGGCAGGGATTGGGGAAGCAGGCTGGTTAGTTAACTTCCAGATCGCAAAGGTGGGCAGATTCCAATGAAGCAAAAAAGGCCCTTTTTGATTTAAGAGACTGAGTTGCCATTGAAGGCCAAGGATACCAAAAATGTTACTAAAGGCCGGGTTCAAGTGAGGATTCTGCAATCCAAGCTTTGGGACGCTAACAACTAAAGCTGGAGGGTAAGAAGCAGGCGGGGTGTGTATTTCCCCAGCCACATATTATAATACCAAGTGTCCACTGCATCCGCAAATTGGAATTGCTTTTTTTTTTTTTGCACCATGAGAAGCAAGGGTTGATGCTTTTTGAATGTCTATGTCTAAGAAAAGACATATATTTTCCTGGATAAAATAAGAAACCACATTTAGACATTAAAACTAGGGAATTTGTAACAGTTTAGTAACAACCTAGATCACTTTGGTAACAAAGGACAAGGACTAGCATAGCCAAACAAAATTCAAAGATAACGATAATAACAACTGTAATAATATCTGCTTTATTTGATTGCCCTCTTACACCTCTCTTGTCTCCCTAAACTATTAACCTCGAATCAGCAGAAAGAAACAGGAGCAAAATCAAGGTCCAAGGTCCTGACCAGGCACAGTGATCTACACCTCTAATCTCAGCACCGAGAGGCTGGATGAGGGTGGCCCAGACCCAGGGGCTAATCATTCGAAAGCCAAGGAGAAACGCCCAGAGGGAAAGGCAGAAAGTAACTCAGCTACAGAAAATACCAATAGCCAGAAGCTAGCATCCTTCCAGCTTTCTGGGGGGTTAGGGCTGTGTTGACACCTTGCTTTTGGACTGAAATAATTAATTTATATTAGTTCTGTTGTTTCTGAGTCAAGTCCCCTGTAGGCCAGACTGGCCTCAAAATCACTGTGTGGCCAAAGATAACATTGAACTCCTGATCTTCACTTCCTGAGTGCTGGGACCACAGGCAAGTTTTCACAACCTTGGCTAAATTTATATTGTTTCAGACTCCAAGTGGATGATAGAGTTTAGTTCATAGTTGATCAAGAGGCCCTGTGTCTGCCTGTGTGTCTATACCTGTGTGTGTGTTGTCACCCGCTACATCCACCCTGGACGCAGGGCTTCCTGATTATTAGGCAAGCAGTCACAGCTGAACAAAATCTGCAGTCTTCCCCACCCTTTTCTTTTATACCCTTCATTTTTTCATTTTGAAGCATGGCTCACTAAGTTGTTCAGACTGGCCTTGAACCCTAGCTGTAGCCCAGGCAGACCTACCATTTGTGATGCTTCTTTCTCAGCCCCCTAAGTAGCTGGGATTATAAGGACTGGCTTGGTTAGAAGATTTGAATGGTAAAAACAGCAACAACAACACCTCAATTACGCTTAAGGAAAAAGAGAAATGATGTTAAAGCTCCTACCCTATTTTAGAGGGTCCAGAATCAGTAGCCACCAGGACTCACTCCCTGTGACACTCTCCTCTTTGCCTCTGCTTCATTACTTTCTTTTCCTCCCCCACACCCTCTTTTATCCTCTATTTCTGAAGATCAAAGCCATCAAGAGATTTGGACTTTACCTTTGACAACCATAGAGAAACTGACTGCCTTCTCCCATTTGCGGTTCCAAGAAGTACCAAGGGAGGAGCAGTGGGCTTCTGGGTGAGAATTCTACTAGTATGCACTGGTCAGCAGGTGAGAGCCTGTTACCCTTCTGAAACCACGAGCTGGAAGGGAGAAGGGAAAGAAACCACTCACCCCTTAAAAACACAATTCATCACACATAAAGTTAGTTTCAGTGCATATATAGAAACACATATACTGATTCACCTTGGACCCCCTGTATGCAGCTCCTCCCACTCCTCCAACATAGGATAGATCCAAACCATAGCTTGCCAAATGACACAAAATAGAACAGCCCTCTTTGGCCACCATCCCTAGGACATAGATCTTAGTGCCCAGGGGAAAAATGTCACTCCCAGAATTCCAGTTGTTTAAGACCAGAATAAAGGGCCTAGACCACTGTGGTGAATCATGAAGACTGAGTGTGAGCCCTTTGCCCACACTGCAGAGGAAATGCTAAGAAATCAAAGGCTAGTGACTGAGTAGACACTTCAGACTTTGGAAAGAAACATTAAAGAGAAATAAAAATTCCATAAACAGCTAGGCCCACTATTAGGAAACAAACCAAACGTGTTGGTCAGTTGAAAGTTACAGGGCTTAGGTCTTTTGCCATGGGTGGGGTTCTAGAAAAATAATTACTGCCCTAGAACACACCGGGGACCACTGAGGTTGGAGGTTGCAGCTGTACATCAGTGCTAGTATTAGATGGGGCTGAAGATGGAATAGGCTCCCTGGAGGCATCCCAAGTGGGAAGTTACGATGGATTCTAAAATCTATGTTATTAAAGAGTATCCGGGCTGGGAAGTGGGCAGATGCTGGGTTTCTCACCTCAAATCAAAATCACTCCTTGCTCCAGCCATCACAGACTTTTGAGACACTATCTGCATCAGGAAAGCAGCACGACCTCTTGACAGAGGACACGGAAACAGAGGTCAAAGGGATTCAAGAACGTTCCTGCCACAGCCCAGCTGTTTATAGTGTGAGGCTCTGCACCCACCACTAACCAGTGACTGGGCATATTTTTGTCATAAGTGACTGGTCATATTACTGCAGTGCATGAACAGACACATCTTTATCATAAAGGACTCTGTAGACTTTTACTGTGCTTGCTGAATGTAGCCACAACTAGTCCTGTAGGTCAGTTAGGACTCCCCCTGACAATCAAATGACAACAGAAAAGGACCATTATGCCATATGATTGTAAGCTGGTATTGAGGCAAGTGTCTTACTTATCACTTAAAAGGGACACCCTGCTGGTGAAAGGGTAGGACCCCAGATAGCCAGGCAAGGAAGTGACTCCCTGCTTCCCTTCCCCACTCCCTTGGCCTTGGCCTTGAGGAGGTCAGGAGAAGCTTACTGGGTTCAGGCCTAGAACATCAGTGAAATCTCTCCTCCCTTCATAACAGGGTCCTATGTAGCTCAAGGTGTCATGATCAATCATCCCGCCTTCACTCCTGGTGACAGCTTGGACTACAGTGCCAGGCATCCAACCCAGGGCCACATGCATGGCAGGCCATCACTCTACCACCTGAGCTACAGCCTCAGGTGACTTTTGTATATTGAAAAAAAAAAAATTTGTGGGGTGGGTGGAGTGGGGACATCTTCATGAGACAGGGGAGCGGGGAGGAGGTATAGGATGTGGAACAGTTGGAGGGTGGACGGAGAGGGGAATAAAACCTTGAGTGTAAAAATAAAATTGAATTAAATTTTAAAAATATCCAAATAAAAATAAAACAACTAAATTTTCATGCTCCAAACTTTAAAAAAAAAAAAAAAAAAAACTATTTGTAAAAGTTAGAAGGCTCAGTGGGTAAAGGTGCTTGCTGCTAAGTCTTACGAACTGAGTTCGATCCCCAGGACCACAGAGTGAAAAGAGAATCAACTCCCTGAAGTTGTCGTTTTACTTCCACTAGAACACTGTAGTACGCACCCTTTCCCCATATAAATACATGTAATTAAAAACAACTTAAAAAAACATGATTCAAAAGTTACTTGGGCTTTTTTTCCCAGTGGTTGGTGGTTTCTAAAACATTTATTGTATATGTTTAAAATGTATTTTTATTCATGTGGATGTGTGTGAATGAATGCCATCTGCGCACGGGGTGCCCACAAAAGCCAGGAGAAGGTCTCCGAGCCCCCAGAGCTGGATTTGCATGTGGTTTTGAGCTTTATGTGAATGCTGAAGATCAACCTCCAAAGCTCCGAAAAAGCCCAGGCAAGTGCTCTTATCCCGAGGGTCTCTACAGCCGGTTACTCAGTTTTCAAAAGGGTTTCTTAACTTTCCAAAACCAAAACCCTAGAGAATTGTTTCTGTTACTTTATAAATTAAACATATATTTTATAGATGTGGCTAAATTTAAACAATCATTTGAAGAGGACGTCTGATTGATGTTTGGTCACATTTACAAATTCCCTTAATTAGCCTACTTTAAATATTTTAGCTGCATTTATAAATTTAATATATTCAATTTATTTTGTTGAGTACTTCAGTTACGTGACTAACAAATCTCTGAGTACTTACGTGATTCATATATAGCCAATAAATTAATCTTATAAATATGCTAATCTTCCATTCTTAGACATGCCTAATATTGCATTTACATTTTGAAATAGTTCCACTTAAAATCACAAATGTAAATCAATTACTTAGATTATACATTTTAAATAAGGGCTGAATGTCTAACACACTTCAAGAGGCCACATTTTTTTTCAATATTACAGATATTTAAATCACTATACAGATTTCTTTACAGAAAAATACTAATACAATGTGTGTGATTTACTTAAATATTTATATTCATCATAAACCTTCCCAGTGCTAAAAAAAAAATGTTACTGCTTTTTTGAAGTTTGTTTTTCAAGTTATTTTCATCTAATTTTCCAAACTACTTGAATTGTTCATTAAATCTGCAGCCACAGACATGTGAGGTATTTTGCTCATGACAACTATTGCCCGCACAGGTCTTTTTCTCCGGTTCTCTCTCCTCCCCTGCCCTCCCCTCCCTTCCACTGCAGTCCTCCCCTCCTTTTGAGACAGGATTTCTTTATGTTGAGGCTGACCTCAAGCTTGTAAACCTCTACCTATCTCCCCCTCTTCCTCTCTCCCTCTCTCCTTCCCCCCTCTCTCCCTACCTCCTTCTCTCCTTCCTTCCCTTCTTCTCCCTCTCTAACAGTGTCTTGCGTATCCTGGTTGGCCTTGAACTCAGTAAGTAGTGAAGGATAATTCGGAACTGCTAATTATCTTGTGTCATCTCGTGAGGATGTGTTGGGATTACAGGTATGTGCCACCAAACCCAGCTGTCAGGTGCTGTGGGTGGAAACCAGGGCTTCATGCCTGCTAGGCAAGTTCTCTCCCAGCTGAGTCGTACACCAACTCCCTCAAACTCTTTGCTTTTGTTTTTACTCACCAGATATGAAAATGCCTGGACTTCTATGCTGTAGTGTTTGAAGAGCCTGTCCAAGCAGCGGAAGGTCAACATAGCAATGGACGAGGCTATAAAGGCCATGGTTAGCATCGAAGTCTGTCAGATCATCTAGTGTGCCGCCCCTCTGCCTTCTACTCGTACTCTGTGGCAAACATAAAACAGACAGAACTCATAGCCAGCTTCTGCAAAGATTCCCAGTGATCCTCACCACCCAGCCGTCCTGCGTAGACAACTGGATATTGTGGAGGTGGCCGTGAATTCTGAAGTCGAGTCATAAATGACACTGGTGCTTATGCCTTGCAGTCTTAGGTCATTTGCTCCGGTGGAAGCTAACACAGCCTCGTGCTGTGGTCTGCGAGGGTCTGACTACTCCGACCCACAGCCAGCTTGTTCTAGACTTGCCAATCCAGGAAGCAGATTCGCGAGGGTCTGACTACTCCGACCCACAGCCGGCTTATTCGAGACTTGCCAATGCAGAAAGCAGATTCGCCAGCTCCAAGTAAACCTTCAGATAACACAGTCCCAGCCCACATTTCAACAGTGGTCTCAGGAGACACACTGATTCCAAACTAACCAACTTTATTTCCTTCTTCCCTCACAGGCATCCTAAACAGTATAGTTCTCCCAAGTTCTTTATCTAGAAAAACCCTGTTGTACATTTGGGATACATTTATCACATAGCAATAAATAGCTGACGAATGGTCACATAGGGTTGGCCAGAGGCTCAGAGGGCTCATGCTATTGGCACCAAGCCCGAAAGCCTGTGTTTGATCCCTAAGGACCACGTGGTATAAGGAGAATAGAGAATTACAAGCTGTTTCTGACCTCAAACATATAACAAGGCTTGAAGTGAGGCACACTGACCTCCACACACACCAAGGCACAGGGTGGGGGAGGGGAAGAGGACACATATATCTCAGCATAGGGCGGGGAAGGGACGCACAGAAATAATGTACGTCCCTAAATCTAAATTGTATTATATAATTTTCAAGGCCAATTGGCTCCTATAAACCTTCGCTCACAGGCTAACACCATTTGCTTGATTAAACTGTTGCTGGGGGCTTGGGTGCCAGCCCACGCTTGCGATTCCAGCACTTGCAAAGTGGCAGCCAGAAGACTGTGGGTTTAAGGCTAGTCAGGGTGGGCAGCATAGCAAGACCCTCTCTCTTTAAAAAGGAATCAAAACTCTGACTTCATCCCCAAATCCCAAAAGTCTTCTTTTGTGGCTGGCTTGGTTTGAGTCACGGTCTGTGGAGTCATAGACCCATTTGGCTTTGAACTTTAGCGTGAAACTATATATATATATTACTCTCTATTTTTTTAAAAAATAATTAAAAAAAGAATTTGTCCTTTATTCACCTTTTCTCTTCCCGAGTACACAAGTCTCTTGGCACATGTGTGGAGGTCGGAAACCAGTCTTCAGACGTGAATTCCCTACTTCCACCACGTGGGACCTGGAGATGAAACGCACGCACAGCAGGTTCCAGCTTCACCTGGATGACCTTCTCATTCTTGCTATTAATATTTCCCACAATTCCACAGAGACACAAAATTATATTGAATCGGGCGGTATCTGAGAAACCTAATGTTGACTCTGCTACTGGCTCCTCTCATTACAGCAACTACCACTTGATCAGGTTAAGGCTTTGTATTTTGTTTTATTTTATTTCATGCATTTTGGTGTTTTACCTGTGTGTGTATCCACGTACCTCTTGTGTGCCCACAGAGGCCAGAGGAGGTTGTAGGATCCCCTGGTACTTGAGCCACAGATGACTGTGAGTCTCCACATGGGTGCTGGGTACCAAATTTGGGTCTTCTGGAAGAGCACTTAGGGGCTTTTAACTGCTGAGCCGTCTCTTCAGCTCCAAGGCTTTATATCTGAGTGATATAAATCTACTTCTATCATGTCCGTAAGTCCAGCTGCTGTCACGGCCTTCTACATGGTAAATGAGAGCTCTGGATCCCCTTGGACTGGAGCCAGACCTTTCCAGTAATCTACAGTGCTGTGAATGACAGTGTCGTCCATTATTAGGTTGCCTGTGCCACAGAACGTAAGAGACATTCCTTTTCAGGAAAGTTTTATTACACTTAGTCTATTTACTTTGTGTGTGCTGCTGGCACACCACAGCACTTGAGTAGAGGCCAGAGAACACCTTTAGGAGTCAGTTCTCTCCTTCCAATATGTGGGTCCCAGAGGTCAAACTCGGGTCATTCAGGGTTGGTGGCAAATGAATTTACCGGCTGAGCCATCAGGCCGGCCTCCCAACCCCCATTTTTTTTTTCCTTTTTGAAAATAGAAAGTCTTATTCAGCCCAGATACAACTTTGCCTTGAAACTGAGGATGCCCTTGAACTTCCGATCTGTTTGCCTCCCCCGAAATTCTGGGATTACAGACAGGTATGTGCCGCCACACCTAGAGTATGTGGTGGTACCAAGGTTGAGCCCAGGGCTCTGTGTATCTGAGGCCAAGCCTCTGTAACTAAGCCCCAGGCTGAGGATCATCTCAGTCATTCTACATCCCCATCAGTGCCTGTAGATGCTCTCTCCAGAGCACATCCATCATCCAGGACTGTCCCTTCATCCCTCTCCTCACGGCTCTAGTTCAGAGCTCCAGGTCTATGGTCTCCCTACTGAAGTACTCGTGTGAATGAAATGGTTGTAAAGGTCACATAAGGTCTTTGGGGGCAACATGGTTCATTTCTTTTAGGTAGCTATCTACAATGCTATCACGAGATTCACTGATAAATACCTAATTTTATAAGAAATTGCCAAATGATTTTCTAAAAAAATTGTCATTTCATTTTGTGTTCTTGTTTTTTGTTTTGTTTTGTTTCTGAGTCGAGTTTACTCTGTGTAACAGCCAGCCCTGGCTGTCCTGGAACTCACTTTGTAGGCTGGCCTTAGAATACAAAGAGATCCACCTACCTCTGCCTCCTGTATACTGGAATTAAAGGCATAAGCCACCACACCCTGCCCAATGGTCATTTCTTATTTTGTCCCCTCAAGCAATTTATGATGGCTCCAACACTTTCCTATTTTTTCTAGCTCTTGGTATTGTTTTTGTGTTTTGTTCCATTCTAAATATGTGTGTGTGCATGTGTATGTGTGTGAGTGTATTGTGGTGTATGTGTATTTTGGTATGTGTGTATTGTGGTGTGTGTGTGTATGTGTGTGTGTGTGTGTGTGTGTGTGTGTGTGTATTGTGATGTATCTAACTTGGAGTTCTAATGGCTATTTACAGTGATAAATTAAGATGCAAAACATTTCTGTCCCCTCCCCTCCACCCAAAAAAACCCTAGTTATTTATCCTCTGCTACTCTGTTGTTTTCAGTTACTTATCAACTTGGCAGAATCTAGAATCACCTGGGAGATGGACTTCTCAGGAACGGAACCCTGTGGGAGAGAGTCTCCATTAAAGTCACTGATGTGGCCCCAGTCCTTGTCGAGGGATCCTGAGCTACATAAATGGAGAAAGAGAACTGAGCAAGAGCAGCCATCTATCACTCTTTCTGCTTCCTGTGTGGGAATGCAATGTGACCATGCAGCTTCCTGCCCCCGCCTGCTCTCAACTCACGTCTTTTCCACCATGATGAAGTGTAGCCCCTGGAACCCTCCTCCCTTACGTTGATTCTGACAGTGTTTTATCCCAGCAACAGCAAAAAATAAAATAAAAAATAAAAATGAAGATAAGCCTTTCAGTCACCCCCTATGACTAGAGGCAGTCACTTCTGGGAGACCCATATTTCTGGTCTTCTTTTTCTGTTCCCTTTTTCTTTGCCTCCCTCCTTTTCTTCCCTTCCTCCCTCTGTTGCCTGTGCCTTTCTTGTTGTTGTAATGCAGCAGTCTGCAAGTTCTAGGATTACCATTGTGAGCCACCAAGCTCCAAGGCCTGCCAGCCTCCCCTGTTCTCAACATCATAGTTTTGGGATGCATTCACGTTATTGCACATGTCACGGGTTCTTGGCTTGTGCTGTGGGTAATACTTGTTGCATGGGTAAGATGTGCTTACTTATTTGCCCTTTTTTTTGGGGGGGGCTGTTTTCATTTCATTCTTTCTTTTTGAGACACGGTCTTAATATGTAGCTTTGGCTGGCTTAACGCTCACTGGGTGGACCAAGCTGGCCTCACATTTGTGGCTATTGTCACGTGTCAGCCTCCCAAGGGCTGAGATCACAGGCATGCACAGTGAGTTATTCACCTTTGCTACTGGGCTGTTACTAAAATTCCATTCCTTCCTTTCATCCGACAGAAGTGAAGTTATGTCTGGTAAGTGTGTACCAAACCTGAAGAGCTGAGCTTGATCATCAGATCTCACATAGTAGAAGGAGAGAATCAACTGTGAAAGTTGTTCACTGACCTCATACTGTGTCGAGTGTATGTGTGTGTGTCCATCTGTCTGTCTGTGTCAATTAAGCACACATAAACACACAAAATGAATGAGAAAAACAATCTTTCCTTAAGAGGAGGAACAAAGAAACAATGGCTTGCTTCTCCTCTGCCTTTTGGTTTTCTTTTTTTTTTTTAACCTTTTCATACAGTTTTTGAACCATATGGATTTTGAACCCAGGCCTTCAGGTTGCCAGCAACCACTGAGCTACATTCCTTCTCTCTGCTTCTTACCACCTGATCTGCACAGGGCAGCCAGAGGATCTTTAAAGTGAATTAATTACTCAAGTCTCACCTTTCTTCCACTTAATAACAGTTTATGGCTCCTCTTCCTGACTACTAGGGTGAGTAAAACCCAGACCTCAGTAAGTCTCAACTTGGCTACACAGGAGACTCCTCGGGGAACCTTTGATCAAGTGAGTTGAACTCTCTGGATGAGGTCTATGTGCTTCTGCAGCTCCCTGGGAGACGCTCATAGGCCATGGCGTGTGACCTGGCCCCTGGCTCTCCCGCTTTATCACCACACCTCAGCTCCTCCTCCCAGTCCTCTGAACACAGCGACTCTATCCCACATCAGGGCTCACACTCATATTTCTTCTCTTTGCAATGTTCTTTAGATCTTAGTGTGACTGGCTCTTTCTTGTGATTCAGGCTCAGCTGTCATGTGTTCAGAGGGGCTTTCTTTTTGCCCACCTGGTCAAAAAGAGCCATCCAGTCCCACAGTAGCTTGTCACTTGTTCAAACACTCCATGCCACACATGCTTCCACTGTTGCTTTGTTCATTTTTTTTTTTTTTTTATCCCCTAGGTGTTTCTCTCCAGTGAGAGCATGGAATTTGTCTGCTTGCTCACCAGGCCATCTCTAGCATTCATAAGCATGCCTGCCACACAGCAAGGCCTTAATCAATGTTTGCTGGCAGATGTGTGTTTGGATGTGATGTGTGTTCCCCAGCAGGAAAGCAGCAATCCATAAAGGTTTTTCTAACTCACTTCCCCTGTGTAAGACAGTTAATTTTCTGGAAAATGGAGACTCTAGCTTTAGGAGATGAAACCCAAGTAATAGAGCTCATTAGATCTTAAAAGGAGGGACATTGCTTTAGTTCTCAGATTAATGGGGATTTTGTCATTGCTGTTTGATTGTTTGTTTTGATAGACAGGGCTCCCTGTAGCGCACGCTGGCCTTGAACTTGCTATGTAACTGAGGAAGCTCTTGCTCTTCTGATCCTCCTGCCTAAACCTTTAGAACACTAGAATTACCAGGGTATGCCACAATATCAGCCCGATTGGCACCAGGGATTAAACTCAGAGCTTTGCATGTGCTCAAGCACTGTACATCGAACCACACGCTGCCTCCTGGTCTCTAATTTCTTATCTTTGGTTCAAGCTTAAAGCTGAGAGCACTGGACATAGTTGTTGAGTATAATTTTTAACAATGAATGGCAATGACTGGCTTGTAGGAGACGGAAGGAATGGGAACCCCAGTGCCCCGTTCTCCTCTATCTGTACTTTTTCTTCATACGCAAGCAATGTGTTAAAGCAACACTTAGAAGAAGTTTAAGAAGAAAGAGAACAACGAGACAGAGAGGAAGACAGAAAGGAAATGGAAGAATTAGAAGCACTCTAAATACCAGAGACTAGGTGTGTAGTAGGTGTGTAGGATTCACTTGCTCATCATGACCTTATATGGAATATGTATAATGATTTTTATTTTACTGGTAGACTGCCTGAAATGAAAAGAGAAAACTTACTTTTCTTCTAAATGCTCCTATCACTTGCCTGCTATAATTTATAAGAGAGGACAAAACACACAAAGCCTCATAGCCTCATCAGCATATAGATGGCATTACCAACAAAAAAGGCCATCTAATCAAAGAAGAACTGACCAATGATCTGCATCGATCTTGCCAGACCAGTCCACTGGCCTAAAGCCAATGGTCCGACCAAGCACACTGGTGTGGGGTGGGGGAGAAAATCCTGCAGTCAGCTGCAAACGCAGACAAGAAGAAACTGGTTTGGCCGGAATGTGTGTAAATACAGTCTTGTGGGTTTAGGCGACTTCTTGGACACTGTGAGACAACAGAGGCTGAAAGTGTGACAGACATGTGGTCCTCTTCCATGGTGGCCCTTAAGGAATTCGGCTTTTCTGAAATTCTCAGGGCCGTTGTAAATGTTCTCTTCTGCCTTCATTTCTATTCCATCTGGTTATCTTTCATCCCCGGAGCAGATTGTTGCTAACACTAAAACTAATAAGTTAACAGCCTGAATTTATTAAGTGTCCGTACTAGCTAAAATATTTACCGTATCTCATCTGTCCCCATAATAATACTAATGAAATAGAAGTCATTGATTCCCCTGCTTGGTAAATGAGAAAGCTAAGGTTTAGAAACATCCAGGCAACTTCCTTCTACCTCAGTAGAGTCAGGCCACTGTCCCGGTCACTTTTTGTCCTGCTTTGTGGACTTCAGAGCTTCTTCTGCCTCCCCTCAGTGTGGCTCAGCATTTTGTGCTCAGGTGTCAACAGGAAACCTGGGGCAGCTTCTACACTGTGAAGCCTAGAGCTGCTATTGAAGGCTGCTTGCTCCTTAGCACCAGCCTCCCTACTTTCTTCCTTTTGAGAAGCAACCTCTCTTAGCTTCAGTGCAGGCTGGACACTGGCCCAAGCCTGGCACCCCGGAGCCAAACAGGATGCTCCTCATCTTCCACGAATAGCTTAAGTGTTGGGAGAGAGTCAGCTGAGGATTGCTGCGGAGGGATCATTTGGCTTCTTCCTTTTCTTTTTCTTTTTCTGACACAGGGTCTCAAGTATCTCAGACAGGCCTTCAACTGGCTTTGTAGCCAAGATGACCTTGGATTTCTGTTCCTCCTGCCTCTGCTTCCCAAGTGCTGAGATTATAGGCATGTACCACCACACATAATTTACTGGTACTAGGAACAGGAGCTAGGACTTCATGCATGGTAGGTGAGCAATCTCTCAATGGAGCTACAGCTCCAGTTTCTATTAATTAATTAGTTAGTTAATTGATTAATTAATAATTAATTAAAAGTTCACCTCTCTTTTATCTTATCTATGTGTCTTTGTGTAATGTTAGAATAGATGACTCTCTTAAAGCATTTAATAATTTTCAAGTGTCTGAGGGTTTCTGAAACCAAAATGTTTAAGAACTACTGCTTCGCCCATACCAGCCTCTCCCAAAACCATGGATGTTAGGGCAGTTTCCTAAAAGGAGTTTTCTATGGTTTGTGTTGTTACTGGAAGCACTGGGGAGTCGCCTTGATGGTTGCTGTGTGATACTGGGGAAATTCGGATCTTAGTCTCAGTAAAGAATTCTAAACTGGACTCAAATGGACAATTTTATTAGAGTTTGCCCACAGCAGGCAAGACATAAATCTCAACAGCTTCTGGAGGAGGAAAATGAAGAGAAGTGGGGAAGCTGGCAAGGAGGTCAGCCACGTGGTGGGGAGAGGAATATTGGAGAAAGAGTGTTAGGCTTAGTTAAAACGGAGAGGGAATGAAAAGGGAAAGTTAGAAAAGAGGTCCTGCCATCCTGAGGGGTCACCTTGCTATCCTGGCAGTGGTCTTGCCATTCTCAGGGTGGTTCTGATATCCTGGAGGTAGTCCTGCCTTCCTGGGGGTAGTCACTGGTCTCCACCAAGTCCAGAGATTTTATCTTTTGACTGACCCTTGTCCCTTCCTCCTCACAATCCAACCCAAGTGGGCACAGGAGGCTGCCTCTGACCCTCAGTGGAATTTACCTTGGCCTTTTGTGTGCTTCCAAAGCCCCACTTATCACCGCGGTTATCTGAAAGTACAGTGTCTACTTGTTTATTCAGTGTCCTCACTGGACAATGAGCTCTTTGAGGACTGGAGTGGCATCCTTTTGCCTTTGTCTTGCTTGGGGCCAGCATTGGATGTGACTCCAGCACTTGGAGCTTCAGCCTGTTGAGAAAGTGTTCCCTGGAGACATTGATCAATTAAGTACTCTGAGATGATTTGCTGCTGGGATGGGCCCCCTGTTTGGAGGCATTTACTTCTGCCTGGATGGACCCTGAGAAAGGACTTTATTTACCCTCTTACCACCTTCTGTCACTGGTTTAAGCAGAAGGTTGCTTAAACCTTTCTTCTGTTTTCTGGAGTCTCAATCCCTTCCTTTACTTGGAGCTGCAATCCTGGAGTTAAAGCCTGTTGTTTTCTTCTCAGCTCTGGGATTAATTTTACACGTTGCCTTCTAAGAGAGGTCAACATCAGCTACATATGTTTTGTCCTTTGTGTGTTTTGTTTGTTTGTTTTGAGACAGAGTCTCTCTACATAGCTCTGGCAGTCCTGGAAGTCACTATGTAGACAAATTACAGAGATCCACCTGCTTTTAAGTGCCACATCACACTAAGCAGAAGCCATGTGTTTTTGTACCCTTTCTTTCATTTTGGATAAAGAAAATAGGTGAAAAGGTATAGCTGTATTTTAGGAACCCGTGCCTTGCATTTAGAGATGACCAATAATATTGTGCCTTATACTGTCTTTGACAGTCCTTAGTCTGAGCATGTCTTAAGATGTCTTCAGATAGAGGGATGATTAATAGTGAGTGTCATGGTTTAGACTCACATAGGCTACAAACTTCCAGAGAGGCATAACTGGGTAGGTGGGGAGGGATGGCTACCTGGAGCATGGGTGGCACCATCCTTGGGCTGAGGTCCAAGACTGAATGGAAAGCTGAGTGGCAGTCATTTCTCCCCGGCTGCAGATGCAATGTGACCAGCTGAATGCTCTTTCTATCATGTTTTCCCTACCATGATGCATTGTGGTTTTTCTTCAACCATATGCCAAAGGAACCTTCCTTCTTTGAGTTGTTTTTGTCAGAACGACAAGAAGAGCAATACATACAGAGACGAGGAAGGCGGTGAGCAGTAAGAGGAACAACCATATGCAAAATTTACCCCAACATCTCAGCCATCACTGCATTACCCCAAAAAGACAAGAAAACGTTGGGCTGGAGAGCTAGTCTTCAGCTGCTAATGGTTAGGCTCCTAGCCAAAAAGAGGTAACTATCTGTCTACCTCTCACAGCTATTTACCAACAGACTGTCCCCATGGATTTCCGTGTTCTAAATTTTCCGACAAATAGATTCATGCTGTCATGCGCTGTTCTGTACAGTTCAGACAGTAATCGATGGTAGACATGCATTCAGTTTTGAATGAGTGAACTTAGTAAGTATAGCACACGGGTGACGTAGATTTCCGGTTCGGTGGCCAGACATGCGCACACGGCTGTAGCGAGGGCTCGGGGGCCATTTTGGTGCTGTGGCCGGACGCTGTGGCCCGACATCTCAACCCTCCAGAGTGTCATGAGGTCGGTTAATTACGTGCAGTGCGTGGCGCTGGACTTCAGCGGGAGTCTCTTCCCCGCACGCCATCTGCCTCGGAGACGTCGATAACAACATGGTGAGTGCATGCGCACTTCAAACGACTGCGTTTGGGCAGGGCAAGATGTGGGGAAAGTGGCTTGTGAAGAGCTTCTGGAGTCAACATGGCGTGTGGAGGAGAAAATTTTGATTAACAGTATCGATCCTTGAGATCATCACCGCCGGCGGCTTAGTTGGGCCGGAGCCTCTAGTAAAGTTATTTTTCGTTTTAGCTTAAAAAAAAAAGTATAGCACACAAAAGTATAAGAAAAAAGTAAGCGTAGATAGATAGCATCAAGTCGGAAGTTTGCGATCATCTAGCAGAAACAGACTGGGGACGCCCTGAAACTGGCATGCTAGGCTGGGCTGATCCTCTCCTATGACCCCCCCCAAACAACTATTGGGCATGTTTATAGTATTAGGCATAGATTGCCTCCTGTAAAACAGTTATTAAATCTATTTGAGCAATTGGTAAAACTTCTTAACTTTCCTGCTACTATTGTACCAGTAGGCACATCTTGTCTGGAAGGTTGCAATTAATGTGTTGTGTCTTTAGCAACAAGATGTTACCATGAACGAGAGCATCCCTTATAGCTTCATGGATTTGAAAACTTGGTCCCCAATTAGTGGTGCTGTTCGGGAAGATTTAGGGAGTGTGGCCTTGCTGGAGGAAGTACGAAACTTGAGGCATGCTTTTATAATTTAAAGACTAGTGGAACTTCCAATTTTCTTCCCATGCTTCGTGCTTAGGTCTCAAGGTTTGAGCTCTCAGCTTGCTGTTCCAGCCACCTGCCTTAGGCCTCCACCATGGTGGTGATGAACTCTTACTTCTCTGGAACCATAAGCCCAAATAAGCCCTTCTTTAAGTTGCTTTGGTCTTTTTTTTTTTTTTTTTAAATCACAGGAATAAAAAAAAAAAAAAAAAGGTAACGCAGCAACTAAAAGCAATGGCTTCAACCTGTATTGTTTTGGGAACCTCTGGAGCTGTTCTGACTAATCATTCATAGGGCAGGATTCTACCCTTCCCACTGACGTTTTCATGTAATACTCTGTGTTGTCTGGGGGTAGCACTATGCACGCACCTGTGTTCAGACTCCATTTTAAAAGTGTGTGTCTGTGTGCACGTGCATGTGGATGCCAGTGGGTCCTCTGGAGCTGTATCTGCCCAGCGCACATGCTGGGAAACAAACTGGGAGCCAACCCTGGAAGAGCCGCAAGTGCTCATAACTGCTCAGCCATCTGTGCAACCCCCCAATTTTTTTTTTAAATTACATACATATTTTTAAAAAATTAAAACACATTTGGTTTTGGGGAGGTATGTTCATGTGGAGGTCAGGGACAACTTTAAGAAGTTAATTCTCTCTTCACATCTTTGTGTGGGCTCTAGGGATCCACTCAGCTCATTGTATTTTCTTGGTAATTGGTTGCTTCATCGTTTTTGAACCTCTTCACTGGCCCTGATGATTTTTTTCATAAGTGTGCACATGTGTGCATAAAGGCGAGCACACGTACTATTATTGTATGCGTGGATATGGAAACCAGAAGTCAGTGTCCATGTTTTTGCTTACTGTTCTGATCATTTATTTTTGAAGCAAGAATTACAAGGATCCTTCTGTTTCAACAGTCCAGAACTGGGGTTGCAGATGTGTGTCACCATACCTGGCTTTAAGAGCACCTTGGATCTCTCATAGATGGAGCTACAGGCAATTGTGAAGCTATTTCTTGTGGCTGCTGGGGCCTGAACTGGTTCTTTAAAAGAGTGGTAAGTCTCTTAATGTGGGTGCTAGAGGTTGGAACTCGGGTTTCCTTGTCTGGCAACCAGCTATAAGCATCTGCCTAGCCCCATAGACAATATTTCAACTTGTCATAGAAAGGATTCATCTCTTCAGAATTCACATGGGCAGTGATTTGAGATTGCCTTTTTGAGTCAACTTTGTGTTAATACCAAGACAGCTCAAATAGTGCATTTTCTGATAAGACACCCATGCTGAGGAAATACCAAGTTGGCACTTTGAACACACTAGAAACTTCATCTAGACCTTTGCTCTTAAGCCCAAATGCTTCTTGGGTACTCTGAGGATAGCCATCAGCTCCTTGTGAAAGAACATGAGAATGGTTTGTTTTCTTGTGAGGAGACGTGCCTCACGGCTAGTAGTTTTGAATTCTGCTAAAATTTGCTTCAAATATGTAGATCAAAGTATAATTCTGATCAAAACAGTTTTATTTGTCAAAATTCACCACTGAAACTTTTTTTTTGAAACGGTACATATTATTTCCTTAGCATCTGCTTTCATTTTCTTTTATACAAATGAATTCAAATTGAATTTCTAAAAATTCTTAGACATGGGCCATGGATTTAGGTCACTTGGTAAAGTGCTTGCTTAACATGTGCAGGACTTGATTTTGATCCTCAGCACATCATACTTCAGGCACTCTGATACATGACACATGGAATCAGAAGGTAGAGGTAGGAGGGTCGAAGTTCAATGTCACCTGTAGCTACCTAGTGAGTTTGAGGCTTGGTTTGGCTGCAAGAGTCCCTATCTTAAGGTAGAAAATAAATAAATAAGAAAATAAATTTTAAACACGTATTTTAAACATGAATCTTGTTATTGCATTTACCAGACACTGCCTGACATGGTCAGTAATATTTGTCAACTGTTTCTCTTTCTCCACTCGATCTACAGTGCCTCAATGTGATCATCATTTCTTACGTGATTTTGTTTTCCCCACTATTTCTTCACATCTTCAACATGGGAGATATCTATTAAACATGTGTTTGGTTGTTTAAATGTACCAGTAACTTGAACATTCACTTCTTTGGTCAGGAACTAGAATCCTCCTAGTGAGACAGTTAAGGAGAGGTATAGCAAAGAGAAAATCTCCAGAAAAAAAGTATGAGGCATAGAACATGACATATAAACCCATAGCCAGTGATTCAAGGCCCTGAGGACCCTACAACTTCAGGTCTGTGTGTCTCCATTCTTGAGCAATTGACTTTCTTTCTTTCTTTCTTTCTTTCTTTCTTTCTCTCTCTCTCTCTCTCTCTCTCTCTCTCTCTCTCTTTCTTTCTTTCTTCCTTTCTTCTTTTTATTCTTTATTATATCTTTATTCTCTTGGAATCTTAGTTTGCATTTGGTTTTGATTTGCTATATGGACCTTCTCATGTATTTTATACCAGTTCATTTTCATGTCATAATTTCTAATTCCAAGGAGGTCACCTGACAGAGTGACTCAGAGCAAATGGTTATGAGTTGGAAGGAAGTAGTGTTGCTAATTAGATTTCTTAGCTCGAGCCTGGACAAACCACACCAAACCAACACAGTTCTACGTGGAGAGGTTGTAATGGAACAACAGGACAGGGGTCAAGTAAGGAGAGAGAGAGAGAAAGAGAGAGAGAGAGAGAGAGAGAGAGAGAGAGAGAGAGAGAGAGAGAGAGAGAAGGGGAGGGGGAATTCAGTCTTTTATGGAGCTAGTGATATCATTTACTCCCAGATGGAGGTGGCTTCTGAACCCGTGTATCCTGGGAATGCTTGGCTGTTTCTATGGCAATGGATGTGCCACCTCCCTGTCACCTGTGGATAGTGCCATCACTGGGGGTAGAAGCTGTTCTAATGCCAACAAGTAGGATGTACTGAGAAATCACACAGCACAGGAGCTGCAGGTGGCCTGGGCTATGTGAGAATAAACTGGGCAAAAACTGTTACAACAGATACATTTACTATAGTCTGTTTACTTCACCTTAGAGTTTGGGCATATATGCAAAAGCTGGACACTAGAGACAGCTAGGCAGTAGCTTTGTCCTTGACTAGGAATTGTTAAATATGATAGTTAATATTGTCAGCCTGACAGGTCTAGAATTACCTGGGAGATAGGCCAGTAGGGGTTTATCTTGATTGCTTGAGGTGGTGTCTTAGCCCTCTATTGCTGTAAGAAGACACCCTGACTATGACAACTCTTTTAAAATGAAGCATTTAATTCAAAGGCTTAGTCCATTTTCATCATAGTTGGGAGCATGGCTACATGGAGACAGTCATAGAGAAGTAGCTGAGAGCACCACAGCCAAATCCACAGGCAGCAGGAACTGGAACTGGCGTGGGCCTCCAAAACCCCAAAGCCTGCTCCTAGTGACAGACTTCCTTCAATAAGGCCACACCCACTTCAGCTAGACACCACCTTGTAATCTCTCTCAAGTAGTGCCACTCCCTGATGACCAGGCACTCAAATACATAAGCCTATGGGGACCATTCCTATTCCACTGAGGGTGGTGCCATTCCCTAGCTGGGAGCCTGGCCTGTGTAAATGGAGAAAGGAGCTGAGCAGCATTCAGAGTTCATTGCTTTCTGGCTCCTGAGTGTGGGTGTGCTGTGACTGCTGCTTCAATCTCCCACTGCCTTGACTTCCCCACCGTGGTGGGCAGTACCCTTGAGCTGTGAGTCATAATAAACCCTTTCTCCTTTAAGTTACTTCTGTCTGAATGTTTATCACAGCAACAGGAAAATAAATGAGGACAGCCTAGTAAAGTCTTTTTTTGTTTTTTGAAAATATTATTTGATATTCTGATTTTGTTTTTGTTTTGTTCTTTACTTTATGTGCATGTTCTCTGACAACCTGAGGGATTCAGTTCTCTCCTTCCACCATGTGGATTGTGGAGGTTGAACTCAGCTCATCAATCGCCTTTATTCACTAAGCTATCTCATGGGCCTTTGTGCTTTGTCCAAGGGCATTTGTGTGGTCTTTACATGAAGAGTAGATGACAGAGGCATTCAGTGGCCACAACTTAAACTTTTTCACTATTTTGTTTCTTTTCAGAAATTTACAAACTCCTTTACTCTGTCACCTACTTCCTTCCAATAGCAAACACTCATGACCATCCACCATGTCCTAAACATAGCTCTAAGTACTGCAGATGTAATGGTCCAGATATTGGACCAATGTGGTTCTTGTCCCAAGAGCTGCTCTAGGTAGGAAAATACTTGTAAGTATCTCTACTAAGAAACAAAACGATGTTTTACATCACTGATGAAGCATGCAAAACACATAGGTTACCAGTAACTATGACCAGCCAAGGAGGGAAAGGCTGCCATACAAGGACAACTTGGGAAGATACTACCATGGAGTTTGTAGGAAGTGAGGTCGGGAGATAATAAAGGCTGGATCATGTATGACCTCACAAAAAGGCCATTGAAGATTTACTTACAGGAACTCAGGGATTTTTGTTGTTCCTGTTGTTTCTCTCTTTGGTGGCATGGGTCATGGGAAATTTCTACTGAGAGGTTCTTGTTCAGGTGCTGACATATAACTCAATTGGTAGAGTGCTTAGCTGGCATGCATGAGATAGTGGGTGAGTTTGACCTAGCACCTCAGGAACTGAGTGTGGGGCACATGTCTAAAATCATAGCGCTTCGGAGATGGAGGCAGGAGGATCAAAATTCAAAAGTCCACCTTAGCTACATATGTTGATGTCTGGGTGATGTGAGGCCCTACCTGGAAAGAAGAAAGGAAAAAGTTATCACAGTCATACTGAGTGTGTTAGCACCATGGGGGCAGAGAAAGTGGAGAAAATACAGTAAAGAGAGGAGTGGTGGCCTGGGAGAGGGGGGTAAATGAAGACAAGCAGCCTGACTGAAGACTTTATGTTGGAACAGCTGAGTGGGCTGAGTGGGCGTGGGGTCCTGCCTCTCATCTTAAGGATCATTGATATCGGAGTCACTGCCCAGACTTGAAAATTCATCGTATGCAACTGGAGCCGCATCCAATAGAGAAGAAGAGATGATCTGTCTAAGTATTGGATTTTCATTTTTTTAAAAACCATTTTATTACGTTCATTTATTTATTTAGTGTGTATATGTGCATGTGGGTGTATGCAAATGTGTGTATGTTTGTCGGGGATAGACTGAAAGAGTTGCTTCTCTTTTTCTGCCATGTCGACCCCAATGATCACACGTAGGCCATCAGGCTTGGCAGAGAGGTCTTTTCCTACTGGGTCATCTGTTACTCAGATGACTTTTATTTCCCCAAGATAGTTTTTCTGTGTCACCCTGGCTGTCCTGGAACTTGCTGTATAGACCAGCCTGGTCTTGATCTCAGAGATTTTGTGTGTTTCTGCTTCCCAGTGCTGGGATTAAAGGCATGAGACACCACTTCCCAGCTAGAACTTTCTTAGCTTTTATTAGAATAATACTTAAAAATTTTAAGAGTTATTTGAACATAAAGCATGTGTTTGGCAAATTGCCACCCCCCCCACACAGGATTTTTGTTGGTTTTTTGTTTTGTTTTATACCTGTCTGCAGTGATAGCTGCATGTGCTTCCCGACAGTGGAGTGACAAGTATGCTGAAATTTTATGGCTCTGGGTGTCCCTCTTAGAGATTCAGTGGGAAGGCCTGCACTGGAAACCCATTGAGTAGGACACACCCAGGCCTCCTCTTTTCTCCAGGATGTGTGCAAGATGAGACCCAGCATCAGTCTCCTGGTGGTGGAGATGTGATCTGAAGCATTCAAATAGGAAATGAATGCTCAGAGGAAGCTTCAGATTTCTTTCTGCTTAAAGAAGCTGAATTGCAGAAGCTATCTCTGTCCTGTTAATCACCAGGTCCGCAGTGAAACCAGCCAACTTCAGAGAGAGAAGTTGAAAGAGGTGACTAATGGCTGTGTCCTTATCTCAGTCCCTCTGAGCCTGCGCTCCCCAGACACTTGGAGTTGCCCTAGTCACTTCAAACGCTCCTTCAGTCCCACCTGTGAACTCAGCTTAAGGGGGTGTGGCTTGGGCTCTGTTGTGCAGACTTATTGAAACTTCCAGTATCCAGCCCAGGGTTGACGGAGATTTGTAAGCGTACTGGTTCTCCACAAATGTCAGAATTGATGGTGGTAGCAGGACCTGGACTCCCTGGGAGATCTTGATTATTTCAGTTTAAATTGACCCTGACTATACAGAGATCTTTTCCGAGGCTAGTTCTTCTACGTCAGACGATCTCTTTCACTGAGTCCGACAGTATTTATCTAAGAACTAGGCTTTTCCCACTCCCTTATTGTTTCAACATTCAGATTTGCTGATCAAATGCCTAAGACTTCGTTTTGATTCTACTTTGTACTTACTTTACCTTGTCTTTCAGAGACTCTTGGCTGCGTTACCCCTGACTCTAACCAAGTGTTACTTTCTCCGCAACATTCCCTCGGAGCTTCTTCTAACAGCTCTCACCTCCAGTGATGTCCACTCACTTTTCCCTCCATCTGAGCTGCGCAATTCCACCAGGCCTTTTGCTCCTATTCAGTAAGGTGCTTTGGAGGTAATGCAGTCTTTTGGGAAAAATAAACAAAGGAAATGCACCCGGTTGATGTCAATGGACTTGTTTAACTATTTAAGGCCACGTCTCCAAGTGTAAGTGTGTGGCGGTGTATTTCATGAAGTAGTGCTTATAATCCATTGAGCTTTCCGAATAGCCCTCTTGCCTATTAAGCTTGCATTGAGAAGTGGGTTTAATTTGCCAGAGTAGTTTTTTTGTGATAATTACAGGACTTGCAGATTAGCTTGAGTGACTTGGCAAGGTTCTGTAGCTAATAAAAACGCACAGGAAAAAAATTGTAGCATTCAATCGCTTCAAGGTTCTTCACGAGAGAAACATTAAACAAACCTGATAGGCCAGTTTCCAGTCTGTGAAACACATTAATACGTACTTAGGGAAAGATACCTTTGCAAGTGACTCATGGCCCAGTAGTCCCAGAATTAAAGGCATAGTTCTACTCAGAGACTTGGAACTTAAATCACAAGAACAGATAAATGTCATTAACTAGAAGGTATGTAGTATATATATTTTTAATTTGATTATTTTGCCAGATAGGCTACTTAGCTGCTTGCTTCGTGAAATATGTATATAGAGCACTGCAGGGGTACACTGAATTTTGGAGCATGTTGCCATAACCTTCATGAGCTTATGTTTATTTATTTTAATTAATCTGTCTACTATCTATCTATCTATCTATCTATCTATCTATCTATCTATCTATCTATCTATCTATCTATCTATCTATCTAGAATTTCATATAGCCCAGACTGGCCTCAGGTTTCTTACTTGTTGTGGCCAGCTTTGAACTCCTCCTTATCACGATCCGAGTGATGTAATTGCAGGTGAGCAGAACCACGCCCAATCAGAGCATCTCTTAAGTATCTACTGAGTGTCAGAACCCAGGCAAGATGGAACTCCGCAGATAATCCTCTCCCAGTGATTTTGCTCAAAGACCTCATAACTTGAGAGTTGTTGTTGTATCTTAGATGCCATTGGAACTGTGCATACCTCCACCTTGGGGTTCTCTTCAAATTACATGCTGCCATTGCACTACCTAACCAAATCACTAATCCATCTTGCCTTATGCTTTGGCAAACCCAACTGCTCTCAGCATTTACTTAGGGCACCTCACAACTGCCCACAAAACTCTAACTAGGTCAGTAGTTCTCGACCTTCCTAGTACTGCAGCCCTTTAATATGGTTCCTTGTGTTGTGCTGACTCCCAACCATGTAATTTTGCTTCTTTTATGAATTGCATTGTAAGTATGTGTACTTTCTAATGGTCACAGAAAACCCCCGTGAGAACGTCTTTCAACCCCAAGGGGCTGTGACCCACAGGTTGAGGAACCATTGACCTAGGGCTATCAGATTTCTTTTTCTGGCCTCCTCTATGTGCATCTTCAAGTCACATTCACAGAAAGTAGCCCTACGTAAAATGCATCTTTTTTAAAAAGGACTAAGACTTACCACTAAAAAGCAAATTGTTTTCACTAAACTCATAAAAAGAATACTTTTAGATTAACAGACATGTTTAGCAGTAGAATGGGGTCCCATACCTTCTCAGCTTTCCCCTAGCTCTACATGTCACTGACATGCCAACATGAGATGTAAAAATTATTAAGCCAGTACTGGTGCATCATTAACACCTAAAGTCCACATTTCCTTAAATATTACTATCTTTTCCTTTTCTTGCAAATGTTTTTTCTCCAGTTCAGGATATAACTAGTTGTCTTGAGCTGCCACAATCTTCTTAGCTCTTCTTGGCTATGACTGTCACTCAGAATCCCTCCTGCATTCAAAGATGTTGACATTTTTTTTTTTTCTGTTTTCCATGTGTTTATTTACTTGGAGCACAGTGTGTTCAAGGCAGTCAGAGAGTACAGCTTCCAAGGGGAGTCAGTTCTCCCACTATGTAGGTCCCAGGGATTGAACTCAAGGCAGCAAGAGGCATCTACCTATTGAACCATTTTACAAGCTAGACATTGAAACTTTGAGGAACATTGGCTGAGACACCACTCTGGGGATGGAACTGCACAGTCTTAGGTGTGGGAAGGCTAGAGCTAGTTATGGGGGTCCCCGGAACTGGTTCCAGTGTCCTGGCCCTGCAATGAGGCCATGGGGTTCTCGGACTGCTGAACATCCAGGCACTGCTGGAAGGCTGGGGAGAGCAGAGAATAAAATGGTGGGGGGTGGTGGGCTGGGGACAGCGTCTAGCCCAGGGCCAGTTAACAAGGTGAGCTCCTGTTTGTCCCAGCGGGGATGACTGTCCTTAGCTTGACTGTGGCAGGCAGGCTTGGTTATGGCTAGGAGCACAGAGAATTCTCCTACAGATTAGGCTGTGGCTCTGTAAGCAAAGACCTTCTTCATGGCTCCCCACAGAGGATCTTGAGGGAAAGAGACAGTCCATGGTTCTAAACAGTTTATTGTCATGGCAAAAATTGGATGTGTAAAACCATACCCCACTTCTCAGGATGGACATGAAATTAAATACCTTTTGCAGGGAGGCATGTCTGTGAGAGGAAGCTCATTGGCTAAGCCCTTTGGGCCTCTAGGTACCCAATTAGCATGAAGAACTCAGTCTTGAGTCTACATGACCACCGGACATGCTTCTTTTATGTGAGAAGCATGGCACAAGTTCCAAGTCAGAAGTCTGGGAGTCACCTAAGCTTCAGGTGTGTGCCCACCGAATTTCTGGGTCTTGATCTGCTCTACCTTACCAAACCTTGTAGCATGGTTTTACGTCCCACAATCATCTATCTATGTATCTATCTATCTATGTATCTATGTATGTATGTATGTATGTATGTATGTATGTATGTATGTATCTATCTATCTATCTATCTGTCTGTCTATCTATCTATCTATCTATCTATCTGTCTATCTATCATCTATCATCTATCACCTATCTGTCTGTCTATCTATCTATCTATCTATATCTACCTACCTACCTACCTATCTGTCTATCTAGAAGTGAAGTTTTACTGTTGTGCTGAGAGACTTTCACTCATGATCTTAGATGATTCTCCTGCTTCAGCCTCCTAAGCATCTGGGACTGTGGCCATGTGCTATTGCAGTTGTCTACAGTGCCGTGTACGTTAAGTTATATCCTGTTACCATGACAGCAGGTACTGCTTTTTGCCTGGCCATGATTCTTTATCCCAAATTCTATACTGTATTATTTTTTGGTTGTTTCATTTGATTTTTTTTCAGTGCTGGGAACCAAACCCAAGCTCTCAAGTTAGCACTGAGCTAATATGATGAACCCAGCCTCCTGGGATGGCTAATGACTAACACTAGCTGATATGCACATGGGCTATTGAAGAATATAAATTAGAGGCAAGGGTGGGTGTACACAATGAGCTCTGTTTTAAAGGAAGGGAGGGAGGGAGGAGGGAGGGAGGGAGAAAGGGAAGGAGGGAAAGAGGAAGGGAGGAAGGACGACTTAAAAGGAAAGACTTTGTTAAAACAGGGTGGGGTTAAACTCAAGCAGTGTCACTGCAAAGCTCTGGTTTTACCCATGTTAAGTAGAGAGATTTTAGCTGGAGGTTCGTATGGTACATAAGAGAAACTGAGGCACAGGGAGGTATAATGGTTTTCTAAGTTTCTAAGCCTACCTGGGTAGTCCGGGCCTCCAGGCTATTGGTTCAGCTTCTAATGCACAGTGGGGGTGCCTTTCCATTCTATGGCAAAAGGCCCAGGACTGCAGGAGTGGGGGAGGGGATTGTGCTTCACGGATGGGTGGAGAGTTGCTATAAATTATTTGTCCTGTCTGTTAGTTTATTAACTTATTCCATCATTTGTTTATGTGAACACATGGATATTTACATGTTGAATCAAAAACCCATAAAACTTTTTGCCTAAATTACTTCTACATTGGCTATGAGCCTTCCTCAGGCCCCCACGTTTTCCTGTGGCACCTTCTTCCTACCTCCTCGCCCATTAAAATCAGTGATTTTAGGTTTGTGTGCTTTTGATTTTGACTTTAAAGTCCCCCTTTTATTATTTCTAAGCAGTGCACTCTCATACAATCTGGGCTGGACTATGTAGTTGAGCATAACCTTGAACTTTTGATCCTACTGGCTCTACCTCCTAAATGCCAAAGCATGGACCAACATGGTTTCCTTCATCGAGGAGACTGAATTCAGGGATCATGCTAGGCCCATGCTTTCTCAACTGAGCCACATCCAAACATGACCCCTTACCAGTTGATCAGTCTCTACCACTGAGCTCCAGGCATAGAAGAGTTTTGTTTATTTTATGTTTCAGGTGCCTGAGTCTAGTTTGTTAAATCTTGTGATGAAGGGGCTAGTTAATTTTGACTCATTCAAAGATATGAGCTATTTCTGATATC
This sequence comes from Micromys minutus, assembly GCF_963924665.1. Lineage (NCBI taxonomy): Eukaryota > Metazoa > Chordata > Mammalia > Rodentia > Muridae > Micromys > Micromys minutus. Next base: position 39,751,815 of record NC_137984.1, on the reverse strand, counting down.
TGCCTCTCACCCTTAGCCAGCGCTTGGGTATAGAAGATGAGGTAATGCTATTTCTCAGTTCTGAGTACAGCATCTTCATTGGTCTGTGCAATCACCTGCTTTTATTTATGTATTCCCTCTTTCCAGTACTCCATTTGGATGTCTTTCTCCCTGCCTCCAGAATCACTGCATGTACCATCGCAATACTATTTTGCTTCTATGTATTCTTAACTTCATGTGTGGTGTGTGTGTGTATGTGTGTGGTGTATATATGAATGTGTGTACATCCATGCATTCAAAGGCCAAAGGCTGGCACTGGGTATCTTCCTCTTCAACTCTCCACTTTGTTTTTTCCCACATTGTTTTTGAGACAGGATCCGTAACTGCACCTGCAGCTCACTAATTTGGTTAGAATGGTTGGTCAATGAGTTCCAAGAATCCTCTTGTCTCTGCTGGGCTTACCGAATACGTGGGTGTTGAGGGCTGAACTCAGGTCCCTATGCCTCGAAAGCACGAGAACCTGAGACATGTACAAACTGAGCTGTCTCCCCAGCTGCTGTATGTGCAAAATAGATGTTGGTTTAGGCGTAGCTTTTTTTAACTGAAACGATGGTGTATTATACCACTCACTCGTTTTACTCAAGTACACATTTAGCACCCGTACGTGTGACTGAGTGTGCAATGGTGCATGACCTCTGCCCGTGGACTGGTGCTCTGTGTGTCACCTATTCACTATCAGATGGTCCCCATCTGCCCACGATGGTGATGATGAATAACCCCAAAAGAGAACACCCTGTGTATTGATGCAGTGGCTCTGGGTAAGAGCGTCTTTGAGATGCATATCCAGGAACAGAACTGCTGGATCCCAGAATATCTTTCTACTTAATTTAACTAAACAGAGACAGATTGCTTTCCCAGAATACACCACTCTGCCTTCCACCAGCACACATCACCACCAACACTTGGCATTAACCAGCTAATTTCTTCCAGGCTACTTGGTATATACTGATGCTTGGTTATTTTTATTTTAATTTCTTTAGGGCTACTCCTCAAGTTCTCTGATTTGTATCTTCATAAGTTGCCTATTTTAGTCTGTGTCCAGATTTTTCTTTAAAGTTTCTGTCATTTGTCAATTTGCCAGGGCTCTGTAAATTCGATAGTCATCTCTAGATATAGCCTTCACTATCCAGTTTTCTCCCCAATTGTATTAGATAATCAAATGCCTTGCTATTTATGTTTTGGAATCTTTTAGAACATTTTTTTAAAAAGTAGGTACGTCTTCCTCCTTTTAGTAAAAGTACATTCCTTTCTATACAATGTGATCTAAATACAGTTCTTCCCTCTACTCTTTCCAGTTCCTTCTCCCATCTGGGACACACCCCTTTCCAACTCTCATTAACAAGAAACCACCTTCTGAGAGACAACAACACAAAATAAATTAGAGTCAGATAAAGCAAATACCATCGCGTCACAGTTGGACAAGCCCAGCTGACAGAGATGAAAGATCCCCAAGAACAGGAACAAGAAGTAGTGGCCCAACTCATGCACACATTCAGGAGTCCCATGAGAGCACTAAGCTGGAAAATAAGAACACACAGAGGACCTGCAGACCCGGGCAGGCCATGTGATTGCTGCCTCAGTTTCTATGAGTTCACATGACCTTTGCTCAATTGTTATATATAGTTAATTAGTTATTCTTATGTTTTACTGTAATGATGGTGGCATCATGTTTATATAGAAATGTATGTAGATATTTTAAGAGATATTGCAATACAGGATATAAGATTACATCAAAGCTAGAAGAAAAAAAGAAAGAAAAACAATTTGGTGTGTGAGGAGAAAAGGCATTTGAATTAGAATTTTGTGAACTTAAAAATTTATGTGGTAACTACATGGAAGTCCATTAGTCACATCTTCATACTTTTGAACACATCTGAAACCAATTTCCCCTCTCCTTCCTTCCTTCTTTCCTTCCTTCTTTTCTTCCTTTCTTCCTCTCTCCCTTCCTTCCTCCCTCCCTCCCTTTCTTCCTTCCTCCCTTCCTTTGTTTCTTTCTTCCTTCCTTCTCTGGACAGAGTCTCCTGTATCCCAGGCTAGCCTAGAACTTTCTGTGAATTTGAGGATAACCTTTGAGCTTGTGACCCTCCCTCTCACACACACTCACACCTCCTGTGTACTGGCATTCCAAGCCTGCACCACCACACTTTCTTTTGTTAGGCATGTGGTAGATCAGTGCTCTACCAACTGAACTGAACTACATCCCCAGCCTCATATCCGAAAACTTTTAATATTTAAAAATTAAAATCACATTCTTTCTTTATGCCACAGTTTTCCTAGTTTTTTTTAAAGATTTTTGAGATCTTTTTTATTTGAGGATAATCTTAATGCTATTAAATTCACAATTATGCTAGCTATATTTTCTTTTATTAAGTTTATAATTGTATTTTTTCCATTCTGGGGTGTAGGCAGAGGTCTAAATATATTTTTCTTCACCTATTGATTTCCCAAACCATTTGCTACATTTTCTTTTCTTTTTTTGTTTTGTGAAGCCACAAACTTAACAACAGGGACCTACTTAGATGGGTGCTGTGCTGTGTTTCAAGTGCTATGCAGAAACAATCTGTAGGAGGAGAAGGTGGTCTCTTGGCAATTGTGAGGTGAAAATCCAGGGCAGGAGCAGATTGTGTCTGGGTCCTCACAAAGGGTCATTTCTCACCAAGAACCTTGTGACCAAAGAGGCTTTCTTCTGATTTCCTGTTCAACTGTTGTGATCTGACTCAGAAGGTTCCCACCCTGGAAGTCCTTGCAACTCAAAAGCCTCACCTTGGGGGCTGAACATTAATAAAGAAATTCTGGCTGCTTTAGGCTGTTGTATTTTTTAAAATTTGTTCCTGTGTCGACCAACCCAGGCAAGGAGAGCAGATGCTTTTAACCAATGAAGCCATCTGTCCAGCCCGTATTATTAAGTCTTCACATACTTATTAATACCCCTTTGCTCTTATTTTTAAAAATCCGGTTAGCTGTTCATGTATCTTCTTCTTATAAAATTTAGATATATTTATCAGGTTTTTAATGAAATCCAGCTGCCTATATGATTAGATTTATACTGAGCACATAGATACAATTAGAAGGAACAGACAGATGTATAACCACTTTGTGGCTCTTTTCCTAACATACTGACTTAATAAAGGAATAAACCTGTGGTTCTTCTTTCAGAATCTGGCCAATCCATGTTATTTATCTGACTGTTAACGAGCTAGAATGTAATTGAATTGTAAAAGTGAATAGAACTGGTTTCCAAATACTAAGTGGGTGGCAAGAAAATCAGAAGTCACAGTCATAAAAAGGCATTTATTAAACTCATAATTATGCATGTTGCTATGTTAGATCCTATATCAAAGGGGGCGGGGAGTGGCTCAGTGTGTGTATCTCATCATCGAGAAGCTTCCACTGAGACAGATGAGCATGTATAAGATTTACCACTAATTAGGGAGTGGAATGTGTTGCTAGCTTACAGAAGTGCAAAGTAAATGCCTATTAGGGGTGAGAGGCATGAGTGCTAGAAAGGCGGTGGTCACCAAGGCAGAGGAGTCTTCAAAGATCTCATCATTTGTTTGTACTTGAAAAAAATAAGCTCAAGAGAATACAAAATCAATTGTCATTTGTGTTAGAAAGGATGCAGGGGACCCCGAGAGTATACTTTTTCCTGTGTGTATGTAACCTATGCCCAGAGGAAGATTGCAGGGAACTTGGTTGGTTTGTTTGCAGGAGCAAGAAGTAATTGTTTAGAATGGGAACAAAAAGGGGAGAAAGCCTTCTTATTATGTAGGCTCACATTTTTAAAAAAACAGAATCATGTAAATTGGCCAGATTTTTTTTTAAATGAAGCTTTCAAATTTGATGAGTATATAAGAAAAAAGAATCTGAGTATAGAGGCACACACCTGCAGTCCTCTGGAGGCAGAGGTAGGAGGACCATGACGTTAGGGTGAATTTTGGAGCAGTCAGAGTTACACGGCCAACTTTAATTCTCTATTCCTCAGATACCTTGCCACCTCCAGATAAATGGGAAAAAGGAATAAGTACATGAAATGAAACAGAAAAAATTCTGGATACTTATAATACAGAATAATACTAGGCCTGTGGGCATACAAGTGAGTGTTCTGCACTGTAAGTTGCTAGTGCACTGCTGTGGTACAGACCCCCCAGGTCACCCATAGTATCAGGCAGAGACTGAAGAGGAGCCTCAGACAGTCTATGTCTTGGAGAACTTGGCGCATAAGGACTAATTAATCATGAGATAGGGTCCCTGCCGACTCCTTCACAGCCCATGCCACAAGGCATGCCGGGAGAGCATGCAGGAGCAACTTTTTCCTCTGCTCTGAAACGGATACAGGACGTTTAATGATGGAGGTTTGGATTGTGACACATAAGAACTGATAATCACTCACCTGTCCCAGAAGATTCATCGCTCCTCATTAAAGGATTTTAGACAATTTATTGTTCCTAGCAGCAGAGAGCTGGCTTCACTACAGGCTCAGCAGGTTTATACTGACCTGGACTCCAGGGTCAGCTCCTGCTGGAAACCGAACACTGCCAGTAAGCCTTTGAGTGACTGGTGATTCCTTACTTGGTTTATGCCTCTCCGTGATACACTGGCCACCAGCCCAGGTGAATCTGCCCGGTCAGATCCCTAATCCCCGTCCATCCTGATAGTTCCCTGCACTACGTGCATCCTGGGACACTCACGTGACGGCTCTCCAGTTCTGCACTGAAATTCTTCTAAGTTAAATTTTGCATATTGATTTCTAGACTCACTTAATTCCAGTACATATGATCTGATTGGGGGGGGGGTGGTTAGAGGTTACCGAGACAAGAAGATTGTGATTAGTTCAGAACTGGTGGATTATGTAGAGTTCCAGGACGATCCGTGTTGCAGTGTGAGACCCAGAGAGGGCTGAGGCTATACCTCACATGTGAGCTGGAATGCTTACCTAGTATGCATCGTGACCCAAGAGTCAGCTCCTAGCACTAAGCAGAGCCCAACATAGTGGTGTGTGTCTGCAATCCCAGCAGTGAGGTAGAGACAGGGAGATCAGAAATTCAAGGTCATTCTTAGTTACACAACAAGCTCAAAACCAGCCTGTACTGTTTAAAGCCTTACGTTATAACAGACAGACAGGCAGACAGACTGTAAGTAAATAAGCAAAAACTTTAATGTTTATAATTTCTCACGTGAATTCATTTTCTCTGAAGACTATGATGTAGCAATTTTCTTATATGCCTTGCTGCTATGGTTTTAAAAATTATGACTGTTGAGTAGCCTTCATTATAACTTTATTGGTATCATAAACTAAACAAAAATTCAGCCATAAGGATGTATTAGTCATTATATATACTAGTGGAAGCTAGTACTTTAACAATAAGCTTGAAGGGCTGAGGACTTTCTTTTGTTGTCAGGGCTGCCTCTTTCTGGTTCCCCCCTGTTCACAAGCTAAAGATGCTGGGTAGAAATCTTGAGATGTGATTGTGGTTGGACAAAATTTTTCTAGGTTTACAATATCATCAATCTCATCTTTTTCTTTCTGCAATAATGGAGAATCAAACTGTTGGGTGTGGTGGGAAACTCCTGTATTTCTAGCATTTGGGAAGCTGAAATAGGAGGCTCTCAGGTTTAAGGGCAACCTATGTCATTCAGAGCGAGACACTGACTACTAATAAACTCGGTTGGGATGGCCTTCCCTGACATTTGCAGCCCTGTATTTTCAATGTTAATTACTGAGAAGAGAGCTAAGTGCTGGCAGGATGTTGGCATTGTTATTTCTATGGCCCATCACCAGTTTTCTGTAGGCAAATGCTTGTCTTTCCCTACCTGCCAAAAAGATGATTCTCTGAAGTTATCATATCAAAAAGCAGGCTGCTTTTCTTTTAAAAAGTAAAAGTTATTTTGTAAAGCTTCAAATGCAATAGCAATTGATATAATAATAATAATAATAATAATAATAATAAACAACGCATAGCCATCAAATACCAGAGGATAAAAAAGGACAACCTACAGCTGGTGAAATGGCTTGGAGTTTGTGGCCAAGCCTGATGACCTAAGTGTGAGCCCATGCACACACACACACACACACACACACACACACACACACACAGCCATGCACTTGCATGTACATGCACAAACATATACATAAATAAATAAAAGATTTTATTTTCAAAAAGCAAGCAAACCAAAAAAAAAAAAAAAAAAAAAAAAAAAAAACTCCAATAAAACCATGAACAGACAAAACATCATTCGAATCCCTGAACATCAGGTTTTGGCTGCATGGCCACCAAAAACAAACAGACAGAAAACAAGCAGAAAAACGAAAATAAAAACAAAAACCTGCCTCTCCGATTTTTTGTTTTCTCACTTGGAAAAATGGACTTGAAATGGAACTTGCCCCCATTTTGTGACAAAACATGGGGGGAGGTTAGAATCGTTTTAATGCAGTAACTTTAGCTACACAAGTACCTATTTCTACCCAATTAAATACTTTGGAAGTCATATATCTGCAATATTTGAGATATTACTGTCTCTCTCCCTCTCTCCTCTTTTTTTCTCTCTCTCCTTCCTACCCCCTTCATCCACACTCCCTCTTTAGAAGTGTTCTAGCTCTCCATTTGCAGCAGCTCTGCAGAACCCCTCAGAAAATGTTAGCTCTAACTGTACCTAAGCTAGGTTTTAGCAGGTGACACAGGTCATTTCCAGTCTTGTCCTATTCCTTGCTCTGATTTCTTTCTTCTCATCTTTAAGCAGATGCTCAAACAGATGATAACAGAATCAAGTTGGGAAGGAAGAGGCAAGTGGTTCTGCAGAGCCCTGACAGCTTTTCCTAGCAGGATGATGAAAGATCCTAGTAACAGCTCCTTGAAGCTAAAGAGAGACACGAACCTCACCCAGGAAAACAGTTGGCTGGGAGACACAGTGTGACCTCACTTCGAGGGCTTCTTCGTCTCCTCTCACGGAGGTTGCTTGCACCAGAGAGGTTAGAACCTAGCCTCAGCAGAAACGGAGAGACCAGACCGTGATCCGTAGAGAGGCTATTATTCTTAAGAAGGAGGTTTGACAAAAAGGTAGGAGGAACAGGCATGGAGACAGAAAGGAGAGAGCTTCGTATCCAGGGAGAACCGTGGGAGTTAATGTTAGGCTTAGTGGGTGGCAGTTAGCAGGGTTAAGCATTGAAAAATGAGAAATAAAGGGCAGGGATCTGGGGAGAAAGCTGGGCTCAGCAAAGTGCTTGGAAGCCCGGGGACCTAAGTTCAATCCCCAGATCCCATATAATGAAAAGCAGGATGTGGTAGCAACTGTGGAGGCAGACAGGCAGACCCTTGGGGGCTCAGGCAGCCAGCCTAGTCTTCATGACCAGGAAGAGGCCTCCTTTCCAAAAAAAAGTGTTCGGCACCTGAAGATCACTGGAGGTTGTCTTTTGTTTTCTGTATGTGTGTGTGTGTATGTGTGTGTGTGCGCGTGTGCATGCATGTGCATGTGTCGAGCACGCATACACATCATTCGTACATGTGCTCGAATGCACACTCGCACACACACACACACACACACACACACACACACACACACACACACACTCCACTAAAGGGCAAGGAAAACTATCAGAGAACAAATGAGACAACTAAAAACTTAGAATTCACAAAGTCGGAAAGAGAAAGGAATTTTTTCTTTCTCTGTGATTCCTACATCTTCTGAAACAGTGACAAGCCAGGGTCATCTTGCTGACCTTTCTTCTCCGCCCTGTTTCCACCTTTTCTGACACTTATTTTCATTCAACTAGGCTACAAGTCACTCTCATAGGCCTTGCCAGATTGTATTTCACAAGTCTGTGAAAGACTGGTTTCTCCTGGAATGGAGTCCTAAGGCTGCCCTGTAGGCTATACTGCATTTCTCTGTCTCCACACAGCCACAGCCACAGTAGGCAAGTCACAACTCAGCTCCCAGGTTGGAGTTAAGGGCTCAGATTACTTCCTCATGTGGCCCAGTTGGCCCATGCCTTCTTCTGTGGCAGCAAACTAAATTGCTAACCTAGCCAGCTGTCAAAACTGCCCAGTCAAAAGTTGTCCCAACTCCCAATATAACTCAGGCTCCTTGAGAGGCACACCTCAGGCAAGACAAACTCCCCAGCTTCTCAGGGGCGAGCCAAGGTCATCCTCTCACCAAAGGCTCTTAGTGGAGGCTACATTTGAGTAGTCTGCACAAACTTACTGGGATAAGAAAGCTTTCACATTCGAACAGACTACAGTGCACCCCTTTCCCTTGTTTGCCCTCCCAGACTCCTGCTATGTCCCGTTTCTCTCAAGTTCTCTGTGTCCCCTCTCCCTTTGATTTTGAGCCTACAATATTTTCTTTCTTCTTTTTATGTATTAAAATGATTACGAATTTTAAAAACATGTATAATTGTTTTAAAAGTGTGAATTTCCCAATGAGTCTGGGTGGTTTTTGTTTTTTGTTTTCTTCTATATCTCTGTGTATTACGTTTGGTTATTTGAAGAAATCTTAGCTGGTATGTTGCTTCACTATTCGGCATTATGGTGAAAGGATAAGGCCTCCTCTTAAAAGACATAATTACCATAACCTCTTACCTAAAACTTTAGTCTCCTGCTCTTCTCTGTGCTGGAGACAGAATTCAGGGCCTTGCATATTCAGGGCACGTGCTCTGCCACTGACCTAGAGCCTCAGTGCAAAAATGTCATTGCTTTAAACATGCTTTTTACTTGTTTCATTTTATTATGAGTGTGACTATTATGTGTGTGGGGGTGCATGTGCCATGTGTGTGCTGGTGTGTGTGACATGGTATGTGTGGGCACAGGTGCTATGGTGTGTGGGGGAGTGCATGTGCCCTGGTATGTGTGCTGGTGTGTGTTGGGGGACTCATTTGCCATGGTGTGTATGGGCACATGTGCCATGGTGTGTGAGCACGTGGAGGTGAGAAGACTACCTTATGGAGTCAGTTTTCAGCCTTGTATTGTTGGGCGACAGCTGCCGTTTTCTGCTGAATCATCTCACTGGCCCACTCTTGAACTTTTCCATACCTTCTAGCGTGTGTCTTGCTCCAGCTGTCTGTTTTGCTTCTTTACAGTTTCCCCATCTCTAAATTAGAGTCACACAGTTGATTGACAGTTCTCTCAACTTTCCTGCCCTATCTTCTCATGGCCACAGCTCTGGGTCTCCTTTTGTGTGTATGCAAAGGCATGTGTGCACAAGTGTGCGGGTCCATGTGCAAGCCAGAGGCCAGTGTCAGTGTCCTACTATTTTCCTCACTTTTTGGAGATGACTGTGTTTTTCACTAACCAGCATCTCAATGATCCCTCTAGTACTGTTGGCTCGTGAGCCTCAGGGATGGCCCTGCCACTGTTCTCGGGGTAGAGATTACAAATGTTACCACAAGCATCTTTCACATGGGGCTGGGGATCTACCTTAGGTCCCCAAACTTACCCACTAAGCTACCCTCCAGCCTCTTTTGCTTTATCTCCCAATACTTTTAAATTTAAATTTTTTTTCCTACCGAGCTTCACTCAGTCTAGATTTTATTGATTCAACCCTTATAGTGGTTTAAAATATTATTTTAGGTTTATTTTATTTCATATGTATGAGTGCTTTACCTGGATGTATGTTTGTACATCATGTTCATGTCTGTTGCCTACAGAGGTCAGATACTGTGGAACTGGAGTTATTAATAGTTGTAAGCTACCATGTAGGTGCTGACTGAGAACCGAACCTGGGTCCTCTGCAAAATCAACAAGCGTTCTTAACGCCTGAGCCACCTCTCTACTCTGACTTTTCTTTTAAAGAACGCATTCTATAAGAGATAAAGTACTCAACCCTAAACAAGATAATTTTATTAACCCCTCTCCGTAGCAAGGCTTAGGATGGGGGTACAGAAAGGGGGTAAGAACCAGAGGAGGGAGACATGCTATGAAATGCTGTCTTCTGGACACCGCGTGTGGCTGCACTCGTGAGCCTGTGCCATCTCTAGTTACCTGCTTGTGATGGTTTGTATATGCTCTGCCCAGTGAGTGGCACTATTAGAAGATGTGACCCTGTTGCAGTAGGTGTGGCCTTATTGGAATAGATTTGTCTCTGTGGGTTTGAGCTTTAAGGCCTTCATTCTAGATGCTTGGATTCCACTAGCAGCTTTCAGACTAAGATGTGGAACTCTCAGCTCTGTCAGGATGACATCATACTCCGACCTCGATGACAATGGACTGAACCCCTGAACATGTAAGCCAGCCCCAATTAAATGTTGCCTTATAAGACTTGCCTTGGTCGTGGTGTCTGTTCACAGCAGTAAAACCTAACGAAGACACTGCTCAAACCTATATGAGATCAAGTCAATCAAAATTCTGGTGTAGGTAGGAAAGATGCTCTCCAGGCTCCCTCCCTAACTGAGGGAGGCAGTAGAGTCATTCCTTTTGAGGTTGTGGCCCACTGGTAGGTTTCCCATGGTTCAGAGGATGGCCCCATAGCCATGTACATAAGGGCAGCACTAATTGCACCAAGAAGAGGAGAAGAAATAAAGTTGGGAGATGATGTGTTGGGAAGTATGTGGAGTGAGTTACGGGGGAGGGATGGAACATGGTCATGATTATATTTTATTGTATATTCGCACAACATTTTCAAGAATAAAGAGAAATTATTTTAAAGAAGAAAAGATATTCTACTGTTCTAGTATCTCCTGTGAAATAGTAGTTGGATCTTAGGCCCTCACCAAACTGTTGTTGCCAAGGTGACTTCCAGGGTAATGTTGCACACCTTGTGAGGGGGCACGTGCCATTCATTCACCGATTTCTCCTGTGATATTATCAGATGCCAGCAGTCACAACTTACAGTCAGTAGTTAATTAATTTCTAAGTATCTATTTTCTAAAAATTATTACTTCATTAGCTGGAGTACTTTTAGGCATACTGACATGTGATTCCTGCGGAAGGCCAGTGTAAATTCTTAATTCTTTCTATTAACTGTACTTTAAATTAGCCAGTTTTCCTGACATGGGTTGAAGATGATGCATAATCATGTATGTCTGCTTTTGTGGCTGTAGAACTCTCATTACAGACTAAGGAACTCAGCATGAATGGTGTTTATTACACATGAGCAGTGGAGCAAATGAACGGAGACACGGTCGCATTGATCCTCTATGTGGACAGATGTGTCAATCCCAGGACACTTGGTAGCACTGGGAACTCAACACATTTGTCGAGCACTTTACCACTGAGCCACAGACACAGTCACAGCCCTTTTTTCTCTTTCTATTTTGAAAGAGAGTCTAAGGCTGGCCTTGAATTCATTCTATAGCAAGGCAGATCTTGAAGTTATAATCTTTCCTCAGCTGCTCTAGGAATGCCACCAGCCCCAGCGGATGCAAATCTTCTTCTGTCATTCTTATTGTCCCATCTGTCTTGTCCATAAACCAACATTCTAACCCTGGTGGCCAGGTGGGTTCTGTTATGTGTTTTAGAAACTGCTGTCCATCTGGAGTGCTCACAGTGTCTGAGCACAGGGACATGGTCCCCACAGCCCCTCCTGCCAGCACTGGGCCCACCTTACATAATCTGACACTTAGTCCCCAGATCTAATTTATTTCAACTCATTGATGATCCATTTACTTCAAAAGTCAAAGAAGCTCTTTGTTCTGGAAACAGAAGAGACTCAAGCAAAATTTGGCCAGTGTTTCCCTCACCCTGAAGCCATGTTTAATTTGTAGGTGAATAAATTTGATTTTTAACAGGTTCAGTTTCTGTCTGAGTGACTACAACTTGTTAGCAATCTCATCTGAGAAAGAGACACTTACAGATAGCTTTCAAGTTTTAGTCTTACTGTGGACCCTACAAGAAGATGGGCTGGGCAGCTTAAGTGAAATGGTTATTAATGGAAAAATCTCAAGAGCTAGAGTCAGAAGCTTCACAAATGCTCAGGTCTCCACACGAGTAATATGAGCTCGTTTATTAAGAGAGTCTTGCTAGCCAGCTTTCTAGCATGGTCGGGTTTTTTTTTTTTTTTTTTTTTTTTTGTTGTTGTTGTTTTGTTTTGTTTTTTTTTGTTTTTGTAAAGTTGTTTACAGAGATTATTCCATGATTTTTTAAAACTGTGACGAAACAGAAATTCCTATTGTAAACCACAACACAGTAGGACTGTTTAGGTGACTGGCAAATAGCACAGCCTCAAGTGTTGCATCAAATAAAGCTTGGTTTTGCTATTTTTTTTAAGTGACTATTCATTACTGTCATTATCAAGGTTGGTTGGACACCTAACTGAGAGAAAATGGTCTTGGTTACCGAGGTAGTATAAAGCAGTACCTGAAAGAATGGTTTTATCCCTTTAAACTAAAATACCAGCTAATGGGATGCCACATTCAGCTGACATGTGAACTCTCAGCCAATGGGATGACAAACACAGCTGATATGATAAATTCTCAGCCAACGGGAAGACACACAGCTGATGTAGTCATGTGAACTCTGATTTTGGAGTGCTAAAGTTTCTTAAATGAGGAAAATTTTAATCTAACCATACAAAGGGGCTGGAACGGATGACAAAAGGCACAAGCTAAAAAAAAAAAAAAAAAAAAACTGGAAAGTCTTTTGATATAATACGACATATTCACAAGGTGCATGAAGTACAGCGTAGACTGAAGGGAGCTAGAGATTGACCATCTTGCTCTGTTTTATTGAAATACTGTAAGAGCATATCAGTCTGCTCATCTCCCTGGTGGTGACATTCTTTGATCAAGTTACTAACTCTATGGCTGGGCAGGGGGATAAGGAGATGAAGAGGATGAGAAATCCTCAGTCCAATTAAATGGCACCTTGGTAAACCTCAATTTGACAATTTATACACACACCTACATGCAAGCACAAACACACTCCACCGCCCTGGGTTTTTAGCGAGGACAGGATTGTGCATAGCTTCAGAGAAAGCCTGTATCACAAAGACTTCATTATTTTACAAATTATGCACCGAAGGACATTTACTAGTGCACTGAGGGCTATTATAATAAATAATTAAAACCCAACTATTCTCCTCTGAATAAATGTATAAAGTACATTGGGTTCAGAGCACTGAGCTTTCCCAACCTCCTGCTTTGTGCCCTGGGAATGCAAAACCCCACCCAGCCCATTAAAATCATGCTCCTGCTTCTCCCATGGAACCTTTATGAAGAACTTTGGATGAGGTACAAGCACTTAGGGTGCTGCCGTCCTTTCTTCTAATTGCTCTTTTTCTCCTCTAGTAATTATTTATAAGAAAATGAAAATGTTTATAGACATCTTTTAGTGAATGACTCATGATTTCATTTTACACAAATACTTTGATACATAGTTCAAAAGCCTGCGTGTTAAACAACCTGGCATTTCTCAAACATCCCTGCCTATTGTGGAAGCCATTGTTGTTGAGAGGTTTCCTTCTAGAGCCTTCCAAAGAATGCAAAACAAAGAGCCATCTTCAATGTGACTACGAGGGCATTTTGTTAATGTCCTTCAACATAGTATCTAGTCGATGGGATCAAACTCAGAGCTTTGGTGGTGATAAACAAGCCCCGTACCACTGAGATAAACCCCTTGTCCTGGGTACCACTCTCTCAGCATTCTACATCACATGTCTAGTAATTTTATTGTCTGCCTTCCCTGTGAGTTCTAGGGAAACCACAGCTGCCTTGAGTATGAAGAACTTCTTGAGAATTCCAGAGTCAAGACACACCCTAGGTGTTCTATTGACTTCCAGGCTTGACTCTCTGTGGATGGATTTTAGGGCTTCCAGCATCCTTGAGGTCTCTAGAATGCATTCTCAGAACTGAACTTAATTCAAAGGTAGCTTAGAGAGAACCTAACCAAAAGTGTGATTCTGGGAATTGTTAAACAGAATCAGACCCCTCTCCCATGTCTGCTCCAGTTTCTTGCTTGTGGGAATCTGCTGAAGAGCCCAGGCTGTCAGTTGCACAGCTGGGCAACTGAGGATTGGGTGAGCAATTTCGAGCAACTGCCAGATCCAGGGGAGGTATGCTGCTCCAGGATCCCAGCAAAAGTCATGACAGAGAAACAGCCTCCTGATGGTTAGAGCAATAAGTAAATATTGGGGAAGGCGTGTGTTAGCCGCCTTCCTCGGTGCTGTCTGGATCCCTGACAAAGACAACTCAGTGAGAGAAGGGTTCGCTTTGGCTTATTTGATGGTCAGTTTTGGTGCCAGCTTGCCACAAATTACAATGACCTGATTAGTGAGCCCTACCTGAAGAAGGGTCCTGATTACCTTGATTGATGTGGGAAGGCACACCACAATTGTGGACACCTGGCAGCACAGATAAAAAGAAGGGTGGCACATATGTAGCAGATGTGCAGCTTAGTCTTCATGTGTGTCCCGAATAACTGGAGTTGGGGCTGTCCCTAAAGCTGTTGCCTGTCTATGGGATATGTTCTTCTAGCTGGGCTGCTTTGTATAGCCCAGTGGGAGAGGATGTGCTTAGCCTCATAGAAACTTGATACTTGATGTATGGGGGTGGGGGATAGACAGGAGGCCCCCACCCTCTCAGAGGAGAAGGGGAGCGGGACTACCATGGCTGCTGAGGCACCCAGGCTTGAAGATCAAGAAAACTGCCAGATTCTCGGCTCTCAGGCAGGATTTGCTATTGTTATTATTTTACATCCGATTTAATGAATTCACACACATACTCATGTATGTATGTATGTATGTCCCATTGGCTTTGTTCCTCTAGAGAACACAATTTAAATATAGTCTACCCATCACATGGGAAGTTATGGCTGGAAGAGCCCCTGTAGTGAGGTGGTAGGGTGCTGAGGCAGCTGGTCACACTGTATCCATAGTCAGAAAGGATGAATGTGGATGCTTCCTTCCCTTTCTCCTTTTGTATTCAGTCCAGGACTTTAGTTCATGTTTCACATTCACACTTATGGTGGTGGCTTTTTGAACATTAATTAACCCAACCTAAAACTACCTACAGATATCTTCTTAGTTGGGATTTTCCAGCTGTGAACAGACACCATGACCACAGCAAATATTATAAAAACAATATCTAATTAGGGTTGGCTTGCAGATTCAGAGGTTCAGTCCAGTATCACCCAGGCAGGCATGGTACAGGAGGAGCTGGGAGTTCTACAACTTCATCTGAAGGCTGCTAGTGGAAGGCCGACTTCCAGGCAGCTAGGGTAAGGGTCTTAAGCCCACGCCCACAGTGACTCACCTACTCCAACAAGACCACACATTTTAATACTACCACTCCCTGAGCTGAGCATATATAAACCACCACAGACACTCCTAGGAGTGTGTGTTCCTGATGATTCTAAATCCTACCAATAACAGCAATCAAGATTAATTACCATAGGCTGAAATTGCTTTTTAAAATTAATTTACTTTGATGTGTATGGGTAAATTTTTTTACTTGTATGTTATCTGTATATTTTGTATGTTGTCTGTGTATGTGTTTGTGTAGTGCTGAGGGAATCGGTTCCTCTGGAACTGGACTTACAGGTGTGAGGTGCCATGTGGGTGCTGGGAAGGAACCTGAGTCCTCTGGAAGAGCAGCCAGTGCTCTTACCTGCTGAATTCTCCCACCAGCCTCTGTAGCTGCTTCTCAGGTTGTACAAAAATCACTGTCACCAGACAGAGTTGAACCACACAAGGCACAAGCTTTCAGCTGCTCCAGACTTTGAACTTTGTCCTTCATTTCTCCTGAGTGATCCCTTATCCTGGGCATGGGTCTTGCCCTTCTACCCCAAGTGCATCTCCTGCCACCAGTACGAAAGCACTGGACAGTTTGAAGCTTCAAACCCATGTGACAATCTATTCTGGTCTGGATCTCTGTCCATTCTTTCTGCTCTAACACAGAGTTCTAGAAAATATGCAGTTCTGTAGAGATGTGGGTACCAGAAAATGGAGCAACCTGGCTCATTTAAAAGGTAACAATTAAGACGATTGCCCTGTATCTTTTATAAGATGTTCTGTGATCTATCCCAGTGTGGGATTTTACAGCAAAAGGAGCCCAAGCATAGAAACGAGGCTTTCAGAACACATAACTAGAAGCCCAAGTACAGGCGTGAGGAAATTCTAGATGTACTGACAAGCCTTCCTACTATACAAGCTGAACAACCCACTTCCCCTGCACTGTCATATTTTTTCCCTCCCTCCCCTGCCCCTCTCTTCCTCCCTCCTCTCCTCCTCCTTCCCCTCCTTCTTCCTGTACTCCTCCTCCCTCCACTCCTCCTTCCTCTCCTCCTCCCTCCCTGTTTCCTCCCTCCCCTCCTTCCTCCCTTCCTCCTAGCATGCCTCTTTTCCTCCTCTTCCTCCCTTCTCCCCTGCTTCTGTTCATTCTTTTACCCCATCCTTGTCCCCCTTCTCTTTCTCCTAGTAGACTCTCACTGTCAGCCCAAGGTGAAAGTGGTAATCCTCCTGCTTCTACCTCCTGAGTATTGGTATTACAGATGTGGTCTATTATACCCAGCTCTGAACTTTCTTTTAATTTTTAGTATTATTTTTATGTGAGTGTATTTTTGTGCGCATGTATGACTGGCATTCAGAGGGCAACCCTCAGGGTTTTGTTCTCTTCTAATACCCTGTAGGTCTCAGGGTTCAAGTTCAAGTCTAAACCCTGTAAGCCAGATGTTTTCTGTTTTGCTAATCTCATGCCCTCTTTTAGAATACTTCTCAGTCCTAGCTAGAGAGCCGTCATCAAATGCTGGTGCTCCTGTTTTTAGAAGAAATCTGTTTGCAACTCTGAGGGTAAGGCCCGGAAGTCTGTGAAACTAAGTGAAGTGTTAGACACTATGTCATTCTCAGGCATAAAACCCCAGCAAGCTCAGTGCTAGTATCAGCTGAATGTTGGACCTTGTAGTGATTTGAATGTGCTTGGCCCAGGGAGTGGCACTATTAGGAGGTGTGGCCTTGTTGGAGGAAGTGTGTCACTGTTGGGGTGGGCTTTGAAGCTCCACTGAATTTGAATTCGGAAGAGATAATCTGCTCCTGGCTTCCTTTGAATGAAGATGTGGAACTCCTGCCACACTTCCTGCCATGATGATAATGGGCAGAACCTCTGAACCTGTAAAAGCCAGCCCCAATTAAACGTTGTCTCTTACAAGAGTTAGCTAGGTCATGGTGTCTCTTCACAGAAATAGAAACCCTAACTGAGATGAACCTCATAAAATGCTAAAAGGTTAAAGGAAATGAAGGAAATGTTAGAACATAAATTTGGAGCAAGGAGCAAAATATCTTGAAAAAAGAAAGATTCAAGTGTGATATGAATACTTCTTCCCAGAGCTGTGTGAAGCAGGTTTCATAGTGTCGCATGGTTTTTAGAATGGGAATAGTCAACCTTCAATTCATTTGTAACTCTTAATCAGAGACCAGAGTATGATGTGTTTTTGTGAGTATTTCAGGTGTATCCAGAAGAGAGATATCAGGAAATGGTTTTATTTTTAAAATCTTCCTGCTTATAATTCTACGGTATTCTGCTCTACAAGGAAGGAGGGAAGAAGGCAGCTGAAGGGCAGGTTTAGAAGACAGGACAGTGTGGCCAGAGGTGAAGTGCTGACTGTAAGCCCCAGTGAAAATCAAGGAACATCAGCATAAACATCCTCGTGATGGGCAGGGCTGGATCTCCCAGTATTTAAAGTCATAAAATACCGACACTGCATCTGCATCCTGGGTCAGCGCACAGCACTAAGATTTGTCCTTAGGTCAACTTGTCGTTTCTGTTTTCTTCCCCACAT
This sequence comes from Micromys minutus, assembly GCF_963924665.1. Classification (NCBI taxonomy): domain Eukaryota; kingdom Metazoa; phylum Chordata; class Mammalia; order Rodentia; family Muridae; genus Micromys; species Micromys minutus. Next base: position 39,734,080 of record NC_137984.1, on the reverse strand, counting down.
TTTTAGTAATATGAATCTGAGGCCAGTTAGCCCCAACCCCCAAGGGAAGCCACAAGCCACAATCCAAATAGTTCTGAAAGGAGACAGATGCTTGCTCAATTCAACCAGGGTACCGCCAGCTGAGCAAGCCAGGCCTCTCCAGGGGCAGGGAGTATCTTTTCTGAGTGGTCTGTATTTCAGTTACTCCCTGTCTAAAAGTGACTTTATTCCTGAGAGATAAGTACTAGGCCATGCCTGGCTTTGTTCATTTGGTGACCAAGACACCAGATCTCGGGAGATGTGTTGACTTAACTCTCTCTGCCTTGCACCTGAGGAACCGGAATCCCAAGAAACCACACTCAAGCCGTGAGGCCTGCTGGTTTCTACACAGGACTGACAGGGAAAATGAAGACCAAACCCAAAATGTAGAGCCTGTTGGTTGAAGAGGAGAGAGAGAGAGAAATGTTAGGAACACTGAAAGTTGCTCCTGTCCTTTTCGGTCTCCTCAACATTTCTCAGTGATTTTCATTTGCACCCAGACACATGAGGACAGCGTAGGACATTAAAGAGTGACAGACTCTCTTCTAATGAAACTTTAGTCAGGATCCTGTGCACCCTCATCTCAATGAAGTTCCAGCCAGGTCTGTTTATGCTGGACCCAGGGATGCCTGTTTGCAGAAAGAGCCCTGCTAAGTCAGCAGGCACCCTGTTAAGTTAATTCAACAAAAAGTACCCCTTCCCTTGGTGGTTCATCTAAATAGCCTCATCCACTGATCCCATGATGTTGATCACTGTCTGTGGACCCCTCTTGCTCCTGTTGTATTCAGGATTGAGCCCCAACTGCAGAGCACTGATATTTCAGTGTGTACAACCGCCTCAGGTTATACAGTGTTGGAGATTAAACTAAGGGCCTCAAGTACACTGGGCAAGCACCCTACCAATTGAGCTACACCCTCATCCATATTTGAGACTCTTGATGTCCCCGGAAGTCATCCAGAGTAAGGTCTTATCATGGTTAAGTATCAGAGTAATTTCCCATGGCCACAGTTATGATGTAGTTATATGGGTAAGATGAAATTCATCCCTGGGCTCTGGATTTTTTCCCCTGTATTCAAGTGTGTGCTTTTGATGAGTCTGGCTGTACCCATGACTGTCTTCCTGTGATCCCTTTGGTGAGTCAACCTCCTGAGCTGGTGAGGCAGATCATCATGGTGTGCATTGTGGGGACAAATTTTGAATCCTAAGGTGCTGAGCACACTTTCTGTGGTTGTATCTCTTGGGCCAGAAATCCTGTCTAGCTGTTTTTAGCAGGGACTCACTCCTGGAAATGCTGGGCAGCCTCTAAGTTCTGTTTGATCTTGTTTTCTCCCACGCCCCCTCCCCTTGGGGGTGGAGTGGAAGTAGCAAAGGAGCCAGAAGCGGAGGGAGGGGGCAGCAGCAGAGGAGGGGGCAGCAGCAGAGGAGGGGCAGCAGCAGAGGAGGGGCAGCATCAGAGGAGGGGGCAGCAGCAGAGGAGGGGGCAGCAGAGGAGGGGCAGCAGCAGAGGAAGGGCGCAGCAGAGGAGGGGACAGCAGCAGAGGAGGGGCAGCAGCAGAGGAGGGGCAACAGAGGAGGGGCAGCAGCAGAGGAGGGGCAGCAGAGGAGGGGGCAGCAGCAGAGGAGGGGCAGCAGCAGAGGAGGGGCAGCAGAGGAGGGGCAGCAGAAGAGGGGGCAGCAGCAGAGGAGGGGCAGCAGAGGAGGGGCAGCAGAGGAGGGGCAGCAGCAGAGGAGGGGCAGCAGCAGAGGAGGGGCAGCAGCAGAGGAGGGAGCAGCAGAGGAGGAGGAGCAGCAGCAGAGGAGGGGGCAGCAGCAAAGGAGGGGGCAGCAGCAGAGGAGGGGCAGCAGCAGAGGAGGGGCAGCATCCCAGGCAGACTGTTCTTAAACTACTGCTCTTTCCCTGTTCTATTATTGCTGCACAAACTCTACCTGTCTGTCTTTATTTTCTTCCTTCTACCTTCCTCCCTACTTCCTACTCCCTGCTCCCCCCCCTTCTCCTTCCTTTGCTTTTCTTCAGTAGTACCTCCCTGCCTCTCTCCCTCTCTTTCCCCGCCCCCCTTCTGTCTCATGTAGCCCCAGGCGGCCTCAAACTTGCTGTGTACTAGAAGATAACCTTTAAACTCTTGATTCTCCTGCCTCTGCCTCCTGAATCTGGGATTAGAGGCTTGTGAACCATGCCCAGTTTGTACTGGGAACAGAGCACAGAGCATCTCACAGTACAAGCAAACATCCTACATCTGGGAAACAGCTGCAGCTCTCTGCTGCCTTCCTTGTGGTATGCTTCTACTATGTATAACCTGGAACTTAGACTCTCCCCAAATGGCTACTCGTCACTTCGTCCAGCTCCTAGTCTTTGTGTCACTGTCTGTCCTGTTCTTATCAACCCCCCCCCCAGCACCCCCACTACCCCTCCACCTCCTTGAGTCCTGTGACTCATCCCTTCAAGCCCCTCAGCTTTTAAAACCAGCCTTCTTTTTCTATCCCAGATCTTCAGTTTAAAACAGAGGGTATGGCTTTAAGCCCTGCCCCCAGTGGGGTTCTCAAGGGACTTAGAGACCCTTGTAAACCTCTATCTAAAGCTGCAAAGGAAAAGGACACTGTGTTATCTCAGATGAGCTTTGGGGACAAGCAAACAGCTACTTGATCTTCCTTAGCCTTTGCCTGAACTGTAAGCCACAACGCCTTTGTAAGACCGAAAGAGAAGAGCGTCCAAAAGCTCCTTCCACAAACACTTATAAAAAGCTTGAACCATCTACTGTGTACTCAACCTTAACATGTCCCATTTGCCAAAAACATAATTCAGATAAAAATATAAACTGGAGCAGAGAAGAGTGCCAACTATTTTTTATAAACCAAGTCGTTGGGTATTGTTGTATTTAACTGATTCATGGCTGAATTTTAGAGCAAAGCTCTGTGAGGCCTCTGTTCACATGTCTTTGAATGTCTACCTATGTACATATGTGTAATGTACACATATTTTTATACCTCTAGGTAGTATTATCACATTAATTTCTAAAATATGACATTTTAGATGTTCTAATCAAACTTACAAATAAATAAATGCTTATAAAGATTGAAAATGATCACAGCTTATAGAAATACAGAAACTAATGTAAGGGCCCATTATTTACCAAAGAATGACACCTGGACTCAAATAGTAGGCAAACTCAAAGAGTGTTTTATTCTGCAGAGGTCCAGCATGCTGGGGTCTCCCATTACCAAGACAGAGAAACACCCAAGTGAGCTCGAAGGCCTGATTTAAAGCACATTAGGGGATTCTGAGGTAGGTGACCTTTATCCTCCATCTGGAAACTAAATGTTGCTGGGGACGTCTATAAACTGCTGCTGACCCATTCATTGTCCCCGCTTCAGGCCCAGACTTGTCTGGACTTGCCCAGTTCTTGGAAAACGATATTTAGGTCTTGTCTCCTAAACTGCCGATTTGAAGCCTGTCATGGAGTCTGCTCAGCCTTCTCACTTACAACATGGGTTTTTAAGTTTTAAGGAAAATCTTTGCTGAGCCTAGTTTGTCATTATTAGTTTAAAAGGTGTGAGCCTGCCTTCTACTTTTAGGTTCAAACCATGATGTAAGCTCTTCTTGTCCCTGTGGAGGTTGCTGAGGATGCAAAGGACTCTCTATCGGGTGTTTAGATATCTAAGTAGGAAGTTTAATTACGTGCACAGGTAACGATGTAGAAAAGATAGATTGCAATACTTCTTCATACATGGCAACCATGCCAGTAAGAAAACTCTCAAGTATTGGCTTATTTAGGTCTCTGTGTTGAGTATATTGATACATGTGATAAAGGCAATTAACATATAGCATCATCAGATGGCATGAGATAATGATTAATCAAGGTCCATGAGATGACTTCTGGAAGTTTCCAAAATCTCTGTTGGTAACTTGTAGCTTCAGATTTATACTAAGTAATAGACGTTCACTAAATAGGTAGGGGATTTGTAAGTATTATTTATGAAAATGTAATTATTTATGAAACAAAAGTCTTCCTACACATCCCAGGCCAACTGTAAACCTAATATGTAGATTAGATTGGCCTTGAACTTTTAGTAATCCTCCTGCCTCTTCTTAGTGCTGGGATTATGGACATGTGCTATCATGCCAGTTTGAAACACTTCTTACTAAGTATAAGAACATATATATGCTTTGTGTTTAGTCTTCTGAGACAGAGTCTTATAACCCAGGCTGGCCTTAAACTCACTGCACAGCCAAAAGTAGCTTTGAACTTCTGATCCTCCAGCCTCCACCTCTTAAATGCTCGGATTGCAAGTATGAGCCACCATGCTGGCTTCTTATTTTTACAGGGCACCGGGAGAATACTTTTAGTTGGCTATGTGAACAAGCATATTCCTTTGCCACATCAGAAAGCTGTACCGTGAAAAGCATGTACCTGTAGACATCCGCAGGCGGTACATGGTCCTGCAGTCCACTAGCCGGCACAGAGCACTGCTCTGTAGCATGAGACTCACAACTTCCATAGCTTTGTGTTTTACTGTGAAAGATTATAATCAACACATATAAATTAAAAAAACTAGAAATAATAGATGTGAAGAGAAATAACATCACAGGAAAATCATTCAGAGAATGTAGAATTTGTTTTTGTTAAAGAGGCAAGAGAATAATTTTCCTAAATCGAAGTGGCTGGTTTTCGCACAAGAGGAAAGAGAAAGCGTAGAACACAGCCTGGATGCATATAGCCAGTGTGTATTCTCATGGGGTCAAAGAAGGTGACTGAGACTGGATTTATTTATAAGGTTTTATTTTTAAAGGGGAAAAAAATTACCAAACAGTAGTGAAGGTGGATGGCAAAGGCACACGGCTTTGTATGAATGCAGAATTTGGTTTTCTTTCTTAAAGATGATGTTTCCTTATGTCTTTGTTCCTTTCCCTGTGGCTGTGATATAATGGCCCAACAGAAGCAACATAAAGGAGAAAGGGTTTGTTCTAGCACACCATTCCTCAGGGGAAAGCGGCCACATTTAAATACAATTGTATTTGAGGTACAGAAATGAAATATAGATTTTAAAAGCTGTTAACTGAGGAGTACTAGAGGGGAGTGTTTGCTAGCAGTGGGAAGGATTAAAACTGCCCAGCCTTTTAGCTAATCAAGGAATATTAAAATTAACTTGTGTGTATGTGTGTGTGTGTGTGTGTGTGTGTGTAAGAGAGAGAGAGAGAGAGAGAGAGAGAGAGAGAGAGAGAGAGAGAGAGAGAGAGAGAGAAGAGAATACGTACAATCCTCCAGGAGCAGAGAAGTTAGCCAAACGACCACTACACATGTCTGTTTGTGGTCCAAGAATTTAAGAAATGTGTGTGTGTGTCCTTGAAAAATTAAAAGTCAGTGCTGTGTGTGTGCTTCATGCCTTTGATCTCGGCTCTCAAGAAGCAGAGGCAGAAGGAGGCAGGTCTCTGAATTCGAGGCCAGCCTGGGTTACAGTTTGTTCGAGGACAGCCAGAACTACACAGACAAACCATCTTGAAAACCCCAAAGAGAAAAAGAAAAAAGAAAGAGAGAAAAAAAATTGAGGTCAGTTTGAAAACGCTGTTTCAAAAAAGATTAGAAAAAAAACAGTAAACAAAGACTGCGGGTGTAGTTCCGTTGGTACAGTGCTGGTCAGCAGCCACAATGTCCTGGATTCAACTAATCTTTGGTTGCCAAAACCAGGCATGGTGAAACACACCTGTGGCCAGCACCCATGGATGTGGGAGGAGCAGAAGTTCAAGGTCATTCTCAGGCTTCACAGTGAGTGTAAGGCTACTCTGGGCCTTAAGAGACCCTGACCCTGTACCAAAACACAAATAAATAACCACAAAATAAAGTGTGTGTCAGAGAAATGACTAAGTTTCTTATTTTTTAAAAATTAGTTCATACATTTTTGCATGTGACTATTTTACGCATATGAATATTTTGTATGTAAGCTTCTATGATTCATTCTTGCTTGGTGCCCCAGGAGGCCAAAAGAGTTCCTCAGGTCCTCTGATCTGGAGTTACAGATGGTTGTGAGCCACCACTTGGGTACTTGGAATTGAACTTGGGCCTTATGGAAGAGCAGCCTTTTAATCACTGAGCCATCTCCCCAGCCCCCTAACTTTCTTCTTGTGCACTCTCATTAGGTCTTTAAGCATGACCATGTCACACGTTTTGCCATCCACAGATAGTCACTGTTTTACCCTGCTTGTCTTCTGCAATACTCTGGGCAACACTCCACAAAGAACAACTTTCAGTAAGCTGGCAGGGCGGTAGATGCCTGCAATGTCAGCACTCCAAAAGCTGTGGCAGGTACACGGGGAGTTTGGAGCCAGCTTGGGCTCTGCAGAGTTCCAGGCCAGCCTATGCTAAAGCTGTAGAGTGAGCTCCTGATTTCAAAAACAGGCAATGTTTCAGAGACTCAAGGGAAGGAACTGGCCAGGCAGCACCCTGGTGACTGTGAGGCCGGCCACCCCACAGAGAGGCCTTCCAGCTACAGGAAGAAGCTCATTTCATGAAACTGCTGACTTGAGGTCAAGCTGAGCAAGTAGGGTTAACTGCCCTGTGCTGGGCGACTGATGAAGGCTGACTACTGCTTTTGGTTTGGGTATTTAGAGGATTGTCTTTGATGTCTTTTAGTGGGGATGGGGGAGGGAATTATAAGGAACTTTTTTTTTTCTCTTAAGCTATCTATAACTCATGGCAATGATTATACCTTTGTAAACAGAAATGAAACACATTTTTTTCTTTGCTTGATCCTTTCCAAATTCAGAAATTCTGATTGAATATTCTCATTTCCATGGCAATGTTATTATTTGCACAAGTTCAGTGTGAACATGTCCTCTTTGTTACAGACTATAACAGGAAAGTGGTAGAAGCATCAGATATGACCATGTGGTTATAATAACCTACTGCAGAGCCGGGTGAGGTGACTTTAGGTTAGGGTCGCCTTCCCTAGTCCACCTCCCTGACAAAACACCCAGCAGGGATCAGAATGGTTAAAGGAGTTTGAAAGGACTCCAGCGGAAGGACAGTGTATCATTTGTACCAACCAGGAAAAGAGCATAGACACATAGAGCAAGAGAAAGAACTAGTCCCAAGCCTTGTTCTGGCATGGCTTCCTAGTGTCAAGGGGCTTTGTGTGTAGTGTGCATGTATGTTATCCATGCAAAGACCAGAAGACTACACACAGAAACCAACTCTCTCTTTCTACCAAACTCAGGTCACAAGGCTTTGTGGCAAACATCTTTAATCACTGAGCCATGCTTCTGTTCCCACATTATTCTTACGAATGAACCTGAATTTGACCTTGTTGGCTGTCTAGGCAGGTCCAGGGATCCTCCTGTGACTGCCCTGACAAAACTGGGTTACAAGCTACCTTGCCCAAGGTACACACGGATGCTGGGGATCCAGGTTTAGGGTCTCACAATTGCATAGCAAGAACTTTACCATCTCCCAGCTTCTCAGAAAGCTTAAAACACACACACACACACACACACACACACACACACACAGAAAATCTGAATCTTTATGAAAATCACTAGCAAATAAAACTGTAAGTACCAATGTGGCTCTTTACCGTTCATATTTTATTAATATAGTAACCAGGACAAATCTAATTAGACCAGACTTATTTTGTAAACAGAGTATCGGAGTAGAGTAAACATGGAGAAACTTTATGTGTCACAGGGAAATTGTCCCTGGGCTGCACTGGGTCTTCCTGCTTTGAGTAGGAGAGAGGTGGTTCTCTCCTGGAATGAACTTTATAGTCGGGCTTTTTGTCAAGCTCTCTTCAGCAGGCTCTCACCAGATTCCTAACCTGCTCTCATTTTTTCTAAGAATTAAGTTGAGTCCTTTAGAGGCAATCTATCTAATTAAATTTTTCCTCCTGTCCATTTGGCACCTGATAACTATGGCCCATCTCTACACGAGTTGTACTGAGTCAGTTTAACCAGGAGTCCTTGATGTAATTTTCCATTCTCTGGCCTTTCTGTTCACATACGCACTCACTCTTTGGTTATGAATCCTGCCCTTGTTGTGTTTGGAGGAGAGCCCAGTCTTCTCCCTACTTGTAATAATCTTGACACCTTTCACAGTGGCTCTGAACAAAGTCTTCCTTACACTAAGTATGTGTCAATATTTTCTTTAGCAGTACTTTGGGTCCCCAACCTGCAACTCAGCACTCAGTCCATCATGTTCTATGGAAACCTCTGTGACATCCCCAGGGCCAGAAAGTGACAGGTTTCTGAGCAAGGAAGCTGGAGGTACCTGGTTCAGGATGGATAAGGCACTTCAGAGGCCTCAAAAGCATATGCAGTTGGAGGACATCAGCAACATTAAAACCTCACGAGAGCCCATGGCAGCCCAGGCAAAATAAAGGAGCCTAGAGTGGAAAAACAAAAATGGAACAAGGCATTTGTTCTGGAGCACATGGGGTAGTCTTCTGAAAAATTTTCACAAGTATTCAAGGGAAGATTTATTGGGAACTCATTTTAAGCAAAAGAGTTAGCAATACTTTAGTTTCTAAAGGTATTGAGCATGACACCTGTCAATTACACCTTCTGCGAAGGTGAATGCTGGTTGCCATTACTGTTCCAGAATGCAAAGAGAAACAACAAACCAATCAAACAAACAAACAAAACAAACCAGCTACTGCTATTAGTACTCCAAACATCAAGTAGGAAAGTTTCTGGGAATGAACAATTGTCAGAGAGTGGACAAACTGAGTTTTACTCTTTATGAAAACTAAGAAATCTCTTCTTCATATGCACTAGGAAAATGCTTGCCTCTGAGCTGTAAAACCAGCCCCAAACTTGAAAATGTTGTGCATCCAAGGAAAAGGGCAACCTATACAATGGGGGAGAATATTTGCAAGACTGGTAAGAGTTCCATATTTACGCTGTATAAAATGAATAAGAGGAGGGATGGGGAGTTTGTGTTTAGTGGGATAGAGCTGGGGACAGTTGATGAAACAGCCCGGAATGTTCTAGAGATGAATAATGGTGATGATTGCATCAATGTGAATGTTCTTAATGCCATCAAAAATTGGTTATAATGGAGAATTTTATGCTACATATGTTTTACTACAATAAAGATGCCAGAAAAATCTAACTGCTCCAAATCCTGAATTTATTAACCCAATGAATTAGGAGATGGTTATTGAACTATAAATGGATTTGTCAATTTTTAAAATGATTTCCTTTAAATTGAATTCTTTCCTAGAGCTTTATTGTCTCTTCTCAAACCATTAAACACTTGTTAAAGTGTTCAGAGAGGGCTGAGAAGGAGGAGGAAGTGGGAAAAAACCAAGCATACAAGGGACCTTCCCCAGATGATGTCTGTAAACAGTCTTCTTGAGCATTTTATTTATGTAGATTTTACAAGTGTTTTATTTGAGAAGAAAAATCTCCGGATCTTACATAGCATAATGAAATTCTTATGCCTGTCATCTAGGTTTATTAAATTTTAACAAACTATCTATTTACTGTTGGGGGAGGGAGAAGGTCAAAGGACAACTTGCAAAAGTTTGGTCCCTCTCATTATGTGGGTTCTGGAGATAGGAACTCGGGCAGGTTGTCAGGCCTAACAGCAAAGGTCTCTCTGCACTGAGCCTTATTTTGTTACTTTTGATGACCTATTTTAGACACCACAATTCTATGGCCCTAAGTATCCTCAAGTGTGTATATTCAACGATGACTTTATGGCCATAAAATCAACTTTGAAAATTTAACTTGTATGCAGTTCTATCCAACATATATATATATATATATTTCGTCTCCCCTTTTACTGTAATTTATAGAAAAAAGCAATTCTCTTTCATATCTAGAATTGCACCAAGGAATAAACATTGCATTTGGTTTCTGTGTTCTTTAATCTCTTATTATACAGAACATCAACCTTTCATGACAGATTGAACAATTTTGGAATATACAGGCTGTCATGATTTGAATATGCTTGGCTTTGGGAGTGGCACTATTAAGGAGGTGTGGCCTTGTTGGAATAGGCGTGTCGCTGTGGGCATGGGCTTTAAGATCCTCATCCTAGCTGCCTGGAAGCCAGTGTTCTAGCAGCCTTCAAAAGATGTAGAACTCTCAGCTCTGCCTGCACCATGCCTGCCTGGATGCTGCCATGCTCCTGCCTTGATCATTATGGACTGAACCTCTGAACCTGTAAGCCAGCCCCAATTAAATGTTGTCCATATAAGAGTTGCTTTGGTCATGGTGTCTGTTCAAGGCAGTAAAACCCTAACTAAAACACAGGCCAATTACAGAATGTCACTTTTTGACGTGTGTAGTGTTGAAGTTTGAAGCACAGGCCTAATGCTCATTAGACAAGCACTCTTTGGCTGAGCTACATCAGCAGCTCAGCATGTCTGTCATGGTGGTGGTCTCGCTGTTTTGTATGACCTAGTGCATTGGGGTGAGCAGGTCACACAGGTACCAGGGGGTCCTAAACTTAGTATCAGGGAACTCAACATTGGTTTGTCTGTTCTATCTCAGCTGAGCTATTATCTGGCAGCTCCCCATAACCCCCCATCAAGTTACCACCTTTTTCTTTATAATTGTAATTTTCAAAGAAATATTTGCAAGATTAAGTAAACTGCACAACTTGTTTTTAACTTTCACTGGGCATTCTGCCTGAACTGTTTTTTTAAAGTTATAAAATGATAAATTTTCAATTTTATCATTTCTTTAATAATTATTTTAAAAACTTATTTTATTTTTAATTCTGCATGTATGCCCGTATGTGCACGTGTGTACCTGTTACCTGAGTCTCACACTTCCTTAAACTTTCTTTCATCTCTTACACTTTCATTGTGAGGGCTGGGCAGCAGGAAGGCACAGGCACCCACACAGGCTGCTCCCACTTGCTGGCTGTCACCCTGCTGTCACCTTACCACCCACATGAGCCTCCGGCCTCCCGCTAACTGCACTCAGACAGAATTCATGTCATTCTTCTACTGTGCCATCACGTCTGAGCTCAGTCCATCCTGGGCTTGAGGGAGGTCTTGGGAAGTCAGGTGATCTCTGTCTGGATCAGCCATGTGACCACAGTAGTTAGTGCTCACAGGTTAGCCCACAGCAGTTGCCACTTTTCAAGTTCAGTCCTTCCAGTTACTGCAGCCTCCTCTGACTAGAAAATTCTATCTTCTGAGGTCTCAGATAATGGCCACGGTATTGTATTGACCTACATCTACACTGTAGAAGAGCATCATCAGCAAATCCTGTCTTATAAACACTCCTCTGACACATAACTTCCCAAACAGTTTGGGATAAATTTCAATATGATTAAAAAGGTTAGAAAATCATGGGGACCTTTAACACCAATTTTTTAAAAGTTTAAAATGGAGGTGATGAAATTGATCTCTGGCCTCTACTTGTGAGAATGTGCACATGCATGTGTACATACACGTGTCAGCAGCATACACACACTCATGCACACATATGAATACATAAACACAGACACAAATGACAAAGAAATACCATTAAATGAAGTAATTATAATTTTAATTGTTTTCAGTTGTTTTAATCAGATTAGGCTTTTTTTCTCTTTACATATTTGAGTGTGCTAAATAGTTTTTTTTTTTTTTTTTTCTGTTGCATATCCGTGAGGGCTGCCTACACACGGGCCTGGAGGACTGAGAGGTCATTACTCACACAAGGGCAGGCTTTAGTAATTGCATATAATAAACTTGAAGCATTTTCAGAAGCTGACCCTGCAAGAAAAAACTCATTAAGGAAAACCCTCTTACCTCAGTAGTTCTAAACCCTGATTCTGTGCAATAAACACCTGGGGCATCTGAAATAGTTAGTTCCTGGCACTGCTATAACACACTACGCTAGCTAGCACGGGATTTGGCCTAGCACGGCCAGGATGCAGACATCATCAGAGATTCTAGTGTGCAACCAAGAAAATGGGTAAAGAGTTTTCCTCCTCCTCCTCTTTCTCCTCCTCTTCCTCCTTCCCTTTCTCTTCCTCCTTTCCCTCTTCTTCCTCCCCCTCCTCCTCTTCCTCCTCCTTTTCTTCCTCCTCCTTTGCCTCCTCTTTCTCTTCTTCCTCCCCCTCTTCCTCTTCTTCCTCCACATAGGTTCTTATGTATTCCAATCTTGGCTAAAACTCTCTGTGGGCCTTCTAAGTGCTAGGATGACAGCTGTGCCCCATCACAGCCAGTTTATATGGTGCTGGGGTTCACCCCATGGCTTTCTGCATGCTGGGCAAGCACTCTGCCAAGTAACCACATCCCCAGTCCTCAGGAGCACTTCTTCTTCCACATAAACCCACATCGCTTTCTTCACCAAAGTCCTTGGGCTCTGGCTCGGGTTGTTTCTGCAGCTGTTCCCACCTGCCCTACTCCTCCCTCCCTCGGGGCTCTTCCTGTAGGGCACATATAAAATGTTTCCATTTCTCCTGTTTTCTCCGCAGCAAAGAGCCCCTTCCATTTTAAGAATTACGGTGCACTAAATGAAACAACAAAGGACACACTGCAAAATTATAAATATTATGAAGATTTTGGTTAATTTTTCCAGTGCCTGTTTATTGAAATATAAACACAATTGGACTTGTTATATTCCACCCCGCTCTGTTCTTTGACAGTATTAGGAAGGCTTCTCTGACCTTCTGTTATTTTTTTTTTAACAGATCTTAAGTCCACTAAAAGCCTCTATCTCTGATAAAAAGTCCTCACACTCCACATCTGATTTTCTTCCTAGAGGTCCTGAGAATTTCACCAAGGCAAATGTATGAATGTGCATATTGATTTGCATATGTGTGCATGTACACACACTCTGCAGTTATACATAGCAAGGCATTCAGCTGCTTTCAGGCTCCAGAGGAAGTGGCTTGTGTCATCTTAAACTTCTCAGTTTTTTTGCAGGAAAAAAATCATCTTGTAGGTCCCAGCTGCTATGTGCTGAAAATGATAACCTGTAAAAAGATAAAATAAATATAAAGTTAAAATATTAACCAGTGGGATACAGTTTTTTTTAGAGATGAAAATATTTTTGTTTATTTTATCTTTCTATATTGGTTAGTTTATTATTTACATTTCAAATGTTATCTCCTTTTCCAATTTTCCCCTCTCCCATTCCCCCTTCCCCTGCTTCTATAAGGATGCTCCCCCTCCCACCCACCCACTCCCACCTGAACACCACTCCGACCTGCACATTGGGGAAATGAGCCTTCACAGGACCAAGGGCTTCTTCTCCTCGTATCGATGCCAGACAGTGCCATCCTCTGCTACATATGCAGCTGGAGTTGTGGGGCCCTGTATGTGTGCTCTGGCTGGTGGGTTAGTTCCTGGGAGCTCTGGAGAGGTCTGGTTGGTTGATATCCTGTGGGGTTGCACACCTCTTCAGCTCCTTCAGTGCTTTCTCTAGCTCCTCCATTGGGTCCCGTGCTCAGTCCAATGGTTAGATTCGAACATCCTCATCTGTATCAGTAAAACTCTGGCAGAGTCTCTCAGGAGACATCCATATCAGGCTCCTGTCAGCAAACGTGTCTTGGGATCAGCAATAGTTACTGGGTTTGGTGGTTGCATATGGGTTGGATCCCCAGGTGGGACAGTCTCTGGATGGCCTTTCCTTCAGTCTCTGCTATGCTTTTAGTCCATGCATTTCTTCCTGTGAGTATTTTGTTCCCCATTCTAAGAAGGACTGATGCATCAGAATTTTGATCTTTCTTCTTCTTGAGCTTCATTTGGTCTGTGGGATACAGTGTTTTAAACGTATTAAACCTGTTCTGAGGTATGACGAGCAGCAGTTAAATTAGAAGAACTGGAAGAGAGTGAAGACAGAGAACTAAGTAACAATAGTGGCAAACTGATCAGTAGTTACAGTGCTCCCTCAAAACACTTCTCAGTCTCAACATGAAATGTTTGAATACCATAAAACAAAACTTTTAGGTAAGCCGATGTCATGAACTCTTTCCTGAATATGAAACATAATCAGAACATCCAATTTTAACAATTTATATTCACTTAAGTAAAGATGTTGAAAAACTATAATCCTTTAAAATCCAAAGCAAAGAGAGGTGGGTTTTTAAAAAACTGTTTTAAAAAAGGTTTGACTGTTATTTATGTGTCTGTGTGTCATCACATGAATCTTTGTGCCCATGGAAGCTGGAAGACAGAGTTAGACCCCAAGGAGCCAGAGCTACAGATAACTGTTATCTGCTCTGCACGGTTACCTGGAAGAACAGCAAGAGTTCTTTCTAACTGTTGAGGCACGTTTCCTCTCCAGTTTAAATTAATTTATTTTTGTGTGTGTTTGTTCATGTATGTATGCATGTATACATGCCCATAGATTGGCACACATGTGGTGGTCATAAAACAGCTTTGGGGAACCTATTTCCTCTACTATGTGGGTCTCAGGCATTGGACTTAGGTCACCAAGTTTGAGGAAAGCACCTTCCTCAGCCATTTTACTACCCTAGCATTTTAACACAGGGCTTGACTTGATCAAATAATTCCTGTCTTTCAAAAGACCAAAGTGTCGTTGCCCTAGACACAAGGAATAATCCTGGACAGCACTTGCTGACCATGGTCACTGTCCAGGGAATGTCGGCTGTCACCACTGAAATTACCTTGATGGATTCAGGTGATCAGCAGAGGAACAAGACAGACAGACAGGAGGTATGAGCTGTCTCGGCCCTGAGTCCTTTTTTCATCTAACGTGCAAGAAACCTTTTTTTTCTTTTTTTTTTCTTTTTTCTTTTTTTTTCTTTTTTTTTTTTTTTTTGCAGGATCTATCCACCTCAAAAGTCAAAACAAACAGTGAATTACACCTAAGCTACCCATGTTTCTCCTACTTTTTTTTACAACTTTATTTTTTTAAAAAACCAGAGATACATGTACAGATTTTAAAAGCATTTTTGCATAAAACTATATGAATATATTTTTGTCAATACTTGATTCTTTTAAAGGTTTGATAGTATGTATTGAAATCTTACTAGTTACAATGAGCATAAAGTACATGTAAAACAAAACGTGACATGGAAATAGTCAAAGTTTTCTTGGTGTGTAAGAAATAATGATTTTTAAATACCAAGAGTTGTGATGAGAGGGTGACTTACGTAGCTCAACAGTCCTTGTTGCCGTCCTGAGTGACTACAACCAAACAGTGGAAAATGCATTGTGCCTGTTGTAAGAGTCTGAGGTTGGCTTGTGTGAATCTGGATCCTTAGGTTTTTAAGTCTTTTCTATTCTGTAATAGCCTCTGTCTCACTCCATCTGTCTTTACACACCAGTCTGGTATGGAAATGGACTTGTTTCTTGTTTTATTTTTCTAGAACTGCGTCCAGGCTGCATTATTTCCCGGTGGCTGACTTGTTTTTAAGGAATTGATTGCTAGGCATCCAGAAGCTGAACTTGGATCTGAAATGCTCTCTAACATTCAGAAAAAGCTTTGTTTCAGACCCAATCAGTGTAAAAGTACATAATAATTTTGAGTAACTTATAGAATAAAAGTTAGGGCTGGGTAGCTCAGTAGATAGCACATCTGCTGCATAAGCTCAAGGACCCAGGTTCAAATTCTAGGAGCCCACATTAAAAAGGAGTAAGAAGAGGTTAGGAAGGGTCTTGTGTATCGGGTAAACCTAGTTGGGGGATATCAGCAGAGAGCAACATATCTCCTGAACTCATTGGTCAATCAGTCTAGCCAATCAGCAAGCACCGCACCGACTTCACACAAAAGACCTCTCCTCAAAAGATGACCTCTGCCTTTCACACTCATGCATGCACACACGCATGAGCAGCTGAGTTCTCATGCGCACACAAACATACATACTTACAAGTAAATAAAGAAAGAAATTAAAACAGACAAAAGAATATTAGATGAAAACCCCAGACACTAAGAAATAAAGTCACCGGCAGGAAGTGTAAGATTCCCGTTAGTGGCTTTTCACTATGCCTGGTCTTTAAGAGTCACCCCCATCCCCAAGGGGTTTCGGGAACATCTTTCCCACACTAGTCTTAAGATACTTGACCTTTCTTAACATGTTCCTCTTCCTCTAAAGACCTCAGCTGCGTGTGCAGAATCAGTTTCATTGCTTCTGTCCAGCTGGGCCATGCAGTGCTCAGACAGGTGCCTCGTAATCGTTCCTCCGCGTCTGGGTGATGTGACGGTCCCCTGAACTAGGACAGTCCTGGCTTTCTATCCATTGCTGGGTGCTTTGAACATAAAGCACGCGGAGGCTTTTGATAATAGATGGGCTTCCGCAGAGACAAGGCTGATACCACATGAACATGGTTCGCTTGTAATAAATAGCATCAAATGCAATGGTCTTGTGCACCAGGAGAGGCCGAAGCTTGTTTGAGCCATAAAGATAGCTTCTAAGCTCTCCCAGTCAAACCGACAGTGACCGACTCAAGCCTTTGACGCCTTCTGCATCTTCTACTGAGGCATGAGGAATTAATTATTTTCCAGTTTTATTATTTTATTTTATTTTAAAAGAAAGATTATTGTGCCCATGACTTAATTAACTTCAGTAATTACTAACTTTTTTGCTAGTGTTGGGGAAGAAGGAACATTAATAGGAGAGAATGGTTCAGACTGTCAGAGTGAAAATAGGGCAAGCTGACTTCTAAACTGTACAGTTGGGCTAACAGGGTGGCAGTCCATTATGTGGCAGTTGATTTCAGTTGTCTTTGCACCGAGAGTTTGTTGGTCCACACTGTCAAGTGCTGTGGAATGGGAGGAAGAATTTCCAGTCATAGCAACAGCTAAGTATTTCCTTTGCTGTGAGCTTTCTGACACCCCTTCTGGGAGAATGACCCACTCTGTCTTCCGAGACAGCTGCAGGACTGTAAATTCAAAAGATGAAAATAAGCACGAGGAATAGGAAAGGAGGAAAGGAAGCCTTCTCCCAGAGGCATTCTGGGATGTGAAGGATCCAGAACTTGACCTTGGAAGTTTTGGTTGCTGTTGACTATCTGGTAACCACTGATAGAGCAAGAAGCCACTGACAAAGTTAAGTGCTGTATAAAATAGAAACTGAAACCAAACAAAAGCAAAGAGTTTCGGAAAGAAACTACACAGAGTCTCAGAGCATATCAAAGCAAGGAAGACTAAGGCTAAACAAAAATGAATGGCTCAAACCAAAACTGAACCCCACGATGTGTAGAATAGACACAGGAGATCGAGGAGCAAACGTGTTTACCAGCAGAAAGAAAATAAGGGATGTAGCCAAGTGAGCTGCATGGTCACCTACCATGCACAAAAGCCGGGGTTTGATCTCCAAACACTGGGCATGGAGGCACTCTCCTAAAATCCCTGCACTCAGAGGCGGAAGTAGGAGGATCAGGAGTTTATGCAGGGCCATAGTTGGCTACACAGTATACCATGTGAGACCATGGCAAACAAAGAATCACTCAAGCTACTTAGTAGGGAAACCTCTTACCATAAAAAGTGAACCAGTGTAAGCCAGTTTCTGTAACAAATTGTTGCATAAAGGGAGAAAAAGAAGAGATGGGCTTTTAGGAATTAAAACAAAAAAGGCAAGTGTACAGAAAACTCTTGACCAATTGTGAAAGACATCTACAAAAAAATAAAATAAAATAAAAACAAAAACAAAAACAAAAACAAAAAACCCTAGAAATGCTTTGTGTTCCAATACAAAGGGACTTTATAGACATCTTAATAATACAGTGATTATATCTTTACTAAAAAAGGTCTTGTTAGAAATGTTGACACAGCTGCTGTTGGTGGCACACAACTTTAATCCCAGCACTTGGGAGGCAAAGGAAGGCGGATCTCTGAGTTCTACAGAGTGCGCCCCAGAGTAGCCAGGGCTACACAGAGAAACCCTATCTTGAAAAATGAAAACAAACAAGCAAACCAAATATTGACAAAATATCAGAAAAATGCCATGACATCTATGACATCCCTTCATAAGGATGAAGAAGGAAAAGCAGGAGTAAAGGGGGGAAGACAAGGAAAGTGCCTTAGGTAGTTTATTTGACACTGCCTAGAGTCACCTGAGAGGCAGGCACAGATCCATCCACTTTTCACCTGACCCTTGTAGGCAGACAAGCTCAAGAAAAGTGGCCATGACACCAACCACAAGGGCCAGAGCAAAAAGGAACAGATAGTTTTTTAGGTCAAAAGGTTCTAAGTCAGGGGTTCTCAATCTGTAGGTCGTAACCTCTTTGGGAGCAAAGCTACAGTTACGAGGTAGTAATGGAAATAATTTTACGCATGGCACATCACCACAACATGAGGAGTTGTATTGGAAGGGGCTCAACATTCCAAAGGTTGAGAACCATTGTGGCTAACGTGGTGGGGTAGGGAAGCATATCTTAAGGCCCTCAGCCAAAAGGTAGAGAGAAGACACTGGGAATAAGCATGAATGTGGTAGGTAAAAGCTGGCCCTGTGGCTCCTCCGGTCTACATGCATGCACTCTTCCTTTGCTCTGAGAATTCCGACTCACTGCTTCTTTCTTTGAGTCCCTCTCCATCCTTCTTGATGAGGACCCACCAGCAGAGAGACACCTCTAACAACCACATCTGGGTGCCTACCGCCCAGGTCACAAATCCAAAGGGTACCCAGCAGCCCCCTTCCTCACTAACCTGACACTCACTCCTCCTCTTCACTGAAAGCCAGGTACTCTAGTACCACGGTTTTCCCACTTTAAATGTTACACAAATAGGCTCATGTAGTGTGATGTTCTTACGTCAGCTCTGCCTGCGGCATTCACCCACAGCCTGGTCGCTGTGTTATTTCTGTTGCTGAAACGTATTTACTGTGTGTTCTCTGGTTCTTACTGCCATTGTTTTCCATCTGTGGAACCTCACCAACAGCAATGACAGCTTCTCTGGGGTGTGCTTTGCTGCATCTATGGGTGTGCATTGGTTACAATAAAACCCAACAGTTACAGAGCACAGACCTATTCTCTCCATCGTTGTAATGTCAGGACTTTCCAGTATCTGGTTACTTAAGCAGATACTCAACGAGTGTTTGTCAAATGAATGGATGAACAGGCGATTGGCGATTGGCATGGGTTTCCTTCAGGACTGAATGCCTTGTCATTCACATTCCTGCACTTTTCACTGTGCTGAAGTCTTTGTTTACAAATTTGTCAGTTTCCTCTGCGGTAGCTTGACCATGGAGCTCTTCTGCATCAGGTGATTGATGTCCTGCAGGTACTTCAAGCAACATCATGCATATCAAACCTGCCCTCTGCCTGGACTGTTTACAGCTGCCTTTTTGCTAGCTGAACCGCCTGACACTTTGGCTCAAAGGCTCATTTATCACTGAGGGTGTGCTCCTCCATTGTCTGAGCACCTTCCGCAGCATCCTATGTGCTCACTAGACTTCCTGGAATTGTCTGTGGGTATCACACTCCCTCTCATAAGTTGGTTACATAAACATGAAAGAATGAACTTTAAACTAAAATTTCTGACTTTTATCTCTTTGCAGTGTAGGCAAAGGACAAAAAAGAACATGTTTGGATGGCTATATTTACACAAAATTGGAAACGCTGCACACAAGCTGCAGATGCTGATACGAAGTCAGAAGCCATGGCTGTCAGGGTTAGGATGCTGCCTTATTGTGCTCTCTCCCTAGAAGATACAGTTTTCATTGTGGGTGGCATTCCTTAATGAGGGCGGTGGAAAGTTGGAGAAAACATCACAAGCTCTTCTCTGTGTTTCACTCACTGGCCAAGCTAACCACCTAGGTTTTCAGGCTCCCAAACGTCTCAGGATGATGTGGCTCTTTCCAGTAGCAACCATCCTGAGCAGAGACCTTTGTTCTAATTTAAAAATTAGTCATGATATAGAGCTCACCACTCATTTTTGCTGAAGATTAAAGATCTTCATGAAGGCACTGGCTCAAAAGACATCAACCCCAAGCCTTTCGAAGGATGTGCTCTTGAGATTCCCATACTTGATGGTGAGTCCAATTAACTTAGAAATACCCTTGACATTTCTCATCTGTGAAGAAAGGCTTTGGGTGACAGTTTTCATGGTGCGGGTACTCACGGCGCCTAATTTGCTTTCTCCTTGTTTTCAAGCCTGAAAGGGAAATAGCCATGGCCTTCAGCTCTGGAGTGCTATGCCGTCTTACATATATACAGCTGCTGTCTGAACCATCGCACTTGAAGAGCCCTCCATCCCCCCTTTCCCCCAATGTCCTTTTGATAGCTCATTTAAAAATTTCTGCTTCTTAAGCCTGGGGGTGCTGAACAGCCCAGCAATGGAATGCTTACCCATCACGAGCAAAGCTCCTCAGCCGGTCCCCAGTGTACACACCAAAGGAAACACAACCAACCACAAGAGAGATCCGAAAGGCCTCCTCCGGTTGCCTTTTGGGAGACACAGGTGTCTGCCTACCTCTGTCGACAAAGCTCCTTACCAGTTATCCTTCAGATGACTGATTACAATCAAAAGAAGAACAAGTAAAATAAACTTTGAAGGGGAGGAATCCAAACCATTTAAGTCAGTGCCATAAAGCTATTTTAGAAAGCCAGCTTTCTGTATTTTAGTGCTTTCCATGTCTGAGGCATCTCTCCAGGCTTTGGTGCTATAATTGTAACGCCATCTTGACACTTCTGCTTTTAAGCCATGAAGCTTTTTATTTTTTAATTTTTTTTTTTTTTTTGCCTTTTCCTTTTACAAAGAAAAAAATAAAAAGAGCCAAGTGACCTTTGTCCACACGCTGACTCAGCGGTGACTGGAGAGTCTGCGCTGAACAGTGGATCTGTGCCTTGGGCCTCTTGGTTGTATGTGGCACAGGATAAGTGCCAGAGAAGTGGAAAAGAATAGACATACCCAGGTGTGCAGGACACGCAATGGAGGGAGAAGGCAGCAGGTACTCCTTGTGGGGAAACAGGAAGGATCTTGCATTTTCCATGTGATGTGTTAGGAAATGACCGGCTCTCTCTATCGATGCTGGAGGATGTCATCTTAGATGCTTTCCTTCTCCAGCCGTGAGCAGATGCTCAGCAAGGCACATCCCTGGGCTCACTGGCTGTACCATGGCTTCGTGGCTACCTCTCCACTTATGGTTTCTGACTGTCCAGCTTGAAAGGAGTGTGTGTGTTTGGATGAGTCACCCCAAGTGACCTTTTCATCAGAGCAGAAGTCCTGAGGGAGGAGCTTGGCTCCCCAGGCTGGCTTCACACTTGCTATGTAGCCATGTTTTAGGTTCTTGGGCAGCGGTTGAGAAAAGATGACACAGACAACTTAAACCACCGTAGGAGACACAGGGAACTGTGTAGAAGAGAATAAAAGAGAACTGTACTTACAAAAAACTTCTATACCAGGACTGTATTCTAACAAATATTCAAACCAGAATTTCCTCTGACTCATCAGCAAACAGTATGCAGCAGGTAGAAAGCACCGAGACTGTAAAGCCAGTAAGTTGTGGAGTTGGCTTTCGAATAGTCCAACTGTAAGTGATAGGTGTCCACTTTGACCCCCACTTTCTTCTTAGAGCTGCCTAGAACATGGATGCAAGCTGGAATTTTGATATTGTCTTGGGGATAAAAGCTAAACAAAGAGGTGCACTCTGCCTCAGTTGCTGACATGTAAGTCACTGACAGGTGAGTACCTGGAGATGTCTTCTTTTATAATAATAATAATAACAATAACAACAACAACAACAACAAATAATAATAATAATAATAACAATAATAATAACTAATAATAATAACAATAACAACAACAATAATAATAACAACAAATAATAATAATAACAATAACTAATAATAATAATAATAATAATAATAATAATAATAATAATAATAATATGATCTTATTGGACCACTTTTTGAGGGTCTTACTGGCAAACACATCTCTATCTGTCTTTTTATCTAGGATCTGCACCTCTGAGCAACAGTGACATTTCCTCTTCCGCATCGCATACCTGCTCTGGTCTCTCTGTTTACGACTCATTGATGCTTTTTAAGGATGAGCTTGTTCCCTTTCCAGAAAAACATCTACCAATTACAGCAGCCTGCTTTGCTAGCTCCCTGGATTTCCTGATACATTCTTTCCCGCAATAGTAAGTACTGCTTCATGCTGAGGTACAAGGGAGGGACCCCAGTCACCTATGTGCTCCCTGAAGAAAGTCTGTCTTTTCCTAGGTTACTTACTCCTCTGGCAAGTCAGAGGCAGGGCTGGCCATCCTCAGGTTCCCTACTGTACCAGTGCTGTGAGAAGAGCAGGCATGCTCACTGTGTATTTACTCAGAGGCATTTTCCTTGATAAAGAGTCACTGCCTTTTAATAAGTTCGAAGAGCTGTCTAGTGCCAAGCTGTTTACTTATGGGTTATTCTTGCACAGATATTTTGTGGGACAGTTGTATGCCTGTGCCAACAAACCTTAATATGCTCCTTCTCTTCTCTTCTTTACTCTTTCTTTCCCTCCCTTCCTTCCTCCCTCCCTCCCCTTCTCTTTCTGTCCATACACACACACACACACACACACACACACACACACACTTGCATGAACTCCCAGGACCAATGTGTGTCTATATATGTGGTAAGATATCCTGAAATGGATTTTAAAGTTTTCCACAGGGTTTAAAAAATTCTGCTCCATTTTCCCTTTATAGACACTTTCTGTGACTGCTCAAGTTAAAATGGTCATCCGTCTAGCATCATGACCTTCAGTTATGCCATCATTACAACGCTCCGTTCATGCCATGCTCTCTTCTGATCCACACTTTCGCAGGAGAGATGCAGAGATCACCCCCTACACTGCTGCATCCACACCACCCAAGAGTTCCTGGCCTGAAAGTCACTTGTTAGCAAATGGCCATTTCATAGTCTATGTATATGTTGAATGACACAAATACAGAATTGTTCACAGTCACTAAGAACTTTGATAAGTCTTGGGGGCTTTCTTGTCAAGAACTTAGTTGTATTTAAGCCTTCCTCTCATCAAATTTACTACTGAAATATCTAAAGTGTACAGGGCAGGAGAAGAGGGAAAATGCTACAGACGTATCAGTAGAGAAAAAAGGAAACAGACAGTGAATTCTCTGTTTTAATGCTTATGTGCATTGAAAACACACCCACTCACAGACACACAGACTCACACGCAGTTTTAAAATTAAAATATGTCTTTAAAAAATAAATACCTTTATTTTATTTTTGCTGTTGTTTTGAGACAGGGTCTTCTGTATCCCAACTTGCCAGATAACTGAAGAAGAGCTTGAACTTCTGATCTTCTTGCTTCATGTCCCCATTGCTAATATTACAGGTATTGCAAAAGCCAGGTGTGTGTGTAGTGCTGGGATCAAACCCAGGACCCTGTCCATGTTTGCAAAGGAGCATTTATCAACTGAGATATGCCCCCTTATTTTACCTTTGA
Organism: Micromys minutus; assembly: GCF_963924665.1. Classification (NCBI taxonomy): domain Eukaryota; kingdom Metazoa; phylum Chordata; class Mammalia; order Rodentia; family Muridae; genus Micromys; species Micromys minutus. The sequence goes on along the minus strand of NC_137984.1, from coordinate 39,710,766 downwards.
GTCAGTCTCGCTATGTAGCACAGGCTGGCTCTATCTAGAGATCCTCCTATCTCAGTCTCTAGGATGAATGCATTGGAAGTCCACTAGACTGGTTCACAAGCACCATTTAAAATTATACTCAAAAGGCCATTAGTTATGAATTCTGTCATTCAAGTGATTAGTCTTGTGTAGTGTGTCCTCCAGGGACACACTCCTTGTTTAAAAAAACGTCATATGTTCTGTTTTGTTGTTGACCTTACACAAGACCCACATAAGAACAAGCCAGTCGAAATCCTGTTATGGATGGGTAGGTTATCTCCAGACTCCAGCCCTTACTGAGGAGCTATTGTCAGCACATAATTGTTGAAGAGGAGATCATCATTCTTTTACAAGGATATAGCAAGTGGTGGATTTCCCACCTCCAGTGCATAGCTTCCTACCCATGGTCTCCTTCCATCCACATGTACTGGGCAACACAAACTGGAACTAGTTGTAGGGACTGGGAGGAGGAAAGGGAGAGGGGCATGATGGAGGAAGTATAGGGTAGCTGGAGAGGGGAAATGGGGTTATATACGGTTGTAGCTTATTGCATACATGCAGAAAGGTCTCAAGCATAAACATTTAAAATACTACAGGCAATAAAAAAGTTTTCGAAGGTGAATGTACATGTGTGTATGTGTCTGTCTGTCTGTCTGTGAGTGGGCGTGTGCATGTAAGTGCAGGTGCCCTCAAGAGCCAGAAGAGGCACATGGTGTGGAGCTGGAGTTACTGAGAGTTGTAAGCAGCTGAGGTGGGTGCTGCAAAAGGGACTCTGATCCTCTGCCAAAGCATAATCTCTGAGCCATCTCTCAATCCCCTAGAGAGCTCTGTCTTTACGTACGTCCTATAACCTCTCCTAAGTGACCCAGTTAACTAGCAATTTTCCCTTACCATCCACTAGCATTTCTTCTGGGGTCAGAAGGAATCCTGTTCCAGGACTCGGGCTACCTGGGTGGATACTGGGTAGTAAGTGTATAAATGGGTCTCTTTCCCTGGAAGCTGTAGTGATTCCTCTGAAAGGAGATTGGTTTTATTTTGGTTTCATGTAAGTCTTGTGTTCAAGCTTCATAGGAAGAGGTATTAAGGGAAGAGGAAAAGCACGGAGAGGAATGTTCAGTCATGAGTATTGCTGCAGCATGTTAAAGGCCAGTGATATTACTCTCTTCATAAGCAGGGTGGAGGTGTGCCTGCAACATTTGCAGCATGTGACATGTATCCTGAAAATATAAGAAGGTGTAAAGCTGAAGTGGGATGGAATACAGACTATGGGAGGAAATAAGATGCAGGGGAAAAAGTTTTATTTTTCGTGTATGGGTGTAGTGCCTGTGTGTGCATCATGTTTGTGCAGTGTCCATAGAGGCCAAAAGAGGGAGTTGGATCCTCACAGGACTGGAGCTACAGGAGGTTGTGAGCTGCCCAGTATAGGTGTTTAGAGTTGTGGGGATGTAGGAAGCCACGAGTGAATGTTGGTCTAAAGGGTGAATAAACTCCTAGAATGTGTATTGTCCCCATGGGCTCAGTCATGTGAAGAACCAAATGCCTCCTACCGATGAGAAATTGGCAACACCTTCGTTTGTCCAAATAGGAATGCTTATAAATGATTGGCCAGTGTGTGCGGAAACTAACAACTGCAGTTTCCTCTTCCAGTATGTTCACAGCCAGAGACTGCTTGCCTTCAGAGACTGTCTACCCTGACTAACTCCTGCCTCTGGGCTGTCCGTAAGACACCGAGATTCCTGGTTGCTTTCACCGTCTGTGCCGCTCCACCATGTGTACACAGCCCACCTGACCCCAGCTTTTCTGTGCACATGTGTCCGTGTTTGTCTTCTCTCCATCCCTAGTCAAGTTTCTAGGACCAAACCATACTAGATGCAATGGGAACTGAACTTGGGTCTTCTGTAAGAGCAGTAAGTGCTATTAACTATTTGTTATCACTCACCTCACAATAGATTTATTAAAAACTAGTGCTTTGATCATTTGATCATTTTATGAAATGTAATAGAATCCAAATCACAATTTGTAGGCTGGGAATGTAAGTGTTTTCTTTGTTTTGTATTTTGTGATCAGGTCTCACTAAGGTGCCCAGGCTAATCCCAAACTTGTGATCTCATTGCCTCTACATCCCCATTTCATCTATCTATCTATCTATCTATCTATCTATCTATCTATCTATCTATCTATCTATCTATCTATCTAAAATAAAACACACACACACGCACACACACACATTACAACTCTTTACTCTTTATCAAACTGGAACGTGGGACATAACAAGTCCACTTGTCCTCTTGACTCTTCGTTTCTTCAGGAAAGTTCCTGTGCTGTTCATACTAAGTCAGGGTGAGCACTCTGTTCTTGCTTGCATCTTTTACTGCAGCATTGCAACAGTGGGACAGGGGAGCACCACTTTGCAACCAGAGACTGATTCTTCTTGACCTTGACATGCTTGAAGTCTTTAATGACCTACTAAAGCCTGAGCTTTGGTTTCACTAGCTTTAAAAGAGATTATTACTCTTATAAAATTGTCAAAATTAGCATATTTGAAAACATCTCAGTCTTGTTGAAGCTCATGGGTACTCAAAAATATCAAATGTTTCCAGGCTACCTGTCTAGGAAGCAAGCCCATGCTGAATACTGCATGCAAAACAAAACATTCTGACCTGAAGTAACTACCGCCTTTGTAATCTCTTAAAGAAAACTGAAGTAAAATTGACTCAACTTACTGTGGGGTGAAAAACTTCAAATGATTTTAGTCTTAGAAGTCAATAGACGATAGAGGCTAAGTTCAAAGACTTCTTCGATAACTTTTTGCTTCTTTTAGGAAATATGGACTTCTTTTCCTGTGTGCGTGTAGTCCACATGTGTGGTATATGGTCATATGTTTATTTGAATGAGTGTGGAGGATCACACTGGGTGTCCTGCTCTACCACTCTCTGATTCCTTTGAGACAGGTCTCTCACTGACCCTGGAGCCAGGCAGCCAGCAGACCCCAGAAAACTCTCTACCTCTGCTCCCCACAGTGTTAGGGTTACAGGTACATAAAGCCACTCCCAGTTTTTCACATGACTGTTGGAATTTAAACTCACTTCCTTACACTTACACACAAGTGTTTCCTCCCATGGATAGATCTCTCTACCCCCTGATATTTTTTTTAAGGATAACAAACTTCAGGGAATGTGCAAGCCGGGAAAGATGTTGACATGTGCATCACAGTTGCTACATTCATTGTAAGGATGGGTGAGGTTCCTTGAACTCTAACTGGGGTGGCAAGATTACTTTCTAACTCACTTATGTGTGGATATTAGCCATTAAATCAATGATAGTCAACTTACAATCCATACACCCAGAGAGGAAGGGACTACGGGAGGACATTTGGATCTTCCTGGGAGGTAGAATGCATCTTATGGGTGGACTGGGGGCAGGTGGGATGGACAAGTATGGGAGGACCAGGTGGGGAGGGAGAAGAGAGATGCCACTGAGGGAGGGAATCCCAGGAGAGACAGCTGGAATTGAGGGGTATATAGAAACTTAGCAAATGGAAACTTCCTAAAATATGTGAAGACAATTCTAAGGAAGTCTCCTGATAATGGGGAATAACCAGTAACGGGGAACTGGCCATCTCTTGCCACCAAATGAAGCTTCCAGTACTAGGACTTGGTTGCATTCAGTTGAGTTGTTGGCCAAGTGGTCACATGGAAATCCCCAAAGAACCCAGGCTGTTGCTCTTTGTAAACTGACCCTAGGGCATCCTTGTTGAAGACATTACCACTGAACACAGTGGTGGTACCTACATGGAGCCTCCATCCTTGTGTTCTAGTGTCTTTGGTGTGGGAAGGAACTCCTCAGGCTATCAGAAGAGAAATGTCAGCCCCAGCCCAGCCACAAAACCTTTGATTTACAATCTGTCCGCTTTCTGTGATATGCTCTGGTAATGGTGGCTCCAAACTTGTTTGATCTGACGTAAGGCCTACTCCATGAAAGGAAACCCATATCTGACACTGCTTGGGGGACCAAGAGACTAGATAGCCCAGAGAGCCTAGGGTAAAGCCTAATACTAGTAGTTTAAAAATAATAAAATGATTCTGTATTTAAAAATGATTTATTTATTTAATGTGAGTACACTGTTGCTTTCTACAGACACACCAGTAGAGGAATCAGATCCCAGTACAGATGGTTGTGAGCCACCATGTGGTTGCTGGGAATTGAACTCAGGACCTCTGGAAGAGCAGCCAGTATCTTAACTGCTGAGCCATCTCTCCAGCCCCCTAATAAAATGATTCTTAATGATATTCTTCTATACTCATAGACCAGCTCTAAATGAGATGGCTTCATCAAGTCCCTGCCCTGAGTGTTCAGAACGCCTCTGAGAAAAGGAGGTGGGGACAAAAAGACCAGAGGAGATGGAGGACACCGGGAGAACAAAGCCCTGTGAATCAACCAAGCAAGGCTCATACAAGCTCACAGAGACTGGAGCAGCAGGCACAGGGCCTGCATGTCTGCACCAGGTCCTTTGTATCTATGTTGGATCTCAGCTTAGTATCTGTATGATACTCCTACACGTGTGAACAAGTGGGTCTCTGATTCTTGCGCCTGCTTTGGAGGCTCTTTTCCTTCCATTGAGTTGCCTTGTTTAGCCTTGATGTAACAGTTTTTATTTTATCTTATTGTTTTTTACTTATTTTATTTTGTCATGTTTGGTTGTTGTCTCTTAGTAGGTTTTATTTCTTGTTGTTTTGTTTTCTAATGAGATACAGAAAGGAAGGGGATTCTAAAGGAAGGGGGGGTGGGAGGATCTGGGAGGAGTTGAGAGGAGGAAGAAACTGTAATTCAGATAAATTGTATGAGAAAGGAATCTAATTTCAATAAAAGAAATAAAAACAAAGGAAAAAAAAAAGCCTGCTTCTAACTCACTGTTTAAGATGACTGCTGTCTCATGAATTTAAACAAATGCCACGAGTGTATGACATTTTGATAAATTTCTAGCTTTCAAAACAATCAGAAAAGCCAAATTACAAACTGAATTTGAGTACTATGAACAGCAAACCAGCTCAGATATAACCCCAATTCAAATACTTGAGATTTTAGTTAAATTCCTAAAATAATAACAAATACAACCAGTTAATAGCCACTTTTTAACAGAAAAATTTATTTACACAGGACTAAATGGAACCTTCTGGAAGCTCCAAACAGTTTTAAAAAATGTATTATATCTAGTATAATTTAAAATAAAAACGATATTCCAAATCATATAAGAAACTAAAAACTTCTGTGACTTTAACACAACGATGATTTCAGAAGCCTTTTTTGACAAGAAAATTTAAATTTAAAGCAATTTTCATTTGATTTTTTTTCTTTCTATATTGATACATTAAGTTCTTCACTGCAAACGACCAAGCTAGTAAGGCAATATTAAGATGATATCAGGATATGCTGCCTGTCCATTTCACAACAAAATAATTGCAAGTCAGCCATGGTTAAATTTACTAAATCTACAGGACGGGGCAGCTTTCATCACAAAGTCTCTTAGAAGCTGGATGGAAAAATGTACAGGATGTGGAGTGTATTGTTTAAAGTGGGGACCTTGTAAAAGTTGGGGATGCTTATACAAGTTTGTATTAATATATGTAGTAATGACAGGGTGTGGTGGTTTGAGTATGCTTGGCCCAGAGAGTGGCACTATTAGGAGGTGTGGCCTTGTTGGAGGATGTGTGTTACTGTGGGAGTGGCCTTTGAGACACTGTGGGAGCAAGTCTTTTCCTGTTTACAGTTGGATCAAAATGTAGAACTCCCAGCTCCTTTTCTAGTGCCATGTCTGCCAGGATGCTGCCATACTTCTGACCCAGATAATAATGGACTAAGCCAGCCCCAATTAAATGTTGTCCTTTATAAGAATTGCCTTGGTCATGGTGCCTCTTCACAGCAATAGAAGCCCTAAGACACAGGGTCTCAAAGAAATTCTGTTTTAAAAAGAATTAGAGAAAATAAAATTGAGAATGGGTCTTGTGTAGCCCAGGTTGGCCTTGAACTCATATGAAGCCAAGATGGACCTTAATTCTCTGATTCTCTTAGCGCTTATATTACAGGTACACACTGCCACACCCCAGTTATGTGGTGCTAGGGATTATTCCCAGGACTTCAAGCTCTCTACCAACTAACTGAGCGACATTGCTTGTTTGCCCTCACAACAGTTCTTGATAGCAAAACAGTTAATAAGTAAACCAATGGCCCAGGTGAGTAATCTGTTGTCCCGAGAAGAAGCTGTTTGACCACCTGAGCAGATTTATTGTTCAAATAAATTGGTTTGCAGGAGTTTCCTGGTGGGAACAGTGAAATTATTTATTGCTCTACAAGTTTATCTTCTTGGGCAAGAATTTTCTAGAACAAGTAGTAAGTCATGTTGCTACCGGGGCCTCAGCTCATCACCTTAATAGTCAAGCTGTGTGAGTGTGAATGCAATCAGCTGTCTGCCTGATTCAAGGAATCCAAGACCTACAATGTCTCAACCTCAAATTAAGCATTGAATTGGAAGGTATGGAAGCGTCAGCAATGGATTAGCCAAGGAAATTTAGGGTTAAGTCAAGGATGTCTTCTTCACAAAGGCAGATTAAAGAACATCAAATCTCAACTCTTGCCTCTAAGTGCCCCAATGTATCTGCACTCAGAAACAGAGCTGCCTTCCCAGGTGGGGTGACTCTGGTGGCAGCAGCTTAGCTGGCACTGGTTCACATAGCTGACAGTTGTGACAGGCTTAGATGTGATGGTATGCCCGGTATCTTCAGCACAGAACCAGATCATCCAGTCCTCCATACACAAGTGCTGGTGTAAATCAGGCTGTACTAAAGGCTGCAGATTGAACTCAGAATGAGATGGTGCATAGATCGTCTATAGACACAGATTTGAGTGGTCGATACACAGCTCATGTGTGTGAAACTAAGCAGATCAATACTGATAATCTTGGACTAAAGAAAGAAGACAAAGATCCATAAATGATATGGAAGCAAATTAAAAATAACTTGTATTTTACACAGCACCATTTAACATACAAAGAGTTTTCACTGATGTTATTCCATTTGATTGTCTCAACATTCTTGTAAAGTGTTTTATTTTGGATCTTTTACATGTTCCCTCAAAGACCCATGTGTTAAATATTTGGAAGCTACTCTAAGCTGCTACTAAAAGGTGGGGAAATTCTAAGATGTGGGAGGTCTTCAGGTCATTGGAGCTATGCCTCCAACGGGGATTTGGGGGATCCTGTTTTCTATTTTTCTCTTCTCTTTGCTTTCTTTTTCATGGTGTGAAGATTTGCTCTGTAACATGATCTCACCATGATGCCAGTGCCTCAGCATAAGCTGTAGTCCATTACCACATATTGCAATCCTGTCAATCCTGAGTCAGAATACACCTTTTCCCTTTGTTCATGCATGCCTATGTGTGCATGCACATGTGTGTGTGTGTGTGTGTGTGTGTGTGTGTGTGTGTGTGTGTGTGTGCGCGTGCGCGCGCGCGCGCATGTGTGTGTTCTGTTTTGGAGACATGGTCTCTTATAGCCCAGGGTGGTTTGAACTAGCTGTAACTAAAGATAGTCTTGAACTTCTAGTCCTCTTGTACTGGGATTGCAGGAGTGTACCACCACCCTCATATTTAGCCTTTCTTTCTTTAAAATGTATTTTATCCGAGGTGTTGGTTATAGGGATAGAAAGCTAGCATGGTGGAGGTTGGGGAGGCATTATTATTACTAGTTTATGGAGAAGGTGGTTACCGCCCAGAAGAAGATGTCTCATGTAAGGTCACAGTCCTGCAGAACTGTGGTCAGCTCTTAGGACCTGGTTTCCTGAAGCATTTTTCAAGTGTTAAGAACTGGAAACAGAATGAGAACAGGAGAAAAAAGAGATGAAAGCCTCTCTTTACCCCTCCAATTACCAAAACCGAAGTTTGTCTAGTTGGATTTGAGCATTCTATAAATAGCTGAGTGTGTGTTGTGAGCTGTCATTGAATGGACCCATCAGAGAAGCTGTGTGAGCCCCACTGTGCGTGTGTACCCTGAGCCACCCCAAGACTCTGCTTCGGTTATTTAAGCACACATGACAGCTTTTTATGCCAAAGTCCTGCCTGGTCACGTGCTTCCACAGGCAGGCAGCAAAATCTTCGTATTCCTGTCTGGCTGGGCTTAAGTTTCTGGCAAGAGTCTCCCTTCCCCTTGTAACGTCTTGGAAAGCTTGTAACTGAGCACAAAGATGTTTATTTTGAGAAGCAAACGGGACTAACTAAATATGTTCAAAAACAATCTTTACCTCTCCTGCAGGAAGAGCCTTACTTTTCTCCTGTGGATACATTTCCATAGCTCCACCAGTCAAAAAGCAGAGGACACGGGAGGCTCTGCGGATGGCTCTGGAGAACTGGAACTCTCTCTGTGACATTGGATCCTCAAAGGATGTTAGGAATAATAACGTTGACGTAATAGACAGCTGCCTTCTGATTGGTTACTTCCTATCCCTGCTCAGAACACCATTTGGTAGACTGACATCATAAATATTTTCTAATCAGCATCTAATAATTATAACGCACGTCTCACCAACTGGACAGCTAAGGAAAGACAGACTCCAGAAGTGCATTTCCAGAGATTACACACATATCAACCATGCATCAAGTCCTTTGGTTTTTTTTTTTTTTTTTTTTTTTTTTTTTTTTTTTTTTTTGTAGTCATTGCATCACATCTTGAAATAGTTATTCTGAAAGTAACATATTTTGTTTTAAATGCCCCCCCCCCATTAAAAAAACACTATCAAGTTTCCTTACTAGTACAAATGAACCTCACGAAGCCAAGATTCTCTTAACTAAAGCCATCAGAGGTAAAAGTATCTTTGCTGAATGTTGGCAGAAGGGGTCAGATCTCAGACTTGCCCAGAATCCTTCAATAGGAAGACGGTAGCATATGCAAAGGTTTTCAGAGAGGGTGGTGAGAGCCCCCAGAGTTTGGCCACAAGTAAAAGGACACGTGTTTAGATCCAGATGAAGTCTTAATTTCTTCCGAGTGGAAACTACAGAGTACATGAGGTCCTTGCCATTACTGTCTGCCTCAGCTGTAGGCAGAGTCCTCTGTGAGCTGTTAATTAGCCAGAGTCACACCGCTAACACCAACAGATGGTATAAAGTTACAAATCAGTCCTTGTCTGGGGAGGGGAAAGATTAATGTAACTGGGACCACCACTGTCTTTATTCTTCTAGAACAAATTCGGGTGGAGAGGCCAAGAAGGAGCATATACCTCTGGACCCCTCGATACACACACAGCAGTGCTCCATTTTCTGGTTTTCTGACTCTGTGTCTTAAGTTCACACCAAATGCCTAGGTGTTCCTCCCAGGTCCCAGGATTTACTAGTAGTTGCTCAGGCATTTGTAACCAGGATTGCCTTTCTCTACAGGAACTCACTCTTCCTCTCTGGGTCCTCAAGACATGCCCTTTCCTCCCTCACTAGAATACAGTTTCTCGCCTTCCTCTTAAGAGAGCAATGGGCATTGGGTTTTGTGTTTTTCTCTCTACTGATGAAAGGCACTGAAGTCAGGTAGCAGATTATTGTGACACAGTATTTTGCTTTCTGACTAGAACTGGCCTAGCTGCCTGAGAGCTGTCTTCTGAAGTGGGCTGCCAATTTCAGCTCATATTCAAAGCAAGTCCGAGAGCCCAGAATCAAACCAAGAGTTAGAAGATAACGGTTACTACTCTAGACCCGAAAGACAAACGACATGGACGTCTTTCAAAACCAACAGCAGCCACAAAACAAATCAAGGCTCCAGGTTGAACACTCAAGGTGATGAAAAGTTACCAAAGCCATCAGGACTCTGGTCTCAGATTTCCCCTACCCTTGGTTCGAGGCAGACATGTTTGTGGTGTGGCTATAGCGATGTTCCCATTTCATAGGCAAAGCCGTCATTCCTGATTCCAGATATACATATTTATTTATTTTATAATGATAGAAAGTCTGGGCTTTCCCAATTTTAAGACTCATCTTTGCACTGGAAATCCAAAGAAACTGACTTGGATGATTGACTGTATTGGGATGTTTTGTTGCTGTCTTTACTGTTTTCTCAAATCATAAACCTGGCAGTTTCCCTGACCAGTGGCTGCCATGAGCTCTCACCGCTCCCAGACTGTACAGACAGCATTTGGTGTCTTTGTAGCTGGGATTGCCAGTCTCTAGGAGCCTTATTCCTGTGACACTATATAGTAAGTTGGGGATTTTAATTGGCACATGAAAGACCAAAAAAAAAAAAAAAAAAAAAAAAACCTCTATTTGTAATTCAAGCATTAAAAAATATGTTCACAAAATCTTTAACACATTGCTATGTCTTGAATGTTTGTGTCTGCTCCAAAGTTGACATTGAATCTTGATTCCCAATGCCAATGCCATAGTGTTAAGAAGTGAGGTCTTTAAAGGTGATTGGACGGTAAGATGGTTCTGCTTTCAAGTGAAATTAGGGCCATTGAACAGGGCTTGAGAGTAGATTCACCTTTTTTTGGCTGTCTGTCACTTCTCACCCTGTGAGAAGACAGAACACCCATCTGCAAGGTGCTGCATTTACCACTACTTCAAAAGAAGAGACAAGGTCTTCAACACAACAGTGCTTTCAGCTTAGGCCTTCAGGCTCCAGAATAGTGTGAAGCAATCATCACCATCATCATCATCATCATCATTTTACAAAACACACAATCTCAGACATTTTCTTATAGTATCAGGATCCAGTTCAAGTGTGCATGTTCCCTTCAAAGGATGGATTCTAATTCCTTTACCCTGGGATGAATTTTAGCTATGGTTACTCAAGGCCTTATAATGAAAAGAATTTGGTAGAATTAATGTCATATGTATCAAACACAACTCGTGAAAGGAGTGTTTCTGACTGCCTTTCAGTCCCTTAGAAAGCTCGTTCTGGGGAAAGCTACTGCCATGCCACAACACTCAAGCATTCCTGAAAGAGGTCTGTATGGAAAACCTGATCCTTTCTCCCAAGTCCAAATCCTGTGTATGAGCCCCTTGGCAAGGGGGTTTTCCCACCCCACAGAGCCCTTTCTGGAGGTTTCAGCTGTTATCTTGCCTCTTGTCTCACAAAAGTCAAAACTACTTCTCTAAGTTTCTCCTAACTTAACACATGGCCCATAGGAGGTATCAGAGTTAATGGATGTTTATTATTGTTAAGCCACTAAATTTGGGGGGATTTATTGTGTGGTAACACATGGTTAATTCAGGAAGCAGCTAGCAGGAGATGCTATTCTAGTCTGAAAACTTTGAAGGGAAAATAGTAATTATTGTAGAATGAGAGGGTCCTTCTCTTCAGCTATTTCCATTTTATTCTCATGTATTTGGATTACAGGAGCCTCACTAAAAAATGCCGGGAATCTCCAGTCTTCCTTCTACCTGCTCACAGCTTCAGGGTTGGTGTGCACTATTTCTGTTTAATGCATAGAGTGTGTGTGTGCATACATGCCAGAAAAGGTTAAGGAAACTGAAAAGTACCCTTCCTCTACTGATCCCGAAATATTTTACATACCACACTTTGTTTCCTTCGAAGCTTCCAATTACCTTTTTGACCTGGAGAAAAATACAGGCGTACATCTGTATCAGGGTTAGCTCCAATCCAACTACTAGCAGCATTTAAGGGCTAATCTTTTGAATGAATCTGTCGTAAGTGTATTTTTGAAAGCATAGATCGGACTATACTGATTGTCAGCCAAAAGCAACTTTTGAAGGTAGCTCATTGAATTTGTAACTGGTCCAAGTTCAGATGGTAGGTTCTAGGAAGTGCTTACCTAGGGATGGAAGGAATATGAGGTTCAGACAGCTTCCTGGAGGATGAGGGATCATCACAGAAGAGGAGTAGGAAGATCATAAGAACCAGAGTTCAGTGAGGACTGGCTTGAAACAGTGTCTTCTGGGCATGACAGCTGGAGTTGCCTGAGTAGGGTCTGCACAAGATCAAGCCCAAGAACATTCTAGAATGAAGTAGGGGGGTGGAGGTAACTCATGAGTGTCCACCTTTATCTCAGGAGCTATTGACATTTGATGGCTCCTCAAGGAGGGAGAGTTCATTTTCTTTTAGGGTAGGTCAACCATGCACCAGTGAATAAGTACATACCCATGATTATATGTGCAGGACAAACTGGACTGAGCAGGTTCTGAAAACAGAAAGGAGGATCTAAAGTTGTAAGGCAGTTGGAAGGAGGTGGATCTGGGTGGAGTTAGGGGAGGAGCAAGGGGTAAATGTGCTCAAAATATATTATGTACACTCATGAAAACCTCAACTAATTCATGCAAATATTCTTAGTTTTAAAAAGCTTGAGATTGGCTAGTCATCGCTGACCCCACCTATGGTAGTTTAAAAAATAATGGTCCTCATAGGCTCATATATATGAATGATCAGTCATGGGGGGGCACTATTTGAGAAGGATTGTGATGTGTGGCCTTCTTGGAGGAAGTGTGTCCATGGGACTGGGCTGTGCAGTTTCAAAAGCAGATTCCAGGTCCAGTTCTCTCTTTCTGCTGTGGATCTAGATGTAGAACTCTTAGATAAGATACTTCTCCAGTACCATGTGTGCCTTTGTGCCTATGTTCCCTGCTGTCACAGTCAGGGTTTCTATTTCTGCACAAACATCATGACCAAGAAGCAAGTTGGGGAGGAAAGGGTTGATTCAGCTTACACTTCCACATTGCTGTTCATCACTAAATGAAGTCAGGACTGGAACTCAAGCAGGTCAGTTAGCAGGAGCTGATGCAGAGGCCATGGAGGGATGTTACTTACTGGCTTGCTTCCCCTGGCTTGCTCAGCCTGCTTTCTTATAGAACCCATGTCTACTACCCCAGGGATGGCACCACCCACAAGGGGCTGCCCCTCCCCCACCTTGATCACTAGTTGAGACAATGCCTTACAGCTGGATCTCATGGAGTCATTTCCTCAACTGAGGCTCCTTTCTCTGTGATAACTCCAGCCCGAGTCAAGTTGACACAAAACCAGCCAGTGCACCTGCCATGATGATAATGGACTAAGCCTTCACATCAGCATCAGCTTTGGCCTCCAGGTCCCTGCCCTGGTTTTCTCCAGTGAGGGACTGCTACCTGAAGGTGTATGCTGGAAATGGCGTTTCCTCATAGCAACAGATCCTAACTAGGACACCGCCCTATACAGCTTAGTCAACCAGCTTCTTAGGCTGTGGGCAGTGATCCCATGAGGGTAACACAACTGACATGGAAGCTGTGAAACACTTGGCAACAAGAAACACTTTCTGAATGCACAATGGCCTAACAGCAATTCAGAATCAAATGTACATCAAAAGTGAGGTATTTCTGGCAGTCTGTCCCTGAGTTATATCATGTGACTCCATGGTAGTCTTGCTGTGCATACAATACTTCGACACAGCACACCACCAACACACGCTTTCTAGAACACCTCAGCTCAGATTTGGGATGATTAGGTGCTATGAGTTTGCAGTGTTTTTACTGTACATATGAAATTTCCTGTGCTTATAGAAATATAATGGTTTAATTATGGAAAACAGTGATCTTTAATAGTTTCCTGCTGTCAGACCTCAGCATGTAAGCATCAGAATACTTGTATATCTTGGGATCACATTGTGTAACGTGTGTTGTGTAGAATGTTAGATTTTTTAAATTGCTGCTTGGGGACTAGGGAAATAGTGCAGTTGATCAAATGGTTTGCTACCAAACTTGAGGACCTGAGTTTAATTCTCAGTGTCAACAATTTGAAAAGATGGACATGGGACTTTCATTCTTAATCCCAGTGTTAGAGAGATGGAAATAGGTATGTGGCTGGAGCTCACTGACCAGACAACCTAGTCTACTTAGTGAGTTCAAGACCAGGGAGACCCTGTTTGATAAAACAAGCTGGGTGGCACCTGAGGGACAAGCCCTGAGTTCTCTGTCCCGAACATGTATGCACATACATAAACACATATGCCCATGCACATAGAGACACCAAATCTCTCTTTGAGTTGGTAGTTTCAGTTTCATTTGAAAAAAATCAACAAATTTTGGCTTGGGATTAGGAAAGAATTTCCAACATAGCCCTAAACATGTTTCTGGCATTTTGTACTATATATTTATCTGAAATAGCTTTCTCGTCACTGACAATTATAAAATCAAAATATTGATCAACTCTAAAAAAAATTATGGAAATTTCTCACTTCATGCATTGTCAAATATTTAGTCTAGATTTAATTTATTAAGCTGAAACTAGGCGCATCCCATTAGTATGTACGTTTGCTTTTATCTTTAATAATTAGTAGAATTATTCAATTTAAATTATTAAATTTATTTTTGTCTACCAAAGAATTGCTTTAAGATAAAATTCTGATTTATGATAAGCAATATTTTGCTTCTATGACTATTTTAAATATTTATCTAGCCAGCAACCCATAACAACCTCAGGTGTAAAGTTGAAAGTTGTGAGGACTTGGTATATGGGATTCTACAGACATCAAGAGAACATTTTATAAACTGGAAATTGCAGGCAACAGCGAGTCCTCCTCCTGTTTAACATCCTACGCCCCTTCCTGGGCCTTTCCTTTTCTAAATAAGTAGAGCCCACTGGTGATCTGGGCACACTGGCATCTGTTTCTTTGGTGACAAGGCATATGGGAGCCTTTTACTCACAGGTCTCAGTGATGACTTGGAGTTCCTAACTTATTTCTCATTTCCAGAAGCTAATATCAAGAGCAAAGGCCAATCCTTCCTCATTTTGCAGTTGTCTAATGGACTAAACATGAAACAATGGCATCGGCATCTTTCTACAAACAACCAAACCATAACTTTTGCAGGTGTAGAGGTCAGGTTGAAAACACATGAAGCCAAGAGCCACCTATTCCTAAGCACTTTATAAGCTGACTGGAACCAGAGGCAATGGTTTAGCTCCATGAGTTGTGAAGTATTAGTTAACATCACTGAGCTGCCATCTCCAGCCCAACTGAAGGCTTCTTCCTGTATCTATATTGCCAATGGCTCCCTGTCAAGAAAGCTTGCTGAGGAAAACTCCGGAGAGGCAGACATAACCAAGAGTTCAAGGAGTGTGTGGTCATTCAGAAGCGTTTCTTAGACCTCTGTCTGGAAAGAGGGTCATTGGAATTGCTAGACTGGGGAAATTAAAAACAAACAAATAAAATAAAACAAACAACAAAAATAACAGGAAAAATTTTGATTATGGTTAGACAACAAATAAATTTTTTAGGAAAAGTATATTTTATTCAATATATGAGATATAAACTAAAATGTGTGTTATTTTTTATTTCAAATTCAACTATACCTGAGTGTCCTCTTTTTTCTTGGTACCCCAAGCTTAACTGGCAAATGGCCCAGCTACCCCCTGTTCCTTGAAACCTCTCATTCATTGCCCCCTGTGCTCTGAGGCCTGTCCTTCACACATGTTCTGCTATTGGCAATGAATGAGCATGCTTGGGTGCCGAGTCAAATGTGTAACTCCCTTGAGATTGTCTCAGCTCAGTGACATTTCCATGCTGAAAGTGCCTTAGATGCTACAGTTCTTTCTCCTTCACCTGGGCAACAGCTACTGGAGTCTGTAGCTCCACACCCAGGCATTTTCCGGGGTAGCAACAACTTTCTCCAATATTATCTGTGTGATTCTGGTGTCCCTCTGCACCCTCCTAATCACCTACATGCATCACACACCTTTTGTGTGGTTTTCTCTCTTTGAATGACGTCACACTTTCTGCCACTGGACAAGCCTTGACTGACTGCCCTTGCCCTGGTCTGGCAAGAATGCTCAGTGTCTCCAGAAAGCTTAAGACATGGACTCTGTCCTTTAAAGGTAGTTGGTGTCATGTTCCCTTGCCTTCTTTTTTGACTATGGAGTTGGCAAAACAAGTTGACCAACATGACTGCCTGCTATACATTTGGTATCAGACATTTCTTTTCCTCCTTCTCTCCACTGCTCTTTCTCTTCCCCTCCCCTCCTTCTCTTCCTCTATCTTCCCCTTTCTCCTTTTCCATTTTTTCTCCTCCCTCCCTCCTCCTCCTTCTCCTGGGTAAATGAGTATGCCTATGGGATATGTGTGTCACATATGCATATGTGTATGTGCATGTGAGCCCACAAATTCATACAAGGCCAGAGGAGAACATCAGATGCCCCATTCTACCTGTTTCGCATGAAAGAATTTCACCGAATCTAGAGTGGGGCTAGTTGCCAACAAGCCCCCCAAATCCTTTCATTTCCAACCCTCTCAGTACTGGAGTCACAAGCATGAGTTCAGCCAAGCCTCACTCTTTACATATGGGCTAGAAGTCCATACTTGCTCATCAAGGGCTTTGTCTTAGTTAGGGTTTCTTTGCTGTGAAGAGACACCGTGACCAAGGCAACTCTCATAAAGAAAAACATTTTTTAATTTGGGCTAGTTTACAGTTTCAAAAGTTTAGTTCATTATTGTTATGGTGGAAAGCATGGCAGTGTGCAGGTAAACAACATGCTGGAGGAACCGGAAGTTCTATATCTTGATCCAAAGTGAGCAGGAGGGACTGTCATTCACAGGCAGTCAGGAGGAGGCTCTCTTCTGAAAGCAGCCAGGAAAAGACTATATTCTACACTGGGTGTAGCTTTAGCTTATGTGAGACTTCAAAGGCCCCCTCCCATCCCTTGACACACTTCCTTCAACAAGGCCACACCCACTTCAACAAGGCCACACCTCCTAATAGTGCTACTCTCCATGGCCAAATTTCAAAGGCATAAATCTATGGGGGCCATATCTATTTTAACCACCACATAGTCTTATCATCTGAATCATTTCTCTGACCCCAGACTTTTCTTAGACTGTGTTTGGTGCTGGGTTCACACTCAAATGCACTAGTAAGCCGGACTACCCCATAGGAAGGTAAGGGATCTTGAAGCCATTTTCAGCGAGAGTATGCTCATTTTTGCAGAGACAAGACGCCTGCAGGAGGATCTGAAGATCAGCCATATGGAAACTCGTCCACTTATTTTTGCATGGTTCCAGATGTTAGAGCCAGTCATTGGAGCCAGAGTTGATGTGGCTCAGAATTTGGCAACAATACAAACCCATATCCCTTTAGTATGTCTTAAACACATATCTGACAAGAGTTGGGGAAATTATTTTTTTCTGCTAATAAAATATCTGTGATTCTTTATGCTAAAATAAGGGTTTTATTACATATGGTAACATAACAGTAAAGTTTTAATGTTTCAAACATGTTTCCAGTCTTTGTGTCACTCCTTAATGGAGAGCTCAGTTCACTTGGGTGTGAAAACAAAGGTGACCCTCATGGCTTGTCATTAAGACTTCCATCCCAATACCAGACTTTTCATCGCCTTTTGTGATTATCTTTTTGGCTTATTTTATGGTTTCCTGATAGGGAAATGACAACCTGGTGAAGGGATTATGGTTTAAGTAACTAAATAAACTACTGGTCTTGGTAAACAGCCCTGAATTGCTCATTGAGCGTTGGAATTTCAGATGAGCATGTTTCGGGCTCCAGGGGCAAGAATTAAGGTTTAAAACATAGCTCCTAGCCGTCAGGGTCTGTTTAGGGTTTTGCTTGCTTCCTGGGGAACACTCAGCAGAGAAGCTGTGGTACAGATGGGGAGTTCTTTTTTTTTTTTTTTTTTTTCCTTAAAAGCATTTTTTGTTTCCATTTGGTAAAACCCATTCATATAATCTTTCAATTATGTAGGTATGGTGGCCAGAAATGTATTACCTGGCCCACGTTACAACAGGTTTTGGTGATATTTTGATATTCCTTTTTCCTTTATTGTTCAGCCAGCTGTCTGGTTTGCCTGTCTCTTAACCCAGAACTCCAGTGAGTAATCGTTACTTGCCAGACACTTTGCTACACAGGAGGTTTCTCAACTGAGCATTACTGATTATGGGTATAGAGAAATCCATCTTGCGCTGGAAAGAAAAATAAACTGGACTTACAGAAAGGGCTGGGAATGTGGCTCGGGGGTAGAGTTCTTGTGTATCAGGCACAAAGTACCAGGCTGGATCTTCAGCACTGAAAAAAAAAATGGTGGTGGTGATGGTGACTCCTGAGATAGAGTTAAGGAGCAGAAGATCAAGGTCATCTTCAGGTACATAGTCTGTGTGAGGCCAGGAGGCAGGCTAGCATAGAATACAGGAGACTGTGGCATGGGTGTGAGGAAAGGGCAGGGGTGAAAGGAAAAGAAGAGGAGGGAGGAGGGGGAGGAAGAGAGAGAGAGAGAGAGAGAGAGAGAGAGAGAGAGAGAGAGAGAGAGAGAGAGAGAGAGAGAGAGAGAAAGGTCATAGAGATAAAAGTAGATTCTATCTTGCTTTACTTCAGTGGTTCTGAAGGCTGGGGAGACAATGGTTCATAATTTAAAGGACACCAAGAAATGTGGTGATATTCGAAGATAAAGCAGGGGCATTAACTGCACATCTTTTTGAGGTTGTACTGAGGTGTTGTGTAAGGTTTCCTAGGAAGCATTAAGTCTACAAGCGGGTGTGCCCTGTTTAACTTTAGGATTAGTTATTGGTTAGAGCTCAGGGACGGGAAGACCTGTGCTAATTTTCAGGTTTTCTTTTTGGGGGAAAGGTAGCTTCAAAAAACAACAAACAAGGTAATTTTAATGCCTTGCAAAAAATTTGGGGGGGAAGTCCATATAAACCCTAGTTTCTTAAATGTTTTAAAACCAATGTTTTCATTCATGAGTTTAATTTCCTGTGTATAGTGCTAGAAATCTAACCCTGTTCTTCACACGCTAGGCAAGTGCCCTCCAATGAGCTGTGCTCCCTGCCCAATTTATTAAACATCTGTCTCTTTCTACATTTCTCTGAAACTATCCTTTTAACTTTTGCTAAGTGAAGCTGTTGTTCAAATGGCTAAAAAATTTAATATATTGATTGTTTGGAGTGTAGACTTCTATACTCAGCATCTGCAGTCTGACTAGCTCCAGGGTATCAGGTTTCTATAAAGATGCCATTTAAATAGAGGCCTATGAGAAGACAGAAACTAAGAAAAGAGGGCTTAAAAACCATGTCTAGGGTGGAGAAATGGCTCGGTGGGTGAGAGTGCTTTTTTGCAAGCATGAGGACCTGAGTTCAAATCCTCAATGCCCACATTAAAAAAAAATATGGGCCTTTAGAGCAGGGGAGGGTAGAGAACGGATTTGCTGGGTATCAGTCTAGCCCCACGTTAAGGGAGAGGTCCTGTTTCTAGGGAATAAAGTAGATGGTGACCGAGAACACCTGACATTTAGCTTGTATGTACCCTGCTCACAGACATGTGTATATGACAAAACCATTTTTTAATGATGAGTTAGCACCGTAAGGAACAAAGACTCAGAGGGCATGTGCTGTAAACATTTTAAGTTTTACCCTTGGTTTCATCAAGTGTGACAAGGTGTGCTCTTATAGGAGCAGGAAAGTCATTAGATTCTTGAGACTCAGATTTTTTTTTGTTTTGTTTTGTTTTTACACAGGGTTTCTCTGTGTAGCCCTGGCTACCTTGGAAATCAATCTGTAGACCAGGCTGACCTTGAACTCAGAGATCCACCTGCCTCTGCCTCACAAGTGCTGGGATTAAGGGGTGGGGGGAGCCAGTTTCTTTATCTGTAAAGTGGATGACACTAGCTACACTTGGCACTGAACACTCATCGGCTCAGTGAGCAGCTTCGTTTTGCACACTTACACAGAGGCTAAGTCTTCAGGAAAACAGACTTGTGGCTCACTATAAGGAAAAGTATGGTGATCCGTCTGTGAAAGTCCTGAGGTCTGGGGTCACTCTGGGAGGTCTGCTGACATCTTCAGATGGAGTCTGATTCTAGCGCTATTGATACTGTACCCGTGACAATGTTTTCACAGATAGAGAACAACCTTCGTGACAGAATTTACACAGCAGAAATCGGCAAACACTACAGATTAGGGTGGTGCATTATGTTTACACCAAGCGTCTCTTTTGGCTGCTGGGTCTAGGCCCTAGTGAGTCCACATTTTTCTTTCAAATCAGCTGTACCAATCTAAAAATCATAAAAATTAGTGTCATATAAAATTATAGTCATATACAGGAGCATTTTAAAGTTCAGGACTGCTGTGCAGGTCTGGATTTGAATCCATGGCTACGAGATGGAAGTGTGTTCTTGTGCCCTCTGCTAGGCACAGTGCCTGTGTCATGGGAGCCTTGCTTTTATGCTATGATAATATGGTGCTCTCTGTAAGAGGAACAATGGGGTCTGTTTCTGTTCTCTGCCTGAAAGAGAAGAGAGCTAATCTAGTTTGTCCATCTTTTTATTTGTCTATTCTTCCACTGGCAAGATCAAATCAATTAGGAAAACATTTTATACCCACTAGGAAGCAAAGCAGCCCTTTGGGAACTGGAATATCTGGTTCGTTGTCTCCGTGCTTACTGCTGACCTGGAGCTGAGGTTGCTGCTCTGAAGCCAGTCAGCCCTCTGCAACTGAGAAATGTGTGAGCGTTCACTGTGTGTGCCCTGTTCCTGACTTAGGGAGAAGATTAATATATCTCAATGAGATCTTTTAAGTTAAAGAAATTCTGTTCTAGCTGACCTATGGACAGTAATAAATGTTTATGTAAATCCATAGCTCTAGAATTGCTGTTAAAAAAAAACTAAATACAATAAACATAGTCTTTTAGTAAAAAATATTTCAGAAAGTGCTAACACACGCATTTTTATATGATAATCTAAATCTGTTTGATGTATTCATAGGAAATCTTTGGATAAATCAGTCTAGTTTATACTTCGGGTTTAAGACAGAAGGTTGAATTTTAGTGTGTTAAATAAAATGCATTTGTACATTTTGCTTTTCAGAATATTTTTGTTAACTTTCTGAATGTTCTCATATTGCACACTGAGTTATTGGTGACATAAGCTAACATTATTACTTAATGGTAAGGAATGTGAGACACATGTAAATTATGACTCCAGTTGGAAAACACTCAATAGTGTAGCATTTGTGTAGTACACACAAGGCCCTGGTTTGTCAGAAGTACAAAAAACAACAACAACAACAACATTGTGTTACTAAACTAAGTAAGACTTTTGACAATTTGTGCTGTAGCAATGGTTTACTGGTTAAAAATGCTGGCTGCTCTTCCAGAGGACTTGGGTGCTATTCCCAGCACCCACATTGCAGCAGGTGATCCACTGATGTATCCTGGCACCAGACACACATGTGGCTCATAGACAAACATACAGGCAAAACTGATATATAGACTAAAAATAAAAAAGCACTGATAATCTTTTAGTATCGGTAATCATTTTCTGTATTATATTATATAATCATAATTTACGATATCCTCAGGTTAACTTTAAAGTCTTAGACTAATATTCATGCAAGAAAAGAGAGCTCTTTGCAATCCTAAATAATTTCCAATAGAATACAAACCACTAAACATAATTATCAACATGTAAATATGTTGTTTGCTGCCGTACTGTGCTACAGTGACATTCTTTGGACACATTACCAAACATATTCACTTTTGCTTCTATATAATGCTCAGTTATTAACCATTCATCTAGGTTCCTCTGCAAAACATCATCTGTAAATGTTGTAGTTTGAATGAAAATGGCCCCATGTGCTCATAAGGAGTGGCTCTATTAGGAGGTATGGCCTTGTTGAAGGAGGTGTGTCATTGAGGATGGTTGGGCTTTAAGGTCTCAGAAGCTCAAACCAGACCACACTCTCTTCCTGCTATTGGTAGATCCAGATGTAGAACTCTCAGGTACTTCTCCAGGTATTTCTGCCTGAGTGCCATCATGCTTCCTGCCGTAGTGATAATAGTAATAGTGAACTAAACCTCAGGACTGTAAGCCAACTCCAATTAAATGTGTTCCTTTATCCGAGCTGTCATGGTGTCTTTTCACAGCAACAAAGCTGATGAAGACAATACGTTTGCTCACAGTTGTGCTTACCTGGGCTGGGGATGTCGACCAGTGATCCTACTTGCCTAGAATATTGAAGATGTCAATCGCTACCATCGAGCACTCGGACAGAAAAGGATATAACTATGCTTACTGTGAGTATCGAGGAAAGACCAAAGAATGGCCACCAGTGCAGAGGTGCAGGTGCAGTGAAGAGAAGTATAACCGTCAAAGTCAAAAGTCAAAATAAATCTATTTCAAAACTTTAAAAAAAATTGGTGTGTATGTGTGCACGTCTGCACATGAGTGTTTGCCTTGCGTGTGCAGTGCCCATAGAAGTCAGAAGAGGGTGTCACAAACTGAAGTTACAGGTAGTTAGGACCTGCCATGTGGGTGCTGGGAACCGAACTAGGATCCCCCACGAGAGCAGCAAGCGCCTTTAACTAGTAAGTCGTTTTCTGTCCTCCAGAGTCCTTGCTGTCTTCCAAGGAAAAATAAAAAGACTAGTTTGTTGTAAAAAGAAGATTTGTTCCAGAAAATGAGACTGACAAGAAAGACAAAACGTAAGTGGGCATAGAAAACCGTAGATGGTTTGCAAAAAATGGAGCAGTTTTGTCTTTGCTTTTCAAAACAAAACAATAAAATATGTTGACATTTTGGTAGTTTCCATGATCTTATTCAAAGATTAAAAAAAAAGAGAAGAAGAAGAACTTGGATCCTTGACTGACGAATATTGAATTAATAGCAAAATAAAATTTGACTTTCCCTCCTTTAAATTCCCTGCTTCCAGCGAGGGACAGCACACAGGTATCTTCCACCTGCCATGCCCACCGAGAGAGCGGAGGCTAGTATTGCACCAAGGAATCTTCTCTTTTCGGTTGGTCTCAGTATGTCCATGCAAATCTCTGGCTCCCTAAATGTCTAAGAGTCTTTAGGATTGCTTTACTGAGGTTGGGGAGATGGCTCAGCAGCTAGAGTATGTACTGCTCCTGGGGAGGGCTGAACCTCTACCCCAGCCCCACATTAGTCAACTGGTAACTATCTGGAACTCTGGCTCCAGAGGTAGCTGTCCTCTGAGGGAACCTCCACATATGCTTCCACACGCACACGCACACTTAAATATAAAAAAATAAAATAATTTTACTTACTTTTGCACGTGTGGAAAAGTATAGTATTGTTGCTTTAACAAACACATGATGGCCTTTTTTTTTCTCAGGCACTTGTGAGCTCACCTAACCTAACTTCTGGTTTTGTCTGTTATTTCTGCATTTTTCTATGTCTTCTAAGATCAGACTGTACATCAGGATAAAAAGAAAAAAAAAAAAAAAAAACCTTAAAGAGTCCCTGAGAACCCCTGGCACATTATAAGGATTTACTCTTTGACCTTATGGTAAAAGGATTATTAGGGTGGAGGAGGTTTGTTGAGTAGTTTAATGTGTTAAAAATACAAAAACAACAGTGTCATTAAGAGGCATGTGGGAGGAGCTGTCCAATAGAAAGGGTGACCCGTCCTGCCTAGGATACATTTGTGTAGTGAAGTGTTTGTAGTAGACATGGTTCAGAGGCTGTTCACATTGGAGGAAGTCAATTCCTAACGAGTGTGTCACTCCTGCTTATGACATGTTCTCACTCTCAAGAGAAAGAGTGGAGAAACACATGCAGGCAGCCATTGGTTTACCAACTCCGTCCTGCGTTCCGCCTTCACTGTAGTGGATTGTGGAGATCCCTCCCCATCTCCTTCCAGAGGATCTGCTATAAGATCTAAGCTGAACATCTGAGACTTTCAACGGAAGTCTCAGAGACTCATGAGAGGAAGGTTAGGACTCTTTTTTTGTTGTTGTTTGTTTGTTTTTGTTTGAGATAAATTCTCACTACATAGATCAGGTTGGCCTGGTACTCACTGGCCAGGCTGGCCTTGAATTCAGAAATCCACCTGTGTCTGCCTCCCGAGTGCTGGGATTAAAGGTGTGCACCACCATGACCTGGATGCTGTGTACTCTTAACAACTGATACTTAGGAGAATGGACACCACCTTTAAATATGCCTTTCTAAGCTGACCCTTAGACAACATCTAGGCTCTACTAAGAGATGAAGTCAAGGCTTCCAGGTTATAGATTGTTTTTGTCTCCTTTGGCCTGGAAGTTGATAACTTTCTGAAATCTGATGGCTGATCCTTGGTCCAACTGGCCCAGAATAAATTATGCAGAACCAATAGAACAGATAAAAGAAATGTAATTGCAATTTTTTTGGAATACTATTTATTTTTTTAAAAATGCTTTTATTTGTGTGTGTGGCAGTGTCTGTGCTATGGCAGGAGTACAGAGCTCGGAGAACGTTTGGAAATCATCTCTCACCTCCCTTTCATCTTGTTTGAGGCAAGAGCTCTCTGGTTGCTTTTAATGCTGTATGGCGCATTTGTGCACATTTTTTATGCCACCCATCCTCAGAGAATAACCTTCATGGAGTTTATTAGCCTGGTGGCCCAGTCTTATCAAGGAAACAGTGTAGTCTACAAATGGCATTGAATATTAATGAGTAATTAGCTACTTAACATCTCTATAAATTTTAGAAAATAATGAGTGGAGCTGAGACTGTATTAATAATATTTGGTACATGTCTTTAAAATTGTTCCCATACCTCTTTATTTCTTATAAAAAAAATCTTGCCAAATCATTTGTTTTCTCTTTCTACAGATACCCTTAATTTCTTCCCAAATCTAGGGCATTGCATTCTTGATCTCTTCTTACCCACTTTATCACACTTCTGAGTAGATTTTGTGTGTTTACAAGCTCTGGCTGGCAGCTGTGGTGTTCTCCTTACTGCAAACCCTGACTCTGTACAAGATCCTGGGGAATATGGAGGTCACAAAAGCAATTTTGCTTTCGAGACAGGGCCGAGAAGCAATAAGCCGTCATCTACGTGAGCATCTGTCTGCTCGACAAGCACTCCAATCCTTTTCTCTGTCGAGTACAAGCCTGTCTGTGAACAGGCACTTGACTCAAATCCTGGTATGTCACCGGGGAAAGTCTCCGGTACTTGAGAGCAAGAGAAACAAAACGGGGGATGCTTCCCATGCAGGGATTGAAGACCACGAAAAGAGAATCTTCTGTTGGTTGTTTGCACTAAAGTGCTCCTTTTTCGAATTTTGAGGATGGAATGACAGTGAGAATGAAGGCTCAGCCATACATGGTGGAGGGCCAGGTTCTATACTCACGCAGAGCTGCAGAGTGGCCTTATGAGAACAGCCCCATGTAAGCCTGAATCTCCAGACACTGGATTCCTAGCGGATCCTGACTTCTTGTCTTCTGCAAATGGAGATGAGATCACTGTGGGGACCAACAAAGACGTTATAGATTGCTTAGTGAGGTTCCTATCATATATGCTCAATTATGGTATTTATAATAACAATCTAACAATGATATTAATAATAGTAATAATAGCTTAAAAGAAAAAAAAGCAGGAGGGCTTATACTTAAATTTTCTCTTTTAGTAAAGTTCTAAAGTCAGCCTGAGTTCTATTTATACTCTATATATAAGGCAGGGTGTGGTAGCACACACCTTTAATCCCAGCATTCAGAGTTCAGAGGCAGGCAGATCTCTGTAATTTAGAGAAGAGCTCGCTCTACATAGTGAGTTAGACATAGATAGGTAGATAGGTAGATACGTAGCCTGTTCTGCATCGTAAGAGATAGATAAATGATGGATAGATAGAGAACCACACTGTGTGTGATAAAGTGAGTTCTCAAAAAAGATCAACAGTATCCAAATATCCAATTAAAAAACTCATATCAATGATGGAGGGCAGTCAATAATCAAATAGTCAAATGTATATACTCTCCTGCTGGTGGTTATAGGTGCCCTTCATTCTGTGTGTGACATCTTCTTCCTTACCAGCTCTGCCCTGGTCTCCTCTTCATGACCACCAAGGAGAGCTAGAGGTTGGAGTGGAGGAGTCTCAGAATAGTACTGCCTTGATTTTGGCAACATGCATATTGTTTCTTCAGCTAACTCAGCATGCTGGAGATCATTTTAACAGCACAGTGTTATCATGTGGTTTCAGTAGAAAAAAAAAAGACCCTATGTAAAAATAGCACCTTCTTCCTCAGCATGTCTGCTCCCTTTAATGAAAATAAGGCTTTCGCTTAGACTGAGCCAATGCAGTTATCAAGGCGTGAGCTAAAATCTCATCTGCTTCAAACGCTGCTAGCCAAATTCACTAGCAGTGGCACTTACAGAGCCTGACGATAAGAGGGGCACAGTGGTAAGAGCCACAAACAACACAGGATAAGTCACATTCAACACGGAGTTCTTAAATGGCAGTCTTCTAGAATGAGCCCCTAGAGAACACCATCAGGGAGAAGAGGCCTGGCTGTTTCGTAAGAGGATTTCCAACAATATGAACAAACTGAAAAAGAAAAAAAGGAAAAAAAAAAGCAAAGAAGAATCAGTAGCAGGCAGGTATTCCTATCCGACCCTATTAACATTAAAAGATAAAGTAATAGCACTTTGGCCATATGGTAAGCTAATGGGTGGCTTTTTAAGGAATGGTGCTTTGCTCATTCTCACCAGTCTGTGTTCAGTCACACTGTGTTCCATGCTGGTATCTGGGGCTCTCTGTGTATATTATCAGTGTGAAAATACAGCAGAGCAAAGGGAGCTTTATTTTGTGTGTTTGAGGAAAGACTCAGATACGATTGTGAAAATTACCCTAGAAAACATTGATAGACCCATGCATGCCATGAAAGCCAAGTCTGCACTCAGTGGTAGAACATTTGCCTAACGTGCCCAAGGTCCTGTGTTCTGAAAACTCCCCATCCTGGAAAGAAATGAACTAAGGCATCAGCACCCTGTTAGGCTGTGCTCAGAATAGGCCCCAGTCAAGCCCAATGAGCTGATTATGCTATCCAGAGTCCCTCAGAAGACGTAAGCTGGGCTATTATGTTTGGCTGTAAACACACAGTTTGGTAAACGCTCTTATGATCACTTTTACTGAATGAAATGTACTCACAAAATGAGGAGAACTGTCACTTCCAATGGAAGAAATTTGCTCTTGAAATAATAAATGTTCTGGGGGTTTACTCTGGGTTCTAGGGGCCTCTGGGCTCTGTGACCAGGGTGAAAAGGAGAATCATAATTTTATTTTGTAACCCATTTATCAGAACCTTTTCTCTTAAAAATCTACTTATTTTTATTTATGTCTAAGTGTTTGCCCATGGTGACCAGAGAGCACTGGATCCTTTGGAACTGGCATTATAGACAGTTGTGAGCCACCTGGTATGAGTGCTGAAAACCAGCCTTGAACTCTCTTGCAAGAGCAGTAAGTACTCTCAAACACTGAGCAATCTCTGCACACCTCATTTCTTGGACTCTCAGGGAAAGAGTGTTTCTGTTTGTTAACCTAAGGCACCTTTATTAAAGTCACCTGAGGCTTCCAGACATCTCCTTGTTCATTACAGCAGTCACACGTGGTCGACTCCTTGGCTGTTGTTGCACCCTTCCCTGGGCTAACAGGCACGCACAACCCTTGTCTTTCTGGGCGTCACTGCATGAGGTTAACTAGGCACGTACAAACCTCATTTCTTTGGGTGTCACTGCAAGGTCACTAGTCTCTCTCTGACATTCTAGCCCTACAGATTCCATGTGAATATCTGATTGGTCCTGTATAAGTTCTTTGAAAGCAGTTCTAGGAGATGTTTATCCTCTTAAACTAAGAGATTGTGTCAAGCTTGCATTTAGCAAATGTTAGCCCTACACTGTCTTCCTCCACCTGCTCCGCGTCTTTCATTTGAAGGAAAATGTGACATAGAGATTCTGAGGACAGCACACAGTCATACAGTCCTGCCACTGTCTTCTCAGTATGTTGACAATGAGGTATTCATTACAACTCTAAATTACATGTTTGGGTAGCAATATTCATTTGGGCCATTTGAAAACTGGAGTCAAACTCTGAGAACAAATCTAGGAACCAGGGATTTGACTGTGAAATCATTTGCCAGAAGTTTATCGTGAGCTGTGCTTGCTAGTTTTTATGTCAACTTTGACATATATGAGGAGTCATTTTGGAAGAGGGAACGGGAATTAAGACAATATCCCCACCAGACTGGCAAGCTTGTGGTGCATCTACCTGGTTGATGATTAATACGGGAGGGACCGAGCTCACTGTGAGGTGGTGCTACTCCTGGGTTGATGGTTTCAGGTGCTGTAAGAAAACAGGCTGGGCAAGTCAGAGGTAGCAAGCCAGTAAGCATCATGGTTTCTGCCTAGGTTGCTGTCTTGAGTCCTGACCTGACTTCCCTAGATGATGGACTACAGCTGCTTTCGGTCACAGTGTTTTATTATAGCAATAGAACCCCTAACTAAGGCTCAAGCGTTAGGAAGGATGTGTTTGTGGAGATAATGTGAGAAAGGGAAATCAAATGAGGCTGGAGTCTCATTTCACCCAGGAAGCAAGAACAGAACTCCAAAGGATAACAGTCCAAGCAGTGAATGGACAGGTAAACAAAGTGGTGCCATGTACAGGAAACTGTAAGAAGTGAGGTTCAGGAGACAAGAACCCAAGTAAAGCTGAGTGCGTGCGTGAGTGTGTGCATAAGTGCATGGATGAGTGGGTGCATGCATGGGTGCATGCATGGGTGTGTGAGTGTGTGGGTTTGTGCATGGTGTGTGAATGTGTGGGTGTGTGCATGAGTGCGTGGATGAGTGGGTGCATGCATGGGTGCGAGAGTGGGTGGGTGTGTGGGTGCGTGGGTGCATGGGTACGTGCGTGAGTGAGTGGGTAGGTGCGTGTTTACGTGAGTTCTTGCGTGCATGCGTGTGTAGGTGAGTAAGAACCACAGGGCAAAGCTTTCAGTTCCTCCCAGAGGAGATGCCTTTCATGCTAGAGATAAGTTAAGTGGGTTTGTGGTTACAGAAACCAGCTTGTAAAAACTACAAAGTGACTCCAGAAAAGGAACATTCACACACTTTACTTCCTGTCCCAGCCCCAGAGCCCAAAAAGGTGGACTTACCGGGACTGGCTGCAGAGGAAGGGGAAAGTCTGTTGCAGAAGAAGCTACCCGAGGGGCTGTCAGAACCCGCGTGTGGGGAAACTGAGAATCCCCACAGCTGCGAACTGGGTTCAGCTTCTCTCGGTCCGAGGAAGAACAGGCTGCATAGAAGTGGAGACCACATTCAAGGACACCAAGAAGGGACTCTTCAGACCCTTTCATTAGTAACTTTATTCAAGAGAGCACGCAGCCATCTTCATTTTTCTAATAAAGCTACTCTTAACCTCAAAAACAAACCGACAAACAGAATTACTAAGTGAATCCGGAGATCAGTACCCAGTTTCCTGGCTGCAGCCACGATGAGAGGTGATGCATATGTCTGGATGTGGTTGGTTGCAAAACATGTGTGCCCTTGTGATGGTTAATCTCCATGTCAAGTTGATTGCAGATAGCAGACATACCTCTCAGTGTGCAGGTTCGTGAGGATATTTCCTGGAAGAATTAACTGAGGGAAAACATTATTCTAGAATAGGTATCATCTTCAGGTGGCAAACCATATGTAAAGACTTCCAAGGAACAGGAGTGCTGGCTTTGCCTGCCTACTTTCACTTCTTGCTGATGCATCCATCTCCTTTGCTGCTGCTGCTGCTTCTGCCATCCTTCACTGACACTGGAACCCAGATTCTTAGACCTTCTGATATGGATTGAAGACGGCAGCTCTGCAGAACCCTCTAGACTATCAGTTCTAGATTGGGACCACTGACCATACAGGCTGGTAGACTAAACATCTACAAGTTCTCAGGCTCTCCACTATACAGAGAGCCATCCTTGAACCACTCACCCAATATACCACACCCCCTGTGATTGGTTCTGATCCACTAGAGAATCCTAAGACAGTCCTTCTATCCTGTGTGCATGCCCTTTGCAGTGACTCTGTAGATTTTCTCATTGAAACACAGAAGCTTGTTTCTCCCTTACAGTTGCCTTTGATGATGTCATTGACTGTGGATGTGGGAGCAAATAACAAACACGACACAAGCAGAAGCTTTGAATGATTGAAAATTGTGTTTAGTTATGTATTTACATAAGTGCACACGTGTGCCACAGCATGTCTATGGGAGTCAGGGGGCAACTAGTCAGACTTGGTTATCTTTTACCATGTGGATCCTGGGAACTGAACTCTGGTTGTCAGGCTTGGCAGCCAGTGCTTTTATCCACCAAGCCATCTTGCCAGCCCAAGTAGAAGTTTTAATGTGATCCATTTTGCAACAAGTTTGCTTGTCTGCCGGATACTGGGTGAAGACATGAAGAGAAGGCCAAGCTCTGTTAGCCGAGACCACATGAATACGATGTGGTGGCGGTGGGCTGACTGGAGTGAACACTAGGCAAACCTGCCCGGCCTAGGAGTATTTCCTTCTGAGTCACAGGGCATCAAGAAATGCTTATGTTTCTAATCAGAAGCTGCTGCACCCTGGAGTTTTTTTTTTTTTATAAAGGACAAGCTATTTAAACAGAAGAGTTTACCTTTCTGTGTCTTTTCTATAGACAAATAATTCTGAAAGAACAGGATGAGGCCAGAGTGCTGAGTGACATCATCTTAGGAAATGAAGGACAAACCTGGTGAATGGAACAGTGTCCTATCCACCTCACAGTCAGACTGTGAAGATCATAAGTGTAGACACAGCATCCAGCTGAGATGCAGGTGAACACGAATACAAAAGCCAGCTAGAACCAAGGAAAATCCTGTCAGAGTTTAAGTGATTTATTTAGGGCATAAGCTCAGGGTTCCTTCTCAACTGTTTTATTTTAACTTGGTGTAGAGAACTACAGATCCAGATGGCGACAGCTTTAGAAACTGTCAGATTTTATTCCCAGGGCAGCTGTCATTCATGCAAAGGTTATGGTCATCTCTTAGGAGAACTATGGTACAAGCAGAAACCACTGCAGATGTTTTAGGTGATCTTTTAGGAGAACTATGGTACAAGCCACCTGGAGGTGTTGGAAGACTAGGTGGTTCCCACCCCTGAGTGCAGGAAAGATGGCCACAGGGGTATAAAGAATATTTATTTATTTTCACAGCACCTGTGGGTATACTATGCCATTGCCCAGTAGTGGCTAATGCAGGGACTCATCCTCATCCCACACTGGTTAAATGATGTTCAATGGATTCTGTTTAATGAGGCTGAGCAGACAGAAATTCACTTTATTACAGTTTCCATGAAAGTGACTAAACTTTTCAAAAGTTTAATGCTTAAAAATTGTAAGTGTCAGTTCCCTGGAACTCGTTTTTTTTTTTTTTTTTTTTTTTTTTTTTTTTTTTTTTTTTTTTCTGACAATGCAGATTGGTGAGTTATTAGACATATTCATTTGGATCCCATATTCATCAATGGATCCCAACTGGATAACAGGACAGTCATTTTCAGAGTAAGGAGGGGAGGAGCCAGGACTTATAGTTAGTTGTAATGGAATCGTGGGACATTGTGTGTGTGTGTATGTGTGTGTGTATGTGTGTGTGTGTGCACATACTGTCCTTGTGTGCATATGTGCATGTGTATGTGGAAGGCCAGAGGTAAACTCTGGCTGTCATTCCTCAAGTGCCATCCATTTGCCGAGTAGCTAGGCTGACTTGCCATGGATAAATGTCTACCCATCTTTACCTCTGCAGTAGAGGGCTTAAAATATGCACAGTCCACTCAGCCCTTTTAGGTGGCTTCTGGGGTTAGAACTCAGGTCTTCATGCTTAAGAGCCAGTCACTTTTCTGACTGAGCTGTACCCCCAACCCCTTGACTATCTTACAGCTTCCCATGGCCTT
This sequence comes from Micromys minutus, assembly GCF_963924665.1. Classification (NCBI taxonomy): domain Eukaryota; kingdom Metazoa; phylum Chordata; class Mammalia; order Rodentia; family Muridae; genus Micromys; species Micromys minutus. The sequence goes on along the minus strand of NC_137984.1, from coordinate 39,679,084 downwards.
GGCACCCTTTGCTGTATGAGGCCTACTTTTCTCTGGGAAGAGACTATCTTTCTTCAAGTTGCCCTATACTCAGACAGTGCTGGACTGAATTTCTGGTCCTCTCAGTCCAGTTGTCCATGGCTTCAGATGAACTTTCCCAAACAGTCCATCTGTGGGAACCTCTGTCTGGGCTCCTAGTGTGTCCTCCCTCCGTGTGGCTCTTCCTGTGGATCAGTTCCTCGTTATCAGTGTCATAGCTGCTGTTTGTGCTTCATTAACAGCATAGATTCTAAACAGGATGTCGAGAGGACTCATAGCTCTGTTCTTCCTTGTCTATTACTTCATATAAAAGGTCTGGTTTTAATACACTTCCTCGAAGCTTCTATCATCGCAATTTCTAATCCAAGTGGCATAGGACAGAGACTTGTGGAAGAGAGTATAGTCCAGCAGTCAATTTTCCAACATATTCAAGATCTTTTATTCTCTGTTTAGTATATGTATCACATGCACACACACACACACACACACACACACGGGGCGGGGGATATTGCTGTAAAGATCTGACTCTAGGTAGGCCTGGTTCTTTCTTGTGGTAGCTGTGATAATTGACAATTGGTTTAATCTCTCTAAGCCTCAGTACATTTATCTCCACAAGGAAGTCATTCTGAGGGATACTTTAGGGTTAATGTCACCATAAAGGTTAACTCACTGCAAAGGTTAATTCATGTGTATAAAGTACCCAGTATAGTTCTTGGCAAACAGACGATACTCAATAAATATTGACCCTCTTCGTTTTCTCCTTCCTTTGTAATTAATCTATGTCTAATTCAGGATATTGTGTTTTAGATATTGCTTGCTTTGAATGAGGGCCATGAATAATGAAACCTCCCAATCTTTCTTATGGACTTCCAGCTTTTGACAAAACTTATAGGCAAGGAAAGAATGGGTCAGAGAACATCAGAATGGTCCTTCAGTTACGTGTGGACTGCTGTTTAACAAAGCCTCTCCAAAACCTCCCCCATGCTCCCCACCCCTCACATTTATAGTCATGTATTCATGCCCCACTTTTAAACATCCACAAATTCAGAAATAAACATACAAAAATATTTCACATCCTCAACCTCTGGAAGTTTGGGTTCCAAAGTGGGAGGGTCAACTATTCTTTTTAAATAATTGTTCCATGTGTGTTTGTGCATGTGCACACACATGTGAGCATGGGTACCAGTAGAGTGTAGAAGAGGGCACTGAACCCCCTGGAAACAAATTATTTTGTTATAGTAGCCCAGACAGGGTGTGCCATTTATATAGTTAGCTTGATGGGATCTAGACACTCCTAGGAAGCAAAGCTCTGAGCATGTCTGAGAAGGAGTGTCTAGATTGGGCTATGAGATAGAAGACTTGCCCCAAGTGTGAGTACTAAAATCCTGGGGATTGAATTTCTGACTGAATCAAAAAGGAGAACACGGGCTAGCATTAGTGTTCCTCCAGTACAGTGTGACCTACGGCCTCAAGCTCCTGCCTCTCTGGACCACATCCTCCTTGACCTTTAAGCCCAAGTAGACACTTCCTCTCTTAAGTTGCTTTTCCCAGGGATTTTTGTCACAGCTATGAGATGTGACTATCACACCCGGGGATGAGAAGACTATTTATCCCAACTATGGAATATGATGACACCAGGAACACTGGTTCAGGTCCTCTGGGTTTTCTCTTGGCAGCTGCCTGCCTATGAGACTAGAGCCCTCAGTTCCAGCTTCCGCAGACTTTTCTGTGTGACCTGGAGCAGTGCGAGGTGAGGAGCAGCTTGCTCAAGGCCCTCAGCCTCAAGGTGTGTTCTCTGCATGACTCAGCATGCTTCTTCCCGGGATCCCACTGTACAGACAGGAGCCAATGCTACAGGGCTTGATTCCAGCCACACTCCCACTCTCTAGGCACTGTCAAGCAAGACAGCCAGCATTTGCACCCTAATGTTCAACTATGTCTCAAGGCAGCCAAAGAAAGCTTCAGACCATGAAAGATCTCTCCCTTTTCAGAGACCGAGTCACCCAAGGCCACGTACGTGTTAATGGCAGAACCAGTGCTTGGAGTCAACTTCTGTGTCCTGAACTCTGGTCCATGGTTCTCACTAGAGCACCATCTTGCCTCATCTTAATCGAACATAACTGAGAATAGATCTATGCTGTTAGAATGAATTCTTTGGACCTTTTCCTTGGACTCTGATCATCATCTAGGTTTGTATTATTTGTTTGATCTGGACCCAGTTGTTACTAGATGCTTGTCCTAGTGTGTGTGTGTGTGTGTGTGTGTGTGTGTGTGTGTGTGTGTGTGTGTGTGTTGTGTTATCATGGTTCGTTTTTAAAAAAAATTTTATTGGATATTCTCTGTATTTACATTTCAAATGTTATACCCTCCCCCCACTCCCTTCCCTCCTCTCCCTCAACCTGCTTCCATGAAGGTGCTACGTCTCCCAGTCACCATCTCTACCTCAGTGCCTTCGCTGATGATGATGTTGTTTTTCCCACGAGGGTGCAAATCTTTCAGCTATTTCAGTCTTTTCTCTAGTTCTTTCATTGGGGTCCCTGTGTTCAGTCTGATATTTAGCTTCAAGCATCCTCATCTGCATCTGTATGATTCTGGGAGAGCCTCTGAGGAGACATCCAAGTCTGGATCCTGCCAGTAAACACTTCTTGGCATCAGCAATAGTGCTTGGGTTTTGTGGCTACATATGGGACGGTTCTCCAGGTGAGGCAGTGTCTGTAGATTTTTTCTTTAATCCCTGCTCCTCTATTTGGCCTTTTATTTCCTGCCCTGTTTTGTTCTCCCTTCTAAGAAGGACTGAGGCATCCACATTCTGGTCTTTCTTCTTTTTGAACATCAAAAGTTTTGTGGATGGTTTCTTGGGTATTCTGAGCTTGTTTTTTGTTTGTTTGTTTGTTTTGTTTTGTTGGTTTGGGGAGGGGCTAGTATCCGCTTATAAGTGAGTACATACCATGAGGATTTTTTTGTGACTGGTTACCTCACTCAGGATGATAGCTTCAAGTTTCATCCATTTGCCTAGAAATTTCATAAACTCGTTGTTTTTAATAGCTGAGAGTACTCCATTGTGTAAATGTACCACACTTTCTGTATCCATTCCTCTGTTGAAGGACATCTGGGTTCTTTCCAGCTTCTGGCTATTATAAATAAGGCTTCTATGAACATTGTTGAGCATGTGTCTTTATTAGATATTGGAGCTACTTTTAGATATATGCCCAGGAGTGGTATATCTAGGTCCTCAGGTAGCACTATGTCCAATTTTCTGAGGAACTGCCAGACTGATTTCCAGAGTGGTTGCACCAGTTTACAACCCCACCAGCAGTGGAGGAGTGTTCCTCTTTCTCCTTGCCAGCATCTGCTGTCATCTGAGTTTGTGATCTTAGCCATTCTGATTGGTGTGAGGTGGAATGCTTGTCCTTTTATCCCACCAGGGCTGAAGGCTGCACAGACCCCTGTACCCAAGTATACACCCAAATCTGTAGGCTCCGGGAGAACTGAGGGATAATAAGCTATGATCCCCAATCTTCTAAATCAATGCTATAAGGAAAAGATGATGGGGCACCAATGAAAGGAAAAGTCATGGGGCACTGATGTTGTGAAAAGATGATGTCCCGGGTTTCGGCACCAATGTTAGGGGAAGGATGAAGAGAGTGGGGGGCATATGGCCCATGGAGGTGTGGCGAGGCCTGGGGGCAAGGGAGATGCCTCTGGGGGGGGGGTCCATGTTGGGAATCCCTTCCCCATGAGGGACCATCCACACAACGATATAGTACAGAATAGAGTTTATTCAAGTCATGGGAGAGTTAAGAGAGTGGTAGAGGCAGAGAGAGAGAGAGAGAGAGAGAGAGAGAGAGAGAGAGAGAGAGAGAGAGAGAGAGAGAGAGAGGAATAGAGGAGTAGAGGCTGGCCATGGGCACATGGAGAGAGAGGGGTGAAGGGAAGGGGAAGAAGAGGGGTAGGGTTGGGAGAGCAAGAGAGCCAGGAGGCAAGAGAGGCCAAGAAAGAGAGGAAGGGGTAAGCAGCCCCTTTTATAGTGTCAGGTTACTGGGGCGGAGCATACCTGGCTACTTCGAGGTAATTGAGGGGTGGGGTTTACAGAATCCCAACAAACGCTGTCTAATTGTTAGCTCTGTTGGTTCTGTGTAGGGTATCTAGACTCAGCCTGACATTCTGGGAATTTTGTAGTACCCATCAAACTTTAGTTTTTAGTCCCCATTCACACACACACACGCCAATCAAGAACTCTCACTGAACTACATCTCCAGCTCTTTCTTTACATTTTATTTCGAGACAAGGTTTCACAGAATTGACCTGGCTGGCCTTGAGGTTAAAGCATTCTCCTGCTTCAGTCTCCCAGGTGCTAAGGTTACAGCCATGAGACACCATGCCTGGATCCCTTTTGCAATGTGTGACTCCTAAGTTTAAAATTTTCTAGAATAATCTAAGTGTGGTGGCAGATGACATTCCACATTAGTATAAATTTTGTCTGATTTATTTTCAAATGAGCACATTTCCCATGAAAAACATGCATATATAGGGCACTGGTTGTAGACATATTTAAATTACTCAGCCATAGTGTATACGTCTATAGTCACAAATTTCCCAACTCAGACAACGACAGAGGGATGAAGCCAGGATAGCTTTGCTTATGTCTCTCTACTCTGTATGTAGTTTTCTGGGGCTGGCTTACTGCAAAGTTCTGTTGCATGAATGCATCCTAAAGATTTTATGTTTGGAAACTTCATCTCCAGTGCCATGGTGTTGAGAAAGGAGATCTTGAAGAGGTGCTTCGGTCATGAAGCTCTGCCTCGGGTCTGCATTAATGTCATTGTCACAGGAGTGGGCACATTGTCACAAGAGGGAGATACAAAAGCAAGCACTCACTAGTCCCAAACTTCTTCTCCTTAACTGTCTACCTCAGAATCTCCAGCAAAAATGCTCTCTCCAGATGCTGGCCCTGGCCTTTGGAATTCCCAACCTTCGGAGCAAACAAATAGTCCCTCCTCTTTATATATCGCCAGCCTCAATTATTCTGTTGGAGCAGCACAAAAGCAGAAAGCGATAGGCAGTGTGTGCAGCAGGTGGGGGGTCCCTCGAAAGGAAGACCAGACCTGGAACATTCTGAGTGTGGCTTGCTCTCTCCATCTCTCCCTTTCCCTCTCCCTCTCCTTCCCCCTCCCCCTCTCCCTCCCTCTCCCCCCTCCCAGTGTGTGTGTGTGTGTGTGTGTGTTTCAGGGAGGAAGGTAAGGTAGGATTGTGAGCTCACTCTGCTCTTGCTGAGGTCTTCCTTTATGGGTGCTTTGCCTCGGCAAGAGCCACTGTCTCAAAAGAAATGACTCCCACGGCTCCAATGTAGAAGACTCTAGGCTCTAGAGGTCTAGAGTGTCTTCCTGTCTACTGGCCTAAATGACTGGTGTTTAAACCCCAATCAGAAGTCCTTTTCTTTCTTTTTCAATATCTAATTTTTGGAGACAAGATAATCATGTACAAAAGGTAGCTTTGGAGTGCTACGTAGCTGAAGCTGAACCTCAATTCCTGATCGCTCTGTCTCCACTTGCAAGTGTCCGGAATGCTGGGTTACAGTGCATGCCTCCACACCCCACCTGTGTGCTATCTGGGCTGGGACTCAGGGCTTGCACGTAGGCAAACATGTTACAGCTGAGCCTCGTCTCCAGCCTAAGGTTCATTTTTCTCTGGAGATAGTACTTTTTGAAAATACCAAGCATTTTGTTTGTAATCTCCATATTTGCCCATTATTTTTCTCAGCACCCTAAGTGATAGACTAGGCATATGCTACTTTTAGGGGGAGTGCGGGTTGCTGGGGATTGAACCCACAGCCTCACAGATGCTAAGCACAGGCTCTGCCACTGAGCCACAACCCTAGTCTAGACAAATTCTTTTTGTAAATTAGTTACAATAGGAGAAAAGCTGCTATCGGATAGGAAGGGGGAAGGGGGAAGTCCTCTTGTCCCGGAAGACTGTGAAAATCAAGCTTTCTGTTACATTTGCTCTTACTGATCTTCTGTTGTAAAACTCTAGTGAAAAGAGAGAGGTCACCCTGCACTCTTCAAAACAGGAAACAGTTTCTTTGTGTAACTTATTAGCAGGCAAGCTGTATCCAACTGCCCTGCAAGGTGGGTCCTTCAGGATCACAAGTACTTAGCCCATTAAAAAATGGTTTGCTGCATAGTAAGTTCGCAAAGGCTAAAGTAATGTTCTTCAGCTTTGTTCAATGGCCCCGTGCATATAGCCTACCTATCTCTCTCTCTCTCTCTCTCTCTCTCTCTCTCTCTCTCTCTCTCCCCACCCCCCCCATATATATATTCATAATTGTCCCTTTTTGTTTGTTTTTGAGAAAGAATCTCACACTATACTCCAGGCTGGCTTAGTTCTAACCAGCTCTGGGGCTGTAGAATGTAGCTACCAGGGCTATCTTAAGAGAAGGGATTTTCTTGGTAGAAGCAAAGTGACCTCACAGCAAAGGGCTGCCTGAGGGTCTCCCTGATCAGGCTGAGAACAACCATGCCCATAATCAATCCTTAGGAGCGGGAGAGCCCTGCCATGGCTTCCAATCACTCTAAGCACACATTACATGGAAGGTGGTCGCTTATCTCATGCTGGGTCGTCTGTCCCTCTCTGTACAAAGACAAACAATCTGTTCTCCTTCCCTTGAATCTGGCTGACCCTGTGTCTGTCTTGATTTCAACAAGAACAGAACTGTGCCAGTATGAGGACCCAGCCTGCAGCCTTTTCTCTCGTTCCTGATGAAACTGGTCGCCACGCTGTAACAACATTCACGGGACATCCTAAATGATGAAGGGACATGAGGGTAAGGAAGGGGACTGTGCAGGCTAACAGGTCATTTTTCTAAGCTCCCATCTGAATACAGTCATATGAGTGACTTCAGCTCTACCACACAGGACAGAGACTGATACTGTTCCCCAGGCAGCCTACAGTTACCCACTGGAACCAACTATCATTTAGTAGTTACAACATTGTTGACTTAAGCCATTATGACAGAAGGTGACTAAAACTGTGCGTCGCTTAACAACAGAGACCCACACCAAGAAATAACTTGTTATTTTGTCTTTGTGGAAGCACCAGAGTTTAGACCTATACTGCTCATTCTCCCCCTCGCCTGTGTATGTGTGAGTGTGTGTGAGTGTGTGTGTGTGTGTGTGTGTGTGTGTGTGTGTGTGTGTGTGTGTGTTCCCTTGAATTGTGAGCCTTTTCCTTAAGTTTCTATTAGGGTATTTTCTTACACTAACAGGAAAGGAAAGTAAGACAACGTCTTATTCTCTGCAACCTGTGAAAGATTACCTTCTGGGTGTCCAGAAGTGCGAAGGGCCATTAAGAATGCAGGTGGTCTTAAGGTTACTAATTAACAGACTTCAAAAATAGGTGTTTATCTGAGATTATCCTGGCAGCCCCTATGTCATCATAAGAGTCCTTAAATGCGGGAGAGCTGAGTCTGAGGCAAGGGACCCATGGACTTCTCCACTGTGCACGTTAGAAGAGCAGGGAGGTGGTCCACCTTCAAATCCCAGGAAGTGCAAAGAACTCTGGTCCTTAGAACTTAGAGAGACATGGTCTCGATGGCATTGAGATTTTCACGCAGGGAGACCCACTTTGGACTTCTGTGCCAAGGAACTGCACTTCCTCATGGCACCAAATTCATGATAACTTTGTAGAAAAGCCACAGAAAATGAACAGGACAGACATGCTGAATTAATTTAGAACAGAGCTAGCTTGGACTGAGGTGGCTAAGATGGCTTTTGAGATCATTCGTGTGATTTTTTTTTTTTCCCACAGCACCTGGCATGGGAGAAGCAATATTGGTTCTTTTGTGGGAAATAAAGCTTCCCATTTCACACTCCCAAACACAACGAGTTAAAGTTGGGGACTTGCTCCCTCCTTGTTCTAGGAGTTGACCCCTTTGACAATGACTCCACCTGCAAGAGTCACACGTGGCTCTTCAGAGGCTAGCTTACCTGAGTCCTTCCAGAAACAAGGTCAAGGAGAGTGAAGTGCCCAAATGGATTGAAATGCTGTCCACTTAGATCCCCCCCCCAGGAAGAGGCACACAGTGGTCAGACCTCTCATCTCCCTCCCCTCCAAATATACCACTAGACTCTCTTTAGTCCCACAAAATGGCTTCTCTTTATGGAGCTTCAGAAGGTTTTACACCTTCATCATGGAGCACAGAGGAATGAGTTCATCATGGCCACACGGGAGGCCACAAATCAGGGCCTTCCTGTTTTCCTTGCTTGTCCATGGCATTTTGGATGCTGGTGGTTTCAGTTCCACTTTGGGAATCTATGCGCATCCCTGGCCTCTAATTTCCAAAGTAAAGGCTTTTTTGAATCAGGAGTCAGATTCTTTTAAGTGTTTTAATTAAAAGATGTCATCACTATCATCAGTTATTATTCCATGCGATGTAAATGGTCCAACAGTATGCTAGAAACAGTTACTACAAAATGTTTCTGAGGGATACAGCACAATTACCCTAATGGTGATCAGGGGGTTATCGTTTTGTGCTAGTTAGTTAGCTTTTTTTAATCAATTTGACACAAACTGGGATCATCTGGGAAGAAGACACCTCAATTGAGAAAATTGTTTTCTAACACTGGCCTGTGTGTGTGTGGGGGGGGGAGTGTCATTTTCTTAATTAATGATTGATGCAGTAGGACCCAGCCCACTATGGGCAGTGTCATCCCCTAGACAGGTGGTCCTGGGTTTTATAAGAAAGAAGACTGAGCAAGTCATGGGAGCAAGCCAATAAGAGTTGTTTCTCCATGATCTCTGCATCAGTTCCCACCCCAAAGTCCCTCAGTGATGGACTGTGACAAGAATGATCAAGCCAATTGAACCCTTTCCTCCCCAACTTGGTTTTTGTCAGAATGTTTTATCACAGAAATATAAAGCAAACTAGGACTTTCAAGAGTTGGGGTACATGGTGCACAACCACACAGGTTGTTCAGATGTTTCTGGCTTCAAATTGACTAAAGCAGGCCCTCTCAGCTCTAGGAAGTGAGGGAATAATGCAGGGGGACAGATGTAAATGCAATGGTGGTTTAGTGTAGGGTCAGGACTGGGACCAAAGAAATGGGCTGAAAGTATTTCTCTAGCACTGTGACTCTTGGAAATTCTATAGCCTTCGATGGTTCATTCGTTTCTAAATCTCTCTGTTCAATAAAACCAATAAAATGGCACAGGCAGTAATACACTGTTATCCAGTAGGTTGATATAATGACCAATGACTGATTTTAGAAAAACACCAAGATCTAGGTAGAAAGCAAATGCTTGAAGTTATTAGTCATTTTAAAATAGAACTCCAAAGTTACAAAATCAGCACACTCACCAGGCTGCACATGTCCAATATATCAGAATGAGCGCCTCTTTCCCTCTGAACCCCTGCTCCCATGAGCTTAGTCTTCCTGATCCTTAAGTCCCTGGAGTCCCTGGAATGCTCTAAGAACAGGAATACTGCTTCCAGGTTTGTTATCAAACCTCCATTGCTGTTTGCCAACTTCTGCCTTTCCCCATGTGGTTCCAATATCAAAATATTCCGTCCATCTGTCCCAGAGGGTTTGGCCTTTCTCTTCATTTGTGCTTCTTGAAATAATACGCTCCCCAGGCACAGACTGTTCCTTCATCAGTTTAAAAAAAAAAGGTCAAGCATTTATTAGTCTGTGTATAAACACAACAACAAAGGATCCCTTGTGCAAATGGAATGCTCAGCTTGGACAGAGCACAGATTGGTTCCTTACAAATCTGGCAGATTCCTTCAGATTTTGGAGCCCTTAAAGGAGTTAAAGCTGCTGTCGCTGGAGTTCTCCAGCCTCGCTCAGAACCTCTATGATCCCTTTGGGGTGCAAGCGTATTCATTCATCACACTTAGAAGTGTAATGTCTGTTACAGCTCAGACACATTAACAAGTTGCTGAGAGGAGCCAACTCTAATCCTATGGATAGAACATCGAAGGCTCCCGTTGCTGCACAAAGAATGAGCATCAGAGATGGACAATGAGTTTTGCTGTTCACCAGAAGCCATTTCATCCAGATGTGATCTCCAAGCTGGAAAACTGACTCCAGAAGTCTTCATGGTCTTCAGTGACAACAATCTAACGAGGCTCTCTTGTACCGGCCAAATGCTACACAGGACACACTCAACCTTCTTACACTCTGATTGTCCCAGACATTGTAAATCATCACTCTTTGGAAGAGAAGGAGCCTCTAACTCAGTGGTCCACAAGGTCTGCACTGAAATCTAGCTTCAGATCTCTGTGCAATGGATTTCACAGTATTCCATCTCCTTGGCACTCAGGCAGTCTATCTTAAAGAACTGGCTACCATGCTCTCATGTTTCACTAAGGAGAGTAAAATCACTTACATCTAACCTCAGACCTCAGAGGTTAGTGTCTCATGTGTTTGAATGTGTGTATGTAAAACCTGTTGAGACCAGCTTCATCAATTCTAATACCCTTTCTAGAGCAAATGGTTTCAGTGTATATGAAAGTATAGCTTAGTTTACCAGTCTTCTTCTTACTTATTTTGAGACAAGGTCCTGCTATGTACATATTCCAGGCTAGTGTTGAACTCACTGGGATTATGTGTTTTCCCCACAAGCAAAGCTGAGTTGTTGGTTTTCTTGGTCTTATTCTTGCTTTTCCTCTTCTCTCTCTCTCTCCCTCCCTTGTTATTCTCAACCTGCCTTGTCTTCTTGCCCAGAACTGGTCATGGAAAAGGATCCACAGCACATTGGCTCACTGAATACCTACTTTATTGCTGTGAATTCCTTTGGAATATGGCAGGAAGTCACGTGGCAGTAGATTTTAAACTCAATGTCAACTTGCATTAGTTTGTAAATATGTAAGTGAATATCAGGCCCTGAAATTTAGCAGCCTGCCCTTTCCTCAGGAAGTAGAGAGTACACATTATTGAAGTTGAAAGAAGCAAACATCTGCTTTCAGGCCTGTCTGCTCCAACTCAACTTTCCTAATTTCTTTTTCTACGATATGTCTCATTTACACACACACACACACACACACACACACACACACAGAGAGAGAGAGAGAGAGAGAGAGAGAGAGAGAGAGAGACAGAGACAGAGATACAGAGAGACAGAGAAGTGGGAGAGACACAGAGAGACAGAGTAAGACAGAGACAGAGAAGGGGAAGATGGAGATGAAAAGAGACGGGGAGATCGAAAAAACTAACATATTGGTTGTTCTTTTGCTGGGTTTGGAGTGATTTCTGACTTCCATTACGTAGTCCTCATACTTTCTTTGTTCTATGCACTCTCCCTTCCCCTTCCCCCTTTTGATGAGAAGTTTCTCATCTTTTGATGCTACTGCATGAAGCTTCCACTCAGTGGTACCCTCCCTCCCGGGCAATCTTCTCCTAGCTTCCTTTCCTTCTCTGGGTTTGGCTGTTTGCCCATCTCTTTCATCTCACAAAGCAAGTTTCTATACTGTGAAAAAAGCCTTTTTCCTCCCTGGAGACCCTAGCTCAGGTGTCTTGAGAAAAGCACTAAGATATTTTCTGTATCAGTATAGCCTATTTATTGGCTCAGGTTGGGTGTTGCTTTCACACCCTAGGCACTGGTTATGGACCAGCTGTCCACTACTCAAGATACAGGATGTACATCAGGATTTCAATTCAAGAAAGATGTGGGCATCTAAGACAGAACATGTAAATCTGTAGCGTGGAACTGGGAGGAAATGGAGACACAGAATTAGGGCTAAAGCCATGGAGTTGGTGAGGAGAGAGATTTGCCAAGGCTGAGGACAAACCCAGAAGAAAGTCAGCATTTGAGAGCCGAGGGTAGATAGATTCTAGCAGTGGGCTCTGAGAAAGAATGAGTTGGAAGAGGTAGAGCGCTCAAAGGTGACAGAAGCTGTAGGCAGGGGAGAGTGGGAAGTGGGGTCAACCAGAAGAGCAGCTCTGAGGGGCAGGAAAGAAACACTGTTTGCTTCAAGAGCTCTCATTTCCTTCTCTTCCTTCCTTCCTTCCTTCCTTCTTTCCATCCTTCCTTCCTTTCTTTTTTACTCTTTTCTCACCTTCCTCCTCTCTTCCTCCTCTTCTTCCTCTTTCTCCTTTTTTTTTTTTTTTTTTTTTTTTTTTTTTTTTTTTTTGAGACAGGGTTTCTCTGGGTAGTTTTGGCTGTCCAGGAGCATGATCCTGTATCTATGCTGGCCTCGAATTGACAGAGATCCACCTGCCTATGCCTCACAAGTGCTGAGATTAAAGACAGGTACCACCATTGCCTGGCAAGAGTTCTTATTGTCAAACAAAGAGTTGATAAAACCTAAGAGATATAAGAACCTGACCTCCAGTGAGAACATCTGACCCTATCAAATCTCACCAGGAAAGCTACATTCGAATTCGAATTTGCTTGCTCCTCATATAAGAAGGGTTGAAAAATGGAGCAAAAATTGTCCATAGTCCAGACTACTTCTGCAGGTTATCAATTCCAGATCACAGCCCTTCCTTCCTGGTTGATGAGGCTTTAGCTTGCATGTGTGCGTGTGCACACCAGGGATGATTTCTTAGAAAAGCCCTTAGGCATGGAGAGAAAGTCACCCATCACTAAACCCCCAGGAATAACAAAAGAGACCCCTCGAAAGCAAGCTACCTTGAGATAGCGTTCTGACTCATTGCTGCCGTAATAACAGTTATCATGGTTGGATTTGCACTCATTTATGTTTTTCGTATTTATACTGATGTAAAATGGGCCTTCTTTTTTGCAGATTAACAAACATCAACACAGAAACAGTTTCATATTTCTATTTACTTACTTTATTTTTGCAGAGAAGGGACACTGATCTATTCACAGTCCTTCCTGTCACTTCCTACTCACCCATCCATCCAGATCTCTGTTTTCCTGAATCATTTCAAAGCCCTCCTATAGATTTTGTGTTTTTTTCTTTTTCCTACCTTTCTCTCCTTTTATTTGGCAGGTTCTCATGCTGTAGTCTAAGTTGTCTTTGAACTTGCAGTAATCCTCCTGTCCCAGCCTCCTCAGTACTGAGATTAGAGGTGTGTTCATCATATATATTCCCTGTCTCTGTGTATATATGTTTATACATGTGTGGATAAAATTATTTTTGAGTCTTTGACAGGTTCACACATGAAAACAATACATTTGGTGACTTTTGCCCTCCTTAAAAATATGGGGTTGTTTGCAGATGCAGGAAAGTGTGGAGGGCATAGGTCAATCCTGAGTATATCTTCCAGCGCTTTCCACCTTGTTCTTGGAGACAGAATGTCTCATGCTGGCCTAGAACTAATGAAGAAGCCCTGGCTGTCCAGCCAATAAACCACAGGGATTCATCTGCTTTCACTTGCTCAGCCCTGGAGTTACAGACACGTGCCACCATGCCTGACTTTTTAAATGGACTCTTTTGAACCTGGGTCCTGTGCCCACATGGCAAGCACTTACCAACTTAGGTATCTCTCTAGTCACATTGCTTAAGACTCTGGGTCTACAAAGATGTGTAAGATTAGGTGAACACAATCACCTCCCAGTAATGGGAATTTGATCCGGAATATCATTACAATTAGACCCAGGGATCAGAATGTTGAACATACTATTTGAAAAACGAAACCTGAAGCTCAGCGTGAGGAAGCAAGCCTGCACATCTTCTGTTTGTTCACGCTCCCTGACACGACTGCTGTCACTGATAAATGTCAAAGGGGAGAGTGATATTTTTGGAGCTGAGTTTTTTACTCTATTACAAAAATAGACTCCAAACATACGCATATGTCACAGCAAGAGCATAGGCTAATATTTCCGCACAGGGACGGGCATTAGCGTATTTTTAAAGTTCACAGTTACTTTGCTGTTGTCAGTCATAATCATCTGTTGGTTGGGATTCCTCACTTTATGATGACAGTCAAGATCTAGGGGTTTAATGTACACCTCACAACCAGATGAGGACTTGAAAGCAGAGAGCTTCTAAAGGAGGAGGAGGCTGGGCTCTGAGAGTCACTGTTTCACAGAATTCTCTTCATGAAAACCTTGACCCCACCTCAGTTAGCAAGTGGAACCCCTGATAGCAGAGACACAAAGCCATCAGCAAACTTAACACATGAATGTTTTGTTAGGTACCTGGTCTCTCTTGGGAGTGGGAGTCTAAATTTACACCTTACATGTAGCTCATATTTACATTAAGTTTGTATCTGAGGATGTAGTTACAATTTGGACACCAGGTCAAAGTACAGAACCAGTCAAATCTGTCCACATATTTTGATTTGGACCTTAAATGCCCCCTCCCCACCAGCCATGTGATGAAGATTTGTGGCATATGGAGTTGGGGGCCTTTAAGAGGTGGGGGCCTAGTGAGAGAAAACTGCATTTTTGGGAGTGTATTCTTTCAGGGGATATTAGGACACTGCTCCCTTCCTTTGTCTCGTTTTGCTTCATTGGTGCACTTAGGTAATCAGGCCTCCCCTCCCCTGAGCCTCTGATACAGTGTTTTGTGTGGCCAGGAGCTCAAAAGCAACCAGGTCAAGTAGCCTTGGGCTGCTAGCTCTGAAACACAAGTCCAGGTGAGTCAATCTTCTTCCTTTTGATTTTCTCAGCTTTTTTTTGTCACAGCAAGGGAGGCTGGTTAAGTTGCCATGTCATTATGCTGTTTTCCCATGGGTCCCTCCTCTCAGAAGGACCCTGGTCTACTCAGGGTTGGAAGAGAAGGAATAATGTATGCCTCTCATGAGTGCCTCTCAGCTTTCTGTAGAGTTAGTAGAAAAGGCCTGGCTTGGTGGGTGTCTTCTCATGAGACCGTGTTCTCTAGAGCAGTGTCAAACAGCAAAGGCCAGAGCTGCTACAACTTGTAATTTTCAACTCTGACAGGCTGTTTGATGGGTGGAAACCAGGCTGGGATTCTCAACCTGCAACCTATTTTCTTTTTTTTTTTAATTGAATATGTTATGTATTTACATTTCAACCGTTATCTCCTTTGCCCGCTCTCTCATCTCCCCCTTGCCTCCTTGAAGATGCTCCCACTTCTTCTACCTACCCACTCCTACCACATCGTCCTGGCATTCCCCTACACTGGGGAAACAAGCCTTCACAGGACCAAGGGTTTCTCCTTCTATTGATGCCAGACAATGCCATTCTCTCCTACATATGCTGGCTAGAGCCATGTTGTGTACTCATTGGTTGGTGGTTTAGTCCCTGAGAGCTCTGGAGGGTCTGGTTGGTTGATATTGTTCTTCCTATGGGGTTGCAAACCTCTTCAGTTCCTTCAGCACTTTCTCTAACTCCTTAATTGCTCAATCCAATGGTTGGCTGTCATCTGTATCAGTAAGGCTGTGGCAGAGCCTCTGAGGAGACAGCTGTATCAGGCTCCTGTCAGCAAGCACTTCTTGGCATCAGCAATAGTACTTGGGTTTGGTGGCTGCAAATGGGATGAAGCCCCAGGTGGGGCAGTCTCTGAATGACCTATTTTCAGTTCCTGTTCCACTCTTTGTCCTTGTCTTTCCTCCCATTAGTATTTGCTCCCCCTTCTAAAAAAAAAAAAAAAAAAAAAAAAAAAAAAAAAAAAAAGACCAAAGCATCCACATTTTGGCCTTCCTTCTTCCTGAGTTTCATATTTGTTGTAAATTGTTTCTTAGGTATTCCGAGCTTTTGGGCTAATATCCACTTATTAGTGAGTGAATACCATGTGTGTTCTTTTGTGACTGGGTTACCTCACTCAGGATGATATTTTCTAGTTCCATCCATTTCCCTAAGTATTTCATAAAGTCATTGTTTTCAATAGCTGAGTAGTACTCCATTGTGTAAATGTACATTTTTCTGTATCCATTCCTCTGTTGAAGGACATCTGGGTTCTTTCCAGCTTCTGGCTATTATAAATAAGGCTGCTGTGAACATAGTGGAGCATGTGTCTTTGTTATATGTTAGAGCATCTCTTGGGTATATGCCCAGGAGTGGTATAGCTGGGTCCTCAGGTAGCACTATGATTAATTTTCTGAGGAACTGTCAGACTGATTTCCAGAGTGGTTGTACCAGATTGCAACCCTACAAACAATGGAGGAGTGTTTCTCTTTCTCTGCATCCTTGCCAGTATCTGCTGTCATCTGAGTTTTTGATCTTAGCCATTCTGGTGTGAGGTGGAATCTCAGGGTTGTTTTGATTTGCATTTCTCTGATGACTAGAGATGTTGAACATTTCTTTAGTGCTTCTCAGCCATTCAATATTCCTCAGTTGAGAATTCTTTGTTTAGCTCTGTACCCCATTTTTTATAGGAATGCAGTTAAAGTCAGTGCTGTTGCTATAAGGAAAATGCCAGTTACAACTACAAAGGCCTTCCCAGGATCTGGAATGGGGAGAGGGTTGTGCTGAGTTGATGTCTTTCCCATTGCTCATCTTGGCTCAAAGAGCTGTCCTTCATCTGGACACATCAAAGAGAAAACACCACAGAGGGCTGGTCAAGTGACAGTGGCTCCTAAAGCTTTGGGTAGGATGAAGCCTGATCAGTCACCCAAAGGAATCTGGGCCAGAGGTCAAAGATGCAAAGGCTGCACATGGCTCCAGAGGAGGCAGGACACATTGTCCTGTTCTCCAAAGAAGAGGGGACTTCCAGAAGCAGAGTGCCTTGCTATAGCAGTTCTTACCTCACCCCATTTCTCTGCAGACTCCCCCAGCCACTCCCCACATTCCCAGTCCGGTCTCCCTCACCTCCTGAGCCTTTCCAGCTCTGCCTCCCTAAACCCTGCCTTCCCAGCCCGGCTTCCCCAGCCCGGCTTCCCCAGCCCAACCATCCGTCCCAGCCCAGGGCTTCCTGAAGCTTCTATAGTCCAGACCTTTCCCAGCCTCCCCAGCCCAGCCATCTTCTAGCCCAGCCTCCCCAGTCCTGCCTCAGAAGGGTGCTTGTAAACTCCCACAGAAGATGCTCCCAGCCCCCTGTTGCTCCAGACAGTTTCTGGAGCCACTGTGTCCCCTCCCCGACCCATCCCTGGTTTGTTCCCACTAGCCTGGGTGCAGGAACTTGGAAGATGGGGTGGGTGTGAGACAGACACAAGAACTGACTTCCCATTGGCTTGGAAGTGTTTCTAGCACGTGAAGAATAACTTAAGTGCATGGCTGGAGACCTGTGCCTAAGAGATTGTGAGTAGACCCACCGTTGTCTTCGATGACCATTGACTGAGTGTGTGTCCCTGAGACACAGATCTTGTACAGGGCTCAGGAAACTTTTCCATGCTAGGCAGACTCCAACTAATTTGCACACTAGGAAGCGCACAGACAGAGCCTGGGATGTGACTCAGTCGGTAGAGTGTGTGCCACACATGCGCCTTGGGTTTGATCTTCAGCACCACAGAAACCAAGTGTGGTGGTACATGCCGGGATCCCTACACTTGAATGGCAGAGGCAGGAAGTTCAGAAGTTCAAAGTCAATGTCAGACTGGGCTACACGGGATTTTTGTCTTAAAAATGAAGTGAAATGTCCACATACCCAGGAAATGCCTTGCCCCTTCTTGGTCATCCTAGGAGAAAAACCTCTTTCCTTCTCCGTTCACATTCACGTGTGGAATCCCAATTAAACTTAGTAAACAAAGGAAATCTCCAACATTGCAATTTTCTTCCCACTCCCCTTGTTTTATGTTGCCTGGATTTATTGCTCAAGAATGGCCTCCCCCCCCCCCCTTTAGCACCCTTCCCTATTAACCAGCAAGATAAAAGCCACAGAGCTAGGGAACTCCTTCGGTTCTCAATGCGGGTTGCGGGGCGGAGTTTACAGTGGTGGCAGACATCTGTTGACTGAGCCCATCCTGCCCTGCACCCAGGCTGCACTCCTGCTAGGAATGCAAACTGCAGTGATCAGAGGCAGAGCTGCCTTTAATAACCCCCTGAGCCCGGGAGCAAATCTGCTTGGGCACCAGAAAAGAAATTGAGTGGTTTTAAAGCAGATGTATGTTCTTAGTGGGGTTGGCTGTAAAGCAATAAAACATGGTTTCCCCTTCTCAGCCTATCACAACAGCTAGAGTAAACAGTGCCACTTAAGACAGCGAGACTCCATCACGATTCTGTAGAATACTTTGTCCGCGCCACAGGATAAGACCCAAGTTGGTTGCACGTGGGAAAGACACTTCGTTCTCTCGAGCTCGACATTAGGAGCAAACAACATATGTCTCCATGGTTATATACAAAGGTGTCATGTTTGCAAAACACATCCTATATGTAGAAAGCGTATAAATGAACTGAAATATGGATTGTCGTTGGTTGAGATGTTGTGAGCGAATGCCACATGTCATAAGGACAGTTTCTCTTTACTGTAAATGCAAGCTGGAGTCACCTGCTCAATATGTTGCTGGAGCTCTCAGTCCCGATTTCCCCTGCGGCTTTGAGAAAACCGAGGACCCCAGGGTTCTGTCACTGGATTCAGTAAAACACACTTGTATCAGGAAAGGCTGAGGCGAGTCTGAACCTGTTTCTGTTTTTTAAAAAATGAAGGCAAGGGACGGGGAGCGAGGCTGAATCAGGGGGCTTCTACCTGTGAAGACTTGATGCCCAGTGGTGGTGAGGTGGGAGTGGGTGGGCAGGGGAGCACCCTCACAGAGGCAGGGGGAGGGGAGCCTTTCGGAGGGGAAACCAGGAAAGAGGATAATATCTAAAATGTTAATAAATAAAATAACCAATAAAAAGAGCGACAAAAAAGTTATTGATGAGAGCATCGTGGGAATAATTTTCCTGACATCAGATCCTGTGGTCAAACAAATTTAGGAAACAAAATTTAATGCATTTCCTCTCCCTTAGGGGGAGTGTGCTAACAATAGTCATTGTGATTTTGCAGAAAGTAAAGAACATACGTCATCTCCCTCATTCATTTTTCTCCAAATGACTTCACCCTCCTCCCCGTGGCACGTGTAAACTCTCACGCTGCCGAGGATTCACCCTCCTCCCCGTGGCACGTGTAAACTCTCACGCTGCCGAGGATTCACCCTCCTCCCCGTGGCACGTGTAAACTCGCACGCTTCCGAGGATTCAGACTCAGTACTCACCCACTGGACCATCTCCCCGTCAGCACACACGCTTTCCCACGGAATGTTCCGCAGACGTACAAAGCCCTTTGCTTCCACACATCCCCAGGGTCCACTCCCCGTTTAGTCTGTCCTTGCTCACAACTCCCCTCACTGTCTTAGGAGACCCACCCGAGTGCTCAATTCAAAGAAATGACGAAATTCAGTGTCTTCTTCTTCTCTCTTCCCTTCCTTTATTCCCTTTGTCCTTCTGGCGACACTTTTATCTTGAAAGATCCCAAGCCCTCTGGAAGGGCGCATGAATGTGTTCCGCTTACATGCAGCCATCGTTAGCGCTGTCCTCCGTTAGCTCCCGTGGCTCCCTCCTTGTGTGTACACGCACACTTTATATATGCTATTGGCATGCTTTTGTTTCTGAATCACCTGCAAGTAAATTGCAGCTGTCATTCGTGCCTGGCTCTTCATACCCGGAAAAAAAATCTTGGTTTGCTAGTTTGTTTGAGGTAAGGTCTCACTATGCAGTCTCGGCTGGCCTGGAACTTAAATTTAGACCAGGCTGAACTTAAATATTTCAGAGATCTGCCTGCATCTGCCTTTCAAGGGCTGGGATTAAAGGCGTGTGCCATCACACCCAGCCTAGTAAAAACATTTAACAATATTTTATTTAACCTAATATATTCAAGCTATGATTATTTGCATATTTAATAATTAAAAAACGCTATTCGTGAGTGTTTTAACTGATTTGCACTTATTAGTTTTATGTGCCCAGATATCTTACTAGCACTTAATGGGTATTTTTGAAATTATATTTTTTCAAAAATAAATTTCATAGTGTATATTATTATAGGATGTGGTATCATCTGTCTTGTATTATTATTATTATTATTATTTTTAGAACCCAGGACCCAGGGAGGCTTGCACACTTAGTGATGTACACTGTGCTTGAAAAACAACCCTCCTGACTCGCTTGCATTTCGAGACTTTTCCTTCTTTAGTGAAATGTCCAGATCATTTATTTGATAGAATATCAATCACTTTAATTTGTACGAGTATTTTCTCAGAATTATAGCTGTTTTAGTTCAGGGTTAGAATGTTAATAAGGGACATCGTTATATCTTTTACAGCGCATCATAACAGGGGCACTGACTGTGTCACTGTGTCTCATTGGTGATATTTACATTCAATATTACCGGAGTTAAAATGTTTGCTTATCATAAAGGCATATTTTCCTCATGATAAGTGGTTGTTGATCTGATAACTTATTTTTAAATTGATCGATTAGTCTGTTTGTTTGTTGACAGGGCTGGCGATCGAGCCCAGAGCCTCACACATATGTAGGAGAAGACATTCTACCCATAAGTTACACCCCATTCCATTACTATTCGAAAATTTAAGACTTGTGAATGATCTGTTTTCCAACCATCTTTCACCAACAGCGTTAGCCTTTCCTGGCCCTCAGCTGACCCGTTGCTGCCTTGGGTGTGGTGAAACCGTGTTACGGGAATGGGTCCTCTGTCTGCTTTATGAGGGTCATCTTTCTATCTTTCTGCACAGAAGCGACTCTCCCTTTTCCCCCCACTCCTCTCATGATGCAGAATAGAGAGTTTTAGTCATTATTTTTATCATCTCTTCTCAAAACTCCTCCTTGCATACTGTGTTTGTGTGCGCGCATGTATGTGAAAAGGACAATCTCCCTTTCCTCCTTATTTGGGACAGGGTTTCTATATTGTTCTCTGGCTGGATAAGCCAGGTTAGCTAGCCTGAGAGCTTCCAGGAACTGTCTCTACCTCCCATCTTCTCAGACACACCTACCCACTATCCATCCAGTTTCCCAGTGGGCTCTGGGGATAGGAAAGCAGGTCTCACACTTGCAAAGCAAGTCTTTTTACCCGAGGAGCGATCTCCCTGGCCCTGAGGCTAATTCTTTTAGAACTTTGATTTGGACACCACTTTGCACCTACAACTGAAGTGACGCTAGCCTAACATTAAGGCCCTTTTCTCTCATCTTGCTCTGTAAAAAACTTAAGAAGACATCATCATCAGTGAAACAGGAAGGCATCTCAAATACTTGAACTGAGTACCACTGGCCTCAGGGCGTTCTCAGGTGGGATGGGCTGTGAAGATGGAGATGGGAGGGAGCTTGGAGTAATTACTCCAAGCTGTAAATTATTGATCAGGTCATGGTGGTTCCAGGAGACAGCACACGATCAGTTTCTGAGTTGTCACACAGGAAACGGGGAAGCCCGTAGCTATCCCGGAGGGGCCTCTGCTGCTTCCTGGACCTGAGGATCACAGGTCTTCGTTCTACTGCAAGCCCCAAGTGAGTCTTTAATGGCCATTGGTCACTAGCTAGGAAGACCTGGAAACCCGGTCTAGATCCTGACTTGTGACAAGCTTTTGTGCTTAAATATCAAGGGATTTGTCCCTGGGCAGGATGGGAGGAGAATGACCTTCTCCACAGGAGCTCACACCCTGCTGAGCAGTGTCTCCACCTCTTCAGCGGCCTTGGAAGAACAGTAAAGGAGCCAATTGAATATAGAGCTAGGCCTCTGTTGTCAGAGGAACAAGCTATCTCTGTTTGGGAAAAGACGAGATAAAAAAAGAGAGGTCAAGTCCTCCCATGGAGGTCCTGCTCTGACTTCTGTGTCAGAGGAGACACTGCTGTGCTCTGTGGTGAGGCTGGTGCTTCAGAACCCAGCCAGCAACAGTCAGAAAACACTGCCCAGGAATGTACACACACATTCCTTTCAAGGAGTTTCTGTTCTTCTTGGAGACTTACAACCCGGGGAAGAAGATACAGTGTGTGTTCCCAGAGGGAATGGCAGTCATAATGCACTGAACCTGGTGACCTGTGGGCAGGAGGGCTCAGTGGTCAGTGTTGGTCATAGTATCTAGAACCTCTGCTGCTCTTAGATTTCTGCAGTATGTCTCTGAGTCCAAGGGGAACATCCATCTTACCATCCTGTCATGGACTCACAGGAAGAAGCCCAGGATTTAGAGACCAAAGCACTCAAGGTCAAATGCTATTGCCTGAAATATATGAGGGGTAAGGCCTTGACAATTAATATCAGCTGCGTCATCCGTAAACTAGAGATAAGAAATGTTTCACAGACATAGTGTGAGACAAGCAGTTAAAGTATATGTGTCATACAGAATGCCTTTCATTCCAGGTGACATAAACTAACCTGGGAGGAAAAGGGAGGTAGAGGTGGTAGGACTCATGAAGAGACAGAGACAGAGAGAACCAAGGTTACCGTGGTTTGCTTTTGAAATGGGGTCACGTGGCAGAGGCCGTTGGATCTCTGAGTTCAAGGCCAGCCTGGTTTACAGACCAAGTTTCAGGACAGTTGAAGTTACCCAGAAAAACCCTATCTTGAAGAACTAAAATAAAAATGAAAACAATTTATTGAGAAAACACACTGTGAATTTCGGTCACATTGACGCACACACCTGTCCCCAACTCCTCCTGAATGTGCCATCTCCATTTTCATGTCCCCTTATTTTGTTTTTGTTTGTTTTTAATAACCCACCCAGCCCAGCTTCCACTTTCGTGCTTCCCAAACATGCATGGGTATGGCCCACCAGGGACCACACACTTAGAAAAACCCCCCTCTCCTCTCCCAGCAGCAATCAGCAGTCAATAGTTTTGAAGCTAAGGGTGGGACCTCCTGAAGCTCCCCAGCCCTGCTGAACCGGTGGCTGGCTTCAGTCTTTTTTGGGGACCTACAGCTGCTGTTGACTTCCGGACTGCCGTGGTCCTCAGACCAGGTGTTGTTCTGTAGACCTGGATATCCTGATGTAACTAAAGTTAGGTTGGCCTCACACTCGCAGCAATCCTCCTGCCTCTGCCTTTCAAGTGTTAGGGTCACAGGAATGTGCCTCTGTGCCCAAATCCATAGTCTCTTATTAGGTTATTTTTAAGCGATACATTAAAATCATTGTCTCCACTAATGGGGCCCCATTTGGTGTTTGAATGTGTTATTTAACTATTAAGCTTCTGGAATATTTATTATTCCAGGGTGGTGCAAATGTTCAAGCCCAGTTCCTGGAACTCTCTGCAGTATTCAGTACAGATTGTTATCTGTAGTCGCTACAGCAATGCCAGAAACTCTGCTCTTATCTAATGTAACTTAGTGCCCATAAATCAACCTTTATGTCTTTTCTTTCCCCCAGTGAATGGCCGATCCTTCTTCATGTCGGAAATTCTGCTAAGCCTCATTCAGAGTCTAGAACCCCAAAGCAGAGGTCAATAGAGATTGTTTCTGCTTCTCCTGGGACATTTGTTTGGTAAGAACTGGCTTTTTTTTTTCCTTCTAAGATAGCAGTGCTGACAGAATTTGCACAAAACTTTTGATTTTATGTCTTTTTTTTCCCCAAAAACTGATCCAGAGGGAATTAGAATCTCATGACCCTGAATAGTGTCTCACAAGAGCTAGATTCTTCGTCTTGTGATGTGCTCCCTCTTACAACATGTTTTCTGTGGCTGCAAGTGAACTGGAGCAGCAGAGAGATCACAAGGCTCAGACTGCAGACTCTACCTGAGGACTCACCCAGTTGAGCTAAGGGTACCAAGGATAGCATCTGTCACCTAGGGGGACTGAGTCAGTCTTGCTTGTCTCTTTTTTCATTCCATCAAACTGGGTAAAGGAGCAGAAAGACAGACTCAGAGGCAGTTGATATTCTCTTCTATAATAAGCAGGCCCTCAGAGCGAGCAGGAAATCCTGAGTATCATGTGGAATCCCACAGCACTGTCACTGAAAATTAGCTAGGCATTGGGCCTTTAGATCATCTTTGATCTGCAATTTGACTTTGTTCTCTGAGCAGTGTCTACATGTCCTTAGAAAATTCCATTTCTGGAGAACCATTCCTGTCAGGAACAATTTTCTTCTGTACCTAGGTGTCGTCTTTATGGAAGTCACTGGGGTTAAGGCAACAGTTGGGGTTAGAGGTCAGATAGAGTATGTAGAAACTGACAGATCTGCTACATAGCTGCCTTTCTTCTTGGTTTTAGAACATATTGCTAAGATGTAGCAACTATACATAAACTATATTCTTCCTTCCGCTTCCTTCCCTCCCCTCTGTTCTCCCCCCTCCCTCGGTGCTGCCTACTCCCTGCTTCCTCTTCCTTTCCATGGGTTCTGGGAGCCTGAGTGGTGCAGGTGACAGTCCATATTTGGCAAAGAGCTGGCCCAGAATCCAGTGACATCGCAGGAACCAGGGAGGCAGAAGCACTGAGGCCCTGGCTGAGATGCATTAAACTTGAACATAAGGGTCAGCCACGGGGATGTCCGGGGCTGAGGTGGTCTGGGGTAGGACCCTGTAAGTTTTCCACATACCACAAGTGGTCAAAACAAGAACTTCCTACAGGAAGCCTACAGACCTTCCTTGAGGTAGGGACAAGGGCACCTCTAATGGTGTCAGAGCTAGTGATACTGAGAAGCGGTGTTCTGAAGAGAAACAGTTTTCACGATGAATATTTTTCTAACACTGAAGAAAGGAATCATATTTCCTATTCACCTCTGTATAGTTATTTTCCTGTCGCTGTGATAAAAGGTGCTAGCCAAAAAGCAACTTAAGGGACAAAGGGGTTGCTGCTAGCTCATGGTCATAGTTCATCAGCTGAAAGTTTGAGGTTGCCAGCCACATCGAGTCCAGTCAGGAAGCAGAGAGGGTGGACGCTTATGCTCAGCTCCCTTTCTCCTCTTTACAGCTCGGGGTCCCAGACCGGAGCACAGTGCTAATGGCATCTCTTTCTATCTTAATTAGCCTAATCAAGACAATTCCTCACATATGCGCTCAGAGGCTTGTCTCCCAGGTGATGTGAGATTAATCAATTTGATAATGGGGATTAAGCAATGCATCCCCAATACAACCTACAAAATTGTAACAAAAAAAGTATGCATTTCTCTAAATCAGTGGTTCTCAACCTATGAGTTGAGACCCCTTTGGGGTCAAATGACTCTTTCATAAGGGTTGCCTAAGACCATCAGAAGTTTCAGATATTTATATTACAATTCATAATGGCCTCAATACTACAGTATGAAGTAGCAGTGAGAATAAGTTTATGGCTGGGAGTCACAACAACATGAGGAACTGCATTAAAGGGTCAGGGCATTAAGAAGGTTGAGTTACTGATCTAAACACACTATTGAGGTTAGAAAATCCCAGGGGCTAAGAGCAAACTCTCTTCCTAAGTAACAACAGTATATACCTATGGCTTTATAACCATTGGATGGTTTATAACATCATTAAAAGCAAATGCTAGGGATGGAGATTTAGTTCGGTTGGTAGGGTGTATGCCTAACATGCACAAAGCCTTGGATTTTATCCCCGGCACTGCATAAACTGTTAAGGTCACACACCTGTAATTCCAGCACTTAGGAGGTAGAAACAGGAGGATCAGAAGTTCAAGATTAGCTTTAGCTACATAGCAAGTTCATTGTGAGTCTGGGCTACAAGAAATCCTGTCAACACAAAAAACCCAAACCCAAATCAACCAACACACACACACACAGGTGGCAAGATCTAAGCAGCTTATATTTGAGGCAAAAATCTTTTTCTATAATAGCATCTGTTCCTATTGTATTTCTCAATCAATTCAAAACTACAGAGTCACTGGAAATACTTATTACAATAATTCTTGAGGAGACTCACTTGAGTGACAAGTCCTATTTACTAATTAGCTCAGACATATCTTTACTGATGATACAAATGCATTTATAATACTTAGTTCCACTGTGAAAACATAAACAGTATTTCCCCACTGCAAAAGATAATGTGGCAGAAACATGAGCCTTGGGGTTATAAATAATCTGTAAGTCATAACTATAATGATAATATTCAAATTTATCTTCAGAAGATAAAGGTCGAGTTTATCAAGAGGCCACAAGTGAGCAATAAAGTCTTCCTTATTGGAAGCAGCTAAATTAGAGATTTTGGATGATCTTGTTAAATACTCTGTAGTTGTCATCCTTACTGTTATTCCTCAACTTTCCGCTGCTCCCTGCTCTTGTGATGGCTGCTTCCCGCTCCCTGCCACTTCGTCTATGTGTCAGTAAAACCCTAGGACAGTACCAACCTCTGTCCTGTGCTCCTCCCTCTCCCTTCCTGAATCCCTTGCTTATTTCCCTTCTTCCCACCACTTCCCAGTTCTTTACATATCACCTCGCAACCAATGACACAGATAAGAAAAACGGCATGCAAAAGTGTGCATTTTCTGACAACAGAGAGAAGTACAGTACACACTTGCTCACTTCTACACAAACTCTTCAGTTTGGACAAGGCTACCATGTTAATCTGTAAGGGCTGTCACAGACAAGCGCCATGTGACTAGCAACAGAAAGATTGTCTCATAATCCTGGAGGCTAGTAGTCTAAGATAAAGATGTAAAGAAAGCCCAGAGTCTGAAGAGATAACTCATTGGTAAAGTGTCTGTCAGCTAACTCTGAGGACCTGGGTTCAGAGCCCCAGCATCCACATTAAAAGCTCAGGTGTGGTTGTTCATGTCTGTAGCCACGATGCAAGGGAGACAGAGACAGATGGATCCGGGAGCTCTCTGGACAGCTAGTCTAGTTAGTGAGTGAGCTCCAGGTTCAGTGAGAGACCTGTTTTTCAAATTTTCAGCCCTAGATGAAGAGCTACATGTGGCCAGTGGCTTGTAAGAGAAAAAGAATCAACTGCCTCCAAAGATGAGTTCCCAACAGGTGGTTCAATCCAGGTGGTCAGCCGTGGACACAAGTACGTATGAACAATGGTAAACAGACTGTTGAACACGCACCACATACAGAACCGTTAATGAAGACATCATGAATTAAGTGAATTTAGGAGGGACGGCACGTAGAAGGAGTTGGAAGATGGATGGAGACAGAGCTCACATATATGCTGTTTATATACGAAGCTCTCGAAAATGAAAAAAGTCGAGGAAGACACATGATGTGAACATTTACCTCCACATATCTGTGCATATCCTACACATATGAACACATACACAACATAACTACACGCACACACAAAGACTGTCTAAAAAATGTCAACAAGGTTAGTGTCTGAGGCGGCTGCTCTTGTAAGGGTCCATGGTTTGAGGAAGAATGGCATCCTGGACTCAAGTAGGATGCAAATATAAAGAATATTCTATTCTATAGAGGTCCAGCATGCTGGGGTCTCCCCATTACCTAGGTGGACACCCAAGTGAGCTTATGGGCCTGATTTAAAGTACATTAGTGAATTCAGGGTAGTTAACCTCTATGTTGATCTATTTTGCCCATCTCTACGGACATTCCATTACTGAGGTGTGGGGGCTGGAAACTTGCTGGGGAGGTCTGAGAAGTGTTACAGAGGTAGCTGAGGAAGTCTGGAAACTCTGCTGACACATCGTCCTTGCCTCAGGCTGGGTGACTGGGACATTCCATTACCTGGACATGAAGGCTGGAGTCTGGTTTTTTTTTTCTATTAGTAATTGACTTGCCTGGGCTTGCCTGGACTTGCTCAGTTTTAGGTCTAGTCTCTCTCCTTCACTGCCTTTTTTTTTTTTTTTTTTTTTTTTTTTTTTTTTCAGAGCTCAGGACTGAACCCAGGGCCTTCTGCCACTGAGTTAAATCACCTACCCCATCCTTCACTGCCAGTCTGAAGTCTGTCATGGACTCAGCCTAGCCTTCTCATTCTCTTTAGCTTCTGAATGGTTTTCTCCCTTCCCTGTCCTCCCCACGGTCTTCCATTTGTGTGTGAAGGGGTTCTGTGCCTCACTCTGAGTGGCCGAAGCTTGGCCTCACTTTCCCTCAGTTGGCTGGCTCAAGTGGCTTGGCTGAAAGGCTGAATGCAACTTTTGAGAAGAGGAAGCAACTCAGAGCACATATTCATATTTTAAGAAATGCTGACCCTGAGGAGATTTGAATTCTTGCCAAGTAGCTTCTTTACAGTTTTTTTTACTACATGGTTTTGTCTTATTTAACTCTTTTATAGAAATGATGCTACATTTTGTTTACATTTCCCATATGAGGAAAAAGTAAATAATTGTTATTTGGCCAGCAAAAATAAAGTTAAGGCAGTTTTCAAAATTCATTGCCTTTTTAATATGGATTTTTATTTTTAAGAGTCGGGGTTTCTCTGTGCAGTCCTGACTGTCCCAGAACTTGCTTTGTAGACTCCAAGATCTGTCTACTTCTGCCTCTCTGCCTCTACCCCTCTGTCTCTATCCCTCTGCCCCTCTGCCCCTCTGCCTCTGTTTCTCTGTCTCTACCTCTCTGCCTCTGCCTTCCAAGTGCTAAGATTAAAGGCATACACCACCATGTCCTGACTCAATATGATTTTTAAAGTGAATTGATGTGAAAGTTTTATAACTAAGTCTGTTCCAAAATATGTATTGTCTGAGACTTATATAGGAACCTTATTATCAACCTGACTGAATTTTAGTCATCTACAGACAGACCTCTAGTGGCTCTGAAGGTGTTTTTGCAGAGGTTTAACAGAGAAGGAAGAGCCACCCTGAATTTGGACAGCATTTCCCACAGACTGGGCTTCCACACATTCAGCTTTCAAAGTGTATCTGGTGTGTGTGTACGCACACACGCAAGCGAGAGTGAACGCTCGTGTGTCTGCGTGCACCCACATGTATGCCATAGCCCATTTGTGGAAGTTCGAGGACATCTTGCAGGAGTCAGTTGTCTCCTATGATGTGGATCCTGGGGCTTGAACTCAGGCTGTTAGGTTTGGTAGCAAGCAACTTTACTCTTTAGGTCATCTTGCCAGCCCACCATTCATGGTTTGCCATGTATGAGGCTGCTTCGGGCTCTAACCTGCTTGGTGCTCTAACCGCCGTGCTTTCTCTGCAATGACAAACTGTATCTTTAACTGTGAGCCAAAGCAAACCCTTGTTTTCTTAAGGTGATTTTTCTCAAGCGTTTGGTCAGAGGAATGATCTGATGCGGGGATTTGGTTAACTCTAGGTGAAAATCAGTAAAAGTAAGGCTTAGTAACAATTCTTTGCAGAACGAGTTTAGAACCCAGTGCTGGAAGCAAATCTTGAGAAGTGGTCATTTTGCTACTGTCTTTGATTTTCCTCTCACAGCAGTATTCCATGCACTTGCCTAATTTCATAAACACGGGTATGTCTTGTGCTGTGCCCATCACTATAGGAAGCCGTTTGGCCATTTACACAGCATAACTATGTAAGGTTCCTTTCAAGCTCACTCTGTTCACTCGGTTTGGTTAGAATGTTCCATCTCAGACAAGAGATGAAATTTCCATTGTTCTCCTGGCTCTTTAGGGAAGTAGACCCAAATCTGCCTTATTCACAAAAAAAAAAAAAAAAAAAAAAAAAAATCATAATTCCTTTTGCATGAAAAATAAAAGCCAGACTGAGGAAATGCCATAATGACCAAGGTAATGGTTTATGTTATCTTTCAAGTCAGTTCCAAAGAGAAATTAACCCTCATTCTGGTAGAGCTGGTGATAAAAGACTGACTGATTTCGTGCTTTCTGAGGACTCATTCTTCAACCCTCAGGATAACAATAACAATGACCGTGGTGGTGTGTCAAAGGGCTGGCAAGAGAGCTCAGCGGGAAAAATACTACGCAAGCCTATTGACTTGAATTCAATGCCCAGTATTCACGGTGGGAAGAAACAGACTCCTGAAAGCCATCCTCTGACCTCCATACGTATGGCATGGCACAACCCTTCTATACTTGTGTTTACGTACAAAAATTATAAATGGAACATTTAGGAGTCGGACATTTGCCCAGGATTCAGGCACATGAGATGATGCCTGTGTTAGCTGCTCTTTTGTGGCTGTGACAAAGTGCCTGGCAAGAAGCAGTTTAGAGAAGGAAGGGTTTATTCTGGCTCGCTGACGAGTCATGACTGCTAGGGCAAAGCTTCTTGTTCAGTTCAGGACCTCTGCCTAGAAAATGGTGTCTCCTGTTGCCAAGGAGGCTCTTCCCACCTTAGTTAACTTAATCTGGATAATCTCTCACAGGTGTGCCCAGAGGCCTGACTCCTCTGTCTTCTCCAGATGACAATTAGTGTCAACCACCAAGACAGCTGTTTTGTGGGAGATCAAGCAGACAGACTATGCCTTGGAAGGCTGTCAGGGACCAATGGTGATTACACTGACTCTATTAGCAAGCACCAAATCCTTTGCTGATGCTGTTCTCCCTGTTACATAGTTAAGGACTGTATGCAGGGTTGGGGTGGGGAAGCAGGAACTTTACACGACTCTTCCAAAGTCACCCCACATAAGCAAGGGAGAGAGGGGAATCAATATGGACTGCCGCTAGACTGTCAGACCCAATTCACCCAACGGAGTATCAATTTAAAGCCATAAAATCTGGGGAGGAGAAAAGTTTGCCAAAATGACAGGCTGTTTTTTTTTTTTTTTTTTTTTTTTTTTTTAATCTTCTATATCGTATTTCCTGGCCTGACTCCTCCAAGAACTGTCCCATTCTGAGCGTCCGTTTCATAGAAGGAAATCCACCTTCCAGAAAGACTGAGGCCTTCACCGAGGATGACTCTCCAACTTCGTTAAAGATTATATGTAAAAGATTGTTGCATTGTGTTTTGGCATGCAAAAATTCTCCTCTCCCCAAGATACAAAAACACCCTCCAGTTACATATGAAAACAGAAGAAGGCATCGATTGGGCTCTCAGACACCCATTCCCATCGTCTTTGGTTCAGAAAATAATATTCTGATTATATGTTCCTCTGAGCGCCTCCTTCTGTTGGCTACTCCGAGTCTCAGTGATCTTTGCTTCCACACTCTCCAAATACAATCACCTCAGTGTAGGGCAGGCTCACCAGGTCTAAGGAGTGAGGGAGGGTGGGAAACTCTCCATAAGGCAGAACTTTCCTACATGAGGCTAACAGAGGCTTCATCCAGATCCAGGTACCCACTGGTTGTCAGAGCCTCTTTTTGACCCCCACCCCCAGCAAAAATCCTCTAGGGCAGCAAGCACATCAGGAACCTGCCCTTACCAACTACCCGGTGTCAGTCAGTGGCTCTCAGGAGTGTGGGCCATGATGTTTAACTCCACTACTGGCCTCACTGGGGACAGCTTTGTTTGATTATCACAGAACAGAACATGTAGATCTCTCCATCATAAACACACACACACACACACACACACACACACACACACACACTCCAGAGCACAAATAAACAACCGTGTACACTGGTAAATGTGTTTGCATTATTTAACCAAACCAGACGAAGCATGTGAACAGCCCTGCATATAAAGTACCGGGGAGTAACTCGCCTGTAATCTTTTTGTACAAAACAACCATTGCCATTCCAGCCTCTCACCAGATCCAGACCCTGGAAATGTTCTATTTTGGGATGGGCTTTGTACACTATAGTATCGACAAAGAGCACTGCTGAATCCGTTGAATAGCAGCCAAAAACTTGGGTGAGAACCCAGAAGCCTGCCTCCCAGATCAGCATGCTAATCAAGCCAGAGGATCTCTAAAGATCCTGCCCTTTTGTCTCAGCAGAAGTTGTCAGTAGACAAGGAAAAGACTTGGGTCAGGGGTGGGGGCGGGGTGTTGTTTTACTCTTTTCACCTAGATTAACAGGTCATTCGCCCACTCTTTGGTGATTTGAGCTGCTCTTTGTCAAAGTCACCTTCAGAATAGATCTGACTATTTATTTACAAGGGAGGCAGTGTGACGGCAGCTGGTGCGTCATGGAAATCTCAGACGTGGTAGATTCAAAGCTGCTGGGGCCAGGTCACGTGACTACTCGCCTGCATCCGGGCGAGCGTATACTTCACCCCACAAGTATATGCCAGCCCAGCCACGTGGCCGCACAGGAAGGATGGAGAAAAAAATCTTAGGTAAACTGTCGGTAAAGTACGTGGGAAAGGAGGCAATAGAGAAGAAGGGTTTGCAAACCAGCAGGAGAGGGAAGGCTTTAGATGCTGGCTCTTTCCTGAGCTCTTAAGAGGCTAGGAGTGGCAGACGCCACTGGGCTGATTCTGGTACAGAGTCGGCAAAAATTATTTTTATCAGATAAGCACACATATAATTTTTTTGCCTATTTTTCTTGCTTCCATGCAAATTGCTCATTTTAAAAACTTCTTTATTTTCTTGAATATACATTTTATGTATTAGCGTGCGTGTGTGTGAAGTGCACGTGACTGTGTGTGCGCGTGGGAGTGTGCATCTGTGTGGAGGTCACAGGACAACTTGTAGGGAGTCATTTCTCCTTTCCACGTGTGAGTTCCAGGTGTTGACCTCAGATCATCCAACTTTCACATTGCTGGCCTCAAAACTTCCTGAACTCGTCCGTGTGGTGTGGCTGGTGTAGTGGACAGGGTGGTCGGAGACCTTCCCTGTGGCATATCGTTTTCTTCTTCTGCCCGCTCCGTATGGCCATTTTATTACTTTCTTTAATAAAAATCAACATAAAGGCATGTTCTCATTTAGATTAGGCTGACCTCAGACTTACCATCCAGCTAAGGATAACCTTGAACTTTCGGTCCCCTGCCTCCACCTGGGAATTGCAGTCACGTGCCGCTGTGTGTTGCTGATGATAGAGCCCAGGACCCCATCTACCACCGCAGCTGTTTCTTCAGTGTTTACAGTGTTAAATGCTCCTTGAATCTGTTGCTTTCATGACAGTCGTGTGCTAAGGTGATAAGTAACATGTCGGCTTACCAATAAGTCCCTGTGTATCAGGCTCTGTTTTAGACCCTTTCTATCAAAGCTGTACCCTTACCAGTGGCCCACTCGGTGAGGTATCTTTTTCGCCTTGTGGAAAAGTACTGAAACACACAGGAGGTTTCTAAACCAGAGACAGTAACCTGTGAGTGATAACTGCAAATTCAGATCCAGGTTATACCAGGCAATCCGATCTGCAAATGTGAACCTGCCCTGTATATCGACTAGTTTTGCTTCGATGAAGCTGTATTCCATATTGCTGACAGATATTTTAACACACTTAATATGTTCATTTATTTAAAAGTAGTTTGAAAATGTTTGAATTTTCACTAGTACTACTAAGCTTGCCAGTTGCCACTTTTTAAAAACGCATTATTGATTCTTTGTGAATTTCATGCTACACACCCCATCCCACTCTTTCCCCTCCCTTTATGGTTGCCTGCAGCTCTTCCTCTAAAAAGAAACATAAATAAATAAATCAATTAATTAAAAGGAAGGACAAAACAAACAAACTTATCTCATCATGGACAGCTAGTCACACACTATACAGTTGTGTCCAAGCATCTTTACTTGCAAATGTTTATTGCAATGAGTCTGGTATGGTTTAAGGCCTTAGCTTCTGCTACACTGTCAATACTGGATCATCACCAGGACTCCTGTTGGATGTCCTGCTGTTGCCCTGTTTCACAGATCCGCAGGACCGGCGCCATCATGTGCTCCAGCAGTTCATGGATAGGGTAGATGTTGGGCTGGGCCAACTCAAAGCCCTGGATCAGAGCCTGGGTCGTAGCTGAATTGGTCAGTCTGCCAGCTCTCCTGAACCTACACCACCAGGGCAAGATTTCCAGCACTGCCCAGTGCTAGCTCACCCAAGGGTTGGGCTGGCTCAACCACTCTCAAGCCCTTGGAGCCAGCTCTCTCACCTGCCACAGGTGGTGAGGGACTGAGCAGGAAGCACTTATCCCTGACCCACACCACCACTTATGAGGGGCAGGGCCCACTCTCCTGCACTCCTGTCCTCGGGGGATGACTTGTCTGCTGCAACCTTTAATTCTTCGATATTTTCTAACTTTTCCATTTGTCTTGCTCCTCCCTATGGATGGTTGTGCTGACTGGGGTCTATAGGAAAAGCACATTGGGACAATCCAGCTTGCTCTAGAGGTGTAGAAGAAAATGGGAAAGGGATGGTATTGCTAACTTGAGCAGATAGGCAGTCCTGCTTTACCTTCCAACGGGGAGTTGCAGGCTCGTGTGCACAGTTTGACTGACAGCAATCGTTGGACAATGTCCAAGGGAGGCCTGGGGCCAAGTAGGAAAGAGATGGAAGCTCAAGAGGAAATGCGAAGCAAACAGGAAGTGCTGGGAGCTTCAGACACCTTATAAGATTGTTTCAAAAAGTGTCTGTCTGCTCAGTACAGCAGCTTGCTACTTCCGTGTTTCCATTTGCCTTCTCAGTGTCACCCTCCCCCCCCATAAAAGCAATGAGTAAATAATACCTGTAGATCCTAGAAAGCTCTTGTCTGTAGTGGGGGCAGGAGGCAGGTACTACCTGGATTCTTTTCTTCACATTAATTCGTGTGTGTGTGTGTGTGTGTGTGTGTGTGTGTGTGTCTGTGTGTGTGTGTCTGTGTGTCTGTGTGTGTCTGTGTGTCTGTGTGTGTCTGTGGTCAAAGGACAACTAGCAGGTCATGGTCTCCTACAATTTTGTTCCCAGGGATCGAACTCAGGAAGTCAGGCTTGCTGGCAAATGTTTTGTCCTACATGCCATCTGGCTGTTCCATATGTTGACGCTCATCTGATTATTTCAATCCGGTTGCATTTCTGTTTTGTCTGGAAAGGACCAGACCTGTCATTTCCCTTCTATACTCGTATGGCTGTTAGCATTGCATATTGCTTAATTTTACTGTGACCAGCAAAGTTGCTCACTGCATTGGAATTTGCTTTACATTTTTAAAGCTACAGCAGCCGCTGCTGTTGGCATCCTGATGGCCGTGGCACTGGATTCCTCCCTGTGCTCCAGTTGTGCACACTTCAGCTTTCAGAAAGCCATTCCCAAGAGGAGAAAGAAAGGGGGTGCTCAGCTCTCCCACAGCACACATTTTTCTCTGCTCTCTCCTTGGCTCCGGAAGAGGACACGTGAAAAGGAATCTCAAGTTGTAATCAATGAGGCTTTTCATAAGCAAGAGTTTCCTTTATCTACAGAAAATTTGCTTGCAGTAACTGACAGTGAGACCAGCTAGGTCAGTGCATGCTCTCACCTTTCCACCGTCCACGTCTTTACCATCAAATCTTAATATTTTATTATGAGAAGCTAGAGCTGAGTAAACAGGCAATCATCTTTATATTTTATAGGGCCAAGTCTAAAAACTTTAAATATTCATATTATGTTTAGATAAATGCAAAAGAGTGGTTATATGAAGAATTTTCCAGTCAAATTAACTCCGCAGGAATGTACCTGTAAGCACAGCTCTTAATTGGACACAACCAGAGCCAGCGCTTTTTGAGGTCAGCAAATTGGGAGATATATCTTTGTTTGATGTAGTAAGGAACCGGAACTGTGGCCTGAAGTTCTGCCCGAACAAGGAGGAAACACCTGCTATTTCTATCTTTATTTAAATGTCTCTGTGTGGCATATATGGCAAAATTCAGGAACAATACTTTATGTGTTTTATATGCAGACACAAAAAAAAAATTGTTAGTGCGCTGGCACCAAGCTCCGTCCAAAAGCATGCCACGTGTATGCTGCTAAACGATTTCAAAAGCTCACCTCTCTGGAAGTAAGAAGGAATGTAGTATGAGTGACTAAAACCTAGAATCACAGAGCTAGTCCCTAGGTCTGTGACCCAGCGCTACTGTGAGCCTGTGTGGCCCACACTGGAGGATCACCTTTCAGCACTTTGCAAGTCCTGACCTCCATCCCTAAGTCATAGGTCACCAAACTTTCCCCTCAGTGGTAACACTGAGTGAGGTGAGTGTGAACTGGGTAGAGAGGCTTGTCATGGCAACAGCGACGGTTTGATTGGCAGGACACTGAGTGGTTCAGTGGGGCTGGAACAGTGGCTCGGTGGTTAAGAGAACTGGGTTCAGTTCCGAGTGTTGATATGGTTGTTCATAACTATCTGTAATCAGAGAGTTAGGAGATCTGATACCCTCTCTGTCCTCCTTGGGCACCAAGCATGGATGTGGCAGGCATACATGAAATTAAAATAGCTGTTTTTAAATTACATTGTTTCTAGGTCTATTTATTGGAAGTAAAATTGGAACAGTTTAGCAACAGGTTTTGGTTACAATTTTTCTGCAAATGAAGAGATGTTGATGACAGTTAACCAAGATAGAAGACAAAATACAAAGAGGAGCAACATAATTTGTGAATATGCCCACAGGCAGCCAGGAGTAAGGTCTCTTCCACCCTAGGCAGCACATAAACATAGGACATTAAAGTCCACTCCCACGGTGACACACTTCCTCCAAAAAGGCCATACCTCCTAATAATGCCACTTCCCTTGGGCTGAACATATTCAAACCACCACACCATGTTTTTATACTTTTTGGTTGAGCTCATACCCAGCAAATTTCAATCTGTGGGGATCTTATGTGGATTATGATGAAGCTGTTTTCAGACAAATGTGGGTTCTCACTTTTCTTTTGGTGTTGATTGTTTCATTGTAGAATGATGTCATTATACAACAAGGCAGGCCCAGCCTACTATTGGATGAGAAGAAAAGAAGGAAAAGTCTAGGAAGGAGAGAGGAGGAGGACAAAGCAGGAGATTCAGGAGGAGGCAACATGGAAGCAGACGTGAATGTTTCCTCGGCGCATCTCTGTATGGATAAGATTGTTATGAATATTTTATAAGGGATGGAATTGTACAGGATCATTTGACTTATCTAGGTGGCAAATTATATCATACCAATTGGATCAGCGTATTTTGGTGTGTTCTTTGATGTGATGACTTAATTGAGTTCAAAGGGTATAGTGGTAGAACACACAAAGCCCACCACAGAGTTGGGATGTGTGTGCACAAGGCTTGACAACATTCCAAGGGGAAGTGAGTGAAAACAACACACTGGGGTAG
Source organism: Micromys minutus (assembly GCF_963924665.1). Classification (NCBI taxonomy): domain Eukaryota; kingdom Metazoa; phylum Chordata; class Mammalia; order Rodentia; family Muridae; genus Micromys; species Micromys minutus. The sequence goes on along the minus strand of NC_137984.1, from coordinate 39,642,361 downwards.
TCATGGACCGCACCTGGGTCAAAAGGAGCTGGGGTGTGTGAGTATTTAGAGGCAGCTAAGATAAAAATGCCTCACCGTGCCATGTGGCCTTACAGGAGCTGGTACTAGCTCAGGATAAAAGGTTATAACTTTTTATTTTTACAGCAAAAGTTGATATTCAAAAAAAATATTTCATTCAGTCAGTGTAAATTCAAATGCACACCTATATAAGCATCACCATGACCCATCCAAAGATTCTTTATAACTTTTCAGAATCCGAGATTATTTTTTTACTTAGATGCAATCCATACCTCTGAACTCACATGGATTTCACGGAAACGTGCCAGAGTCTGGCTCCAGTGGAGGCTCAGGTCCCAAAGAGGAGGCGTGAAGTCAGTGAGGGAAGGAGACTGACAAGATCTGTGAGTGAATCAGGATGGCTGGGTATTTGTTTACAAAAAGCTACACCTTTTGTACTCTATATTTGCATGATAGCTCATTCACAGGTAACATCGGAAAGCAGACAATGATTCCAAGAGATGTATGATCTTCTCGAAGACTTTTTTCCTAACCCATTCTAGCCCTGTTTTTCAATATCCAGAATGAAAACTGTAATTAGCTTTATGACAGTATTTTTCTTGGAAGCAAAAGCAATAAGTCTTTATTGTTTTCTAAGGTTCAATAGCCACACCCGGTGCCCCTTTCCATTTCACCCTGCATGCTCTCAGCCTTTGTGTTCAGGTGTCAGGCATTGAGTCTGAGAAACAAACCCATAGGAGCAACTTTCATTCCTCCAGGGACGTGAGGCAGTGTTGGTACCATGTAACATAGCAAGCACTGAGCTGTTTCCTCATCATGTTTCTATGTATGTGTCATATTCTTACAACATGGCCTGATCTCATAAACTCCTCAACGGGAAGGTCTTGACATCTTACTCTTCTGCCAATATGCCATGCCAACCTAATTCCTTCAGCGCCTGCTCCTGTATATGGCAGAGGCAGCGGGGGTGGGGCAGGGGGTGGTCAGCTGGTCTAACTTAACAGAATCTGCTTCTTAGTGGGGGCAGGGAATACCAGATCTTACCATTCGTCCTGTAAGTCATGTTTCAGGGAGTCAATCCTGGGCACTGTCTTGTGTTTAGTAACTGAACTGGTGCCCTCAGCTGTCAAGGACTCTGTGTCTGGATCCATTGTTTCTCTAGAGCTTGTGCTTTCATCCTTGGGACCAGGTATAGGCCTGAGAGTTTCTGGAACTGTCTTTCAGTTAGTAAATCTCTAACAGGGGGACACAATAGAGGTTCTTCTACAGGAGTAAGCCGAGTTAGCATGCTAGACGGTTTCACGGTGGCAGATGTCGCTTTTTAAAGGATTGTTTTGTTTAGAGAGACTGCCATCGTATGCATACATTCACATCCTCTACCAAAGCCCATACAAAGTTTTCCACAGGAGGAAGGCACAAGGAAATGCCTGTGACAGCTGAGAATCATCAGAGATGAGAGTAACAGGATTAGGAGAATTGTGGTCCTCAAAGTTCATGTGCTGGAACTTTGTCAGGCAGTAGCTAGACTGGACTCTCTCTAGACTCCCTAAAAACTCTGCTTTAACACATGGGCCTCAGGGCCTTTCATGAGCCCAACTAGTGCCCAAACACTGGAGTCTCCCTTCTCTCTTAATTTGCCACATTAGGGGTTTATTTGCCTTTACGGCAGTCTCTGCAACACATGTCATCTCCCTCTTCTCGTGTCCCTCGCCCTCCAGGAGAACCTTCGAGCCGTTTTACGCTGTCCCCTGAGATCAATGCTTTGCTATCAGCCTCCTAGGCACTGGTGTTTAGACTCTTGCCCAGGACTTACCCTTCCCCTCTATCCCCTACTCCAAACACTGTTCTTCCACCGTCCCACACGGGAACAGAGCTCAGCTGTGGCTAGTTCACAACCTATCAACGGCCCACCAATGTTCAGCTTCACCCTGTACTGTGTCCAGCATGACTTTTTCTCAAATGCAGATCCGAGAACAATATCTCCTTGATAAAGCCTCTAAAGTAAGAACCGCTTTATTAGTAAAAAGAAATATATTATTTTTAAAAAGTCACTGTTGGGGCTAGAGAGAGCCCTCCACAGTTGCTGCTCTTGCAGAGAACCCTGATTTGGTTCCCAACACTCGCAGCTCACATCTGCTTTTGTCTTCGACTCCAGAGCATCAGACACCTGTGGCCTCTGTGGGCACACAGATAGTACACATAAAATCACGCCGGCACACACATGCGCATAAGTTAAAGAGATAAAGTTTGAAAACTATAGCCGATGGTGGGGTGGGGGTGGGGGTCACACCTTTAATCCCAGCACCTGGGAGGAAAAGTCAGGCAGATCTCTGAGTTTGAGGCTAGCCAGGGCTACACAGAGAAACCCTGTCTTGAAAAACAAAGCAAAGCAAAAGTAAACCAAAAAACTATCTATATTGTCCATGTTGTGGAAGTCACTGGGGGTGTGCTGGGGGAATGCTCTAAATCTCAGCCACAGAAGAACATTCTCACTAAGGGCAGCAATCTGGAGAACTTCTGCAAAAGGCTCTAGCCCTCAGGACAGAATTGCCATATAAATTTCAGAAGCGGTAACAAAGTTTTAGGGAGAATAATCCAAGTCCAGTGAAGGTAAGTTTTCCCAGTGTAGGGGAACGCCAAGGCGCTGAGGTGGGAGTGGGTGGTTGGGAGTGGGAGCATCTTTATGGAAGGGGGGTGGGAGAGGGGAGGAAGGGGATAGCATTTGAAATGTAAATACAGAGAATATCCAATAAAAATGATAAAAATTTTAAAAATTTAAAAAAGGAAAAGAGGCTATGGTGATATATTCAATTTACTTTCAAATGGTACAGAAAAAAGATATGTATGTTTTAAGTATATACATATATAAATATACACATGTCTAGCTACATGAATATACATATATATATACACATATACATATATATGATCCAATGAAAAAACAGTAAGACAAAAGATCAACAACAGGTCATGCTGGATGAAGGATGAGCCTTACATTATTCTTACTGCTTTTCTGCAAGTTTGAAATTATTTACAAATAAAAGCATAAAACAAAGCAACGAAGCCCTTTTCTGTTTTTTGTTTTTGTTTTTTTGTTTTTGTTTTTTTTTGTTTTTTAACTGCCCTGAGATGACGTTTAGAGCCAGGACAGTCTGACTTGGATCTCTCCAGGCCTGTATCTGGGACCATTTTTCTCCGTGGTTCCCAGCAGCCAGCTCTGTGTACCCCACCCCACCCTACCTCTGCATCACCACACCAGCAGATTCTGAGGCCTGGGAAGTCATCTGGCTTGTAAGTCCTCAGATAGTCCTCATCTCCTTCAAGGCTCCTCTGAAATGATTTCTTCCATGAAATTCTTTAAAAAAAAAAAAAAAAAAAACTTTTTCAGAGAATTAAGGGGAAAAAACTCTCACTGCCTATTCCTAATTGGCCTAGAACTCACTTTGTAGACCAGGCTGGCTTTGAACTCACAGAGACCCACCTGCCTTTCTCCAAATCAAGAAAAATTTTAGACAAAATCAAGGTGCAAGAAAAAGAAACAATATGGACTTGTTTAATATAAAATGTAAATAAGAAGTTTGGGAAGAGTTGGTCCATTTCATCTTATTGTTTTATAACTTTTTGAAAGCTTTGTCTTTAAGTGTGTGTGTGTGTGTGTACATGTGTGCATGCATCTGGATATGTGCACATGAATACTGGTTCCCCGGGAATCTAGAAGAGGGTGTCAGGCGTCACAGGAGCTGACGTTCCAGGAGGCTGAGAGAACTGAACACAGATTGTTTGCAACATCAGTACACGCCCTAAACTGCGAGTCTCCAGCTTCCTTTTTTAAAAAAAAAAATTGTTTTTAAAAATTTCTGCAAGGTTTAGTGCACATAGTTTCAAAGTCTTCACTCACTAAGAACTTGGGTTTTGGTTTTCGGGGTTACTGTGTAATATGTCCTAGCATCATTTCCTATGTTCTTTCTGACATGCGATACCATCATTAGCTGGCCTTCTTTATGGGCTTCAGCAGCCTCAGCCTGGAAAGGGAATTTCTTCAACTGTATATCCTCTCAAACACTTGGCAAGATGCCTGGCGTGTAGTGGGTTCTAAGTAAATTGAGCGGTCATTGTCTAAAGTAAACTAATTACCAGATTTAATTTTAACATACATAAACACACACTTCTTAAGTTCAACATGGCTATCATCCTAGCAAACAAATGGCAAACACTCCAGCAAGCTGTTTCCACAGACCTCTCTTCCCATGGGCAGACTAATAAATAAGATCTGCTTTTCCACCTTCTCATCAGGCGGAATGGTTTGTAATGTGTGGGTGAATAATCGTCTACAGGACGACACCGGCCCGAGCCTTTTAACAGAGAATTTACATGGAGCCAAATCTCATTAGAGTCAGAATTTGAAAATCCCACCAGACGCAAAGCAATTTGTAAGAAACAAAACTCCATTTCAAATCCATTTGTCTCTGATTTCCGAGTCTATGTTTTAAAAATACTTCTGTCTGTTGGTAAATCAGTCTCTGAAGAAACATCGTATCAGTAAAGCTTTAGTGGCTCTAAATTTGTCAGATAAATATGTGTATTCATCTGCTTCTCTGTCTAGAAAATAAGTAATTTTACACTTTGAATCCATGGGAACAAATACATTAGTGGGGATTTAAATAACTGCCACACATGTATTAGGTTTTCCAGAGATAAAGAAAAAAGCCTCCCCTCCAAATTAAAATGAAAAATCAAACAAAATTGATATTTTAACTACACTATTACCAGTAAAACATACATAGTTTTACCAAGTAGCACTCAAACTTTAGCTAAGAATGCCTTCCTACATCAGTGGCCTTCTGAAATTTTAATATTTGAAGAGACAGACAAAGATATTAGTTCTTGAGAGTGGAATTAAACAAGAATTAACCATTTGATTATTGTTGTCTCTTTATTTAGTGTTGCTGGGAACAGAACCCAGCCTCAGGCACGTTCAACAAATACTGTCTACAACTGAGCTACACTCCAGCACAAAGTTTTTCTTTTCATTCTTAAAGTTAGCATGCACATGGGCTTCATTATGACTATATATATGTATATGTATGTGTATGTGTATGTGTATATGTATATATGTCCATATGTGTAATATTGTATTTTGCTCACACCTTCCCCAATATCCTCTTTTCCTCACCACTCTGGGTCTCATTCCTTCCCCAGTGTATAAGCCTTGTCTTAGGGCTAGTTGCCTATTTCTGCTATTGTGGGTAACACAGCACTGAAAATGATGTACAAGCATCCCTGTTGTGGGACTTAGATTTCTTCAGGGATATGCCCAGGAGTGGTATAAATGGGTCATGTTAATCTGTGAGTGGTATAAATTGGTTAAATGAAGGCTTTTTTTTTTGAGAAAAATTTTGTATCTCCATATATTATTACATAGTGACTACCCTATTCTACATTCCCAACAGCAGCCTATAGGGATGTCCTCCATGTCCTCTAGCCCCTCTCTCCCTTTTTTCCTATTTCCTTCATTTTGCTTTTATTGGATAGTTTATGTATTTATATTTCAAATGTTATTTCATTTTCTGGATCCCCCCTCCCATGTCCCCTTTCCCTGCTTCTATTAGGATGTTCCCCCTCAACACCCTGGCATTCCTCAAACTGGGAAAATGAACTCCTATTGATGCCAGACAATGCTATCCTCTGCTACGTATGCAGCTGGAGCCATGAGTCCCTCCATGTGTGCTCTTTGGTTGGTGGTTTAGTCCCTGGGAGCTCTGGGCAGGGTTGACATTGTTGTTTTTCCTATGGGGTTGCAAACACCTTCATTGGGGTCCCTGTGTTCAGTCTGATTGTTAGATGCAAGCATTCTCATCTGTATCAGTAAGGCTCTGGCAGAGTCTTTCAGGAGACAGCTATATCAGACTCCTGTCAGCAAGCACTTCTTGGCATCAGCAATAGTGACTGGGTTTGATGGCTACATATAGGATGGAACCCCAGGTGGGGCAGTCTCTGGATGGCCTTTTCTTCAGTCTCTGCTTTCCTGTATTTCCTCCTGTGAGTATTTTGTTCTCCCATCTAAGAAGGACTCCTTCTTCTTGAGCTTCATGTGGTCATTGTATCTTGGGTATTCCAACCTTTTGGGCTAATACCTGCTTATTGATGAGTGCATACCATGTGTGTTCTTTTGTGACTGGGTTACCTCACTCAGCATGATATTTTATAGTTCCATCCATTTTCCTAAGAATTTCATGAAGTCATTGTTTCTGATAGCTGAGTAGTACTCCATTGTGTAAATGTACCACAATTTCTGTATCCATTCCTCTGTTGAAGGACATCTGGGTTCTTTCTGGCTTCTGGCTATTATAAATAAGGCTGCTTGAACATGGTGGAACATGTTTCCTTGTTATATGTTGGAGCGTCTTTTGGGTGTATGCCCAGGAGTAGTATAGCTGGGTCTTTGGGTAGTACTATGTCCAATTTTCTGAGGACCTGCCAGACTGATTTCCAGAGTTGTACCTGCTTGCAATCCCACAAATAACAGAGGAGTGTTCCATTTTACATTCCCGGCAGCAGCTGCTAGTGGCGTGTTCTCCATGTCCTATAGCCTCTCCCCCTCTTCTAGTCATACCTCCTTCACCACTGTTTTGTTGGATAGCCATTCTGACAGCGATGAGAGGGAATCTCAGGGTCGTTTCCATTTGCATTTCTCTGATGGTTGAAGATAATGAGTATTCCTCGTGTGCTCATTGGATGTTTCTATGTTTTCTTCTCAGAAGTGTCTGTTCGTTCCACCTGCACTTGGAGGCAGGTTTTCACTGTACAGATGAGGCCAGCCTCCAGCTTCCTATTCAGTCATGCTTGGCCTCGAGCTCTCAAGCCTCCTTATCCCCGTCCTGAGTGCTGGGCTTCCAGCACTGCACCACCAAAGGCTCCATAGCATTTTCTTTTAAATGACAAAGCTGTAGTGTTTGGAATATAATTGTATCTTTGTCCAACATATGGTTATAAATTTTGATATTATTTATACATCTTAGACTACAGTCTTTTGAAAAATGAAATCTGTTTTGGTTTTAAGTTATATGCGTTATTTGCATGGGGACATGCACATATGTGTAAGCTATGTGTGTTAGCTGCATGGGGACATGCACATATGTGTAACTTATGTGTGTTAGCTGCATGGGGACATGCACATATGTGTAACTTATGTGTGTTAGCTGCATGGGGACATGCACATATGTGTAACTTATGTGTGTTAGTTGCATGGGGACATGCACATATGTGTAAGTTATGTGTGTTAGCTGCATGGGGACATGCACATATGTGTAAGTTATGTGTGTTAGCTGCATGGGGACATGCACATATGTGTAAGTTATTCACAGAGGCTGGAAGAGGGTGTGGGATTCCCTGGAGCTGGAGTTACAAGTAGTTATAAGCCACCTGAGGACATGGGTACTGGGACCAAATGGGGGTGGGGAGTGTCTTCTCTCAGGACTGCCATTGCTCCTAAGGGCTGAGCCTTCTCCAGGCCTCAGATCACACAGTTCTTGCAAACGTTTGTGTAAGTCTAAGCTCTTATTGCACTGGCTCCTAATAGTCTACCTTCTGATTTATTTTCAGTACTCTCAGCTGAGCTGGGGACAGAGTTCTTGAGCTATACAACTTACTGATTATACTTTACATAAAATGCTCTGGTCTACTATCCAGGACTAATGAAGACATGTTGACTGCAAAGGTTGAGAAGCGTGTGCTAGATGACCTACCATCAACCCTAATTCTTTAAGCTCCTATAATTAGCCCCAGCATGCTGGTTTCTGCCCCTTCCGTCACTTCACCCTTGCCCAGCGCGTGGCATCTAATTCTGAGAGCTACAGATCTGGAGGAAGAGAGCTAGAGTAAACATAATTGTAACGGGCAAACGCTCATGGGCTCAGCCTAGAGAGGAGCATGTGGTGGGCGGGATTCATAATCCTCACACCGAGGAGCGCACCGCAAAGACTTTCCCACTGCCGCAGCTAGTAGTGGAGAATCCAAAGCCACCCGAGGGAGGTGGTCACACCGTTCTATAGTGAAGCATTAAGATCAATAATTGCATAGCATAAGCGATTTAAAGCTTGCAAAGTCATTGGCGTTCTCGAGCCAAGTCTCGGTTGATTTGTTGTCAATAGAGATCAAAGTCGCTGAAAATGCTCAGTTTCCACATCTGTGGGCAACAGGGCTTGAAGTGATCGCCAGTATTCTGTGTATTCAGATCCTGAGCCTTGGAGGGTGGGCCACTGTGTGATTACGTCACTAACCTATTTTGTAGGAACTTTAATAAGTATATGACATTTCAGGACACAGGCACGCTCCCTCTCGCACACATATACAACATGTATGTAATGACAATGAGGACATGGCAGTCAGTTCACTTTTACTGATTCTGTCTTAATCTTTTTGATTGATTTTGTCAGTGAGGGGAAAAAAAGCCACATAACTGAAATAATAAATAACCTATCAAATCATTTGTGTTGATGAATCTTGTGACAGAACCTTTCACTGTATTTTGTCAGAACAGAATTTGAAACAGCTGTAACTTGCAGCCCTGACAAGTTTTCACAATTAAAAATTCAGGATGTGCATCGGGCTTTCGGTGCTGAGTTCAGTGGTTACATCATATCCTGCTCCGTGGCAGGGACTGGCAAGGAGGCTGTGTTATTTCACTCTGGATGGCTGAAAAAATGTCACATCCTGGGACCCACCCGCACCAGCCAGTTTGACAGTGGAGATGTAGTTTATAGGACTGCTAACATCCCAGTCTCCAAGACTGGACTGATTGAGGGGGAACTGGGAAGAAAGCTCTGGTATGGTCCAGAGTTGTTTTAGGGAATTAAAGTGAATAAATAAATAAATGGAAAAAAAAGACTTTGAGGTTCTTAACTCAGTCGGGTAGGCTCTTCTTCTCTGTGGGACTTTTAACGCCTAGCCTCCCAGAGAGCCATCAGGTGTTGAAGCCAAAACCTCTGACACCAACATTACATGAAGCTACACAGGCTTTAAGCTGCCACTTCTGGCTCAAGAATATTCCAGGCAATGGCAAGTGAGCTTGAAGGAACACATACCTTCAGTCTAGTAGCCAACTAAGCACTCCCAGGATGCCAATTATTTTTTCACACTTAATGCCTAAATCTAAAGTTATTCAGGTACCAGTCCTGCAGGAAGATTAACCTGAGCACTGCCGGGCCAAGACCTTCGTTTTCTCCATGGGAGCAAGTCCTTACCTTCAGGAGCCTTGCTGAACACCCACACCCTTGCTCTATGGTCAGCCTCAATAGCCCTTCATCTTCTTGCTCCAGCTGGCACAGCTTGTTCCTGCAGACAGTCCTCCTATGGCTCCCTCTTGGAGCTTTTCTCACACCAGGACTGAAAATAAAGCAGCTACTGCCATCTGGGATTGGCTTGGTTTACTCCATGCTGGTATCTTAAATGTGTCTTTGCTGTTCTTTTCTTTTGATTTTGTTGTTGTTTGTTTGCTTGGGAGTTTTTGAGGCAGGATGTCAGACTGACTTAGAACTCGCCGGCTCGCTTAGGCTGGCCTCAAACTTATAGCAACTGTACTTTCTACAACTTCCAAGGGCTTGGAATTATAGATGCTCGTCATCTAGACTGGCTTAAATGTGTTTTTAAACAAAGATTAGGCACTCTTAGCTGGTAGTGTAGCCCAGCTTCACAAGTACGCATGAACCCTGAACCTCATAAACTGGACTCATACCTCTAATCCCAATGCTGGGAGGCAGAAGCAGGAATATCCGAAGTTTAATGTCATCAAGAGTAGCCTGGATACATGGCCTGTTGTCTCAAAAAAGAATTACATCTTCTTTCCCTAATTTCAGTTTCCAGATGCTTTGGGGACCCTCTTTTCCGAGTCCAATGTTAATCCATTTGTTTCCAACCCTTTCCAGCCCACAAGCTCCCATCTCTGGGCTGCTTTGCTGTCTGGGGGCAGTCAGAGGGTGTCTCTCCCACCACGAAGCCTCTGTACAGTTGGACCCATGGGGATCATTGGGACTTTGGGCAGTGAGGCACTATTGATGCCCTGTAGACAGGAGCCATACTGCTGTTAAATGTGGCCTCTGTAGTAGGAATTGACTTTAAAAAATGTTAGTACTTTGACAATTGCAGACATAACAAGTGTGTTAGATTGTATTAGATTGTATTGCCCACATCTCCTCTAGGGTATGCATGCCCATATCCTTTAGTATCTCCTTCCCTTCCCCCCAAACCTCTTTTTCTACCTACACTCCCAGTGACTATTCTGTTTGGTAACATACCCCCAGATACATACACACCGGCAACCATTCATAACCTTTAGTTCTTCAACAGAGATGTGGCCAAGTCTTCTGCAGGAATCCATGGCGACTGTGTGCTCATGGTTTCAACAGCAATGTCAGATCTGCATGGCAGCAGCAGTCCATGACTCTCTTCCCAATCTTCCAGTCTTGGTTTGCTCCCACCCTTCTTCTGCAAATGTTCTTTGGGCCTTGGGTATGAATGACAAACAACCCACTGCAGACTGAGGGCTCACGTTTGTTCTTCATACATTGGCCTTGTAGGAATCTGTGCAATGCTGTTGCCTTCTACTAAGAGGAGCTTCTCTGCCCCAGGCTGAGAGCAGCGTGAGTCTATGGGAGTCACAGAAACAATTAGAAGACAGTTTAACCACATGTTCATTTAGGGAAACAACGGTTGTGTGACTCTCTGCTGGCCCATGCACTCCCCTGGCCATCTGCTTTTGACCAGGTTTAAACTTACCAGCTATGTATTCCCTCCTGAGAAGAAGGGTATCCAATCCCAAAGAAGTCAGTTACCCAGAAACATCCAATCACAAAGCAGTCAGTTACCCTCAAAATAGTCCAGTTGAAATTTCACCAGTGGGCATATCTTGCCCAGAGCAGCGGGTAGGTATTGTGGCACACATGGTTGAGACAGTTGTGAGTTTTCTCCCTCAGCAGCTTGCATATCACCTTCCTGCACTAGGAGAGCAGACTTTCCAGCTGTGTTCCAACTTAATTTCTCTGTGCTCTCTAATCAGAGTCTGTGTTGTCTTTGGCAGCACAGCTTGCCCATCTAGGGCCGGAGGGCACCCAAGAGCAACGCAGCAGCTTGCATTTAAAAAAATAAAGATTTTTGTTTTTACTTATTTATTTGTGTGTGTGCATGGACATACATGTATGTGTGCACATGCACATGCAAGAGGGAGGAGTGTTTTTTGTGTGTCTGTCTGTGTGTGTGTGTGTGTGTGTTTGAGATGTATGTGAGTGTATGTGCCATACATGCCTGTGGAGGTCAGAAGAGAGTATTAAATTATTAAATGCCCTGAAGCTGGAGTTAACAGGCAGTTGAGAGTTAACTCAATCTGATTGTCAGGAACTGAACTCAGGTCTTCTGGAAGACCAGCAAACGTTCTTAACTTCTCAGCCATCTCTTCACCCCACTAGTCTGCATTGTGTGTGGGGGGGTGGGCTCTAAGACCTCTCTCAACAATTACTCATAGGGAGGTATCTCACACCTGGTTCTTGGGCTCTTGTTTAAAAGCCTATGACTTCTGGGAGCAGCAGCATCTAACAATGAAAGGTTATCTGGAAGGAGTGAATCTCTATGTATGTAGTCGGAATCAATATGAATTTAAGTAATTCTGCCTGCCTAGCAGCTGCCTTTATGGCCAGTACAGCTTTGGCTCCTCATAAAACCAGGCTTACTGTGGGCAGCTATAACTCCCCATCTGAGTTCAGGGTTCTCTGTATACCACCATCATATACCAATGCGGCCTTTACTCTTGCCTTCGCAGTGCCTACCCCTTATCATATCGTTGCTGCCTTGCTACCGGATTCTGTGCTCCTTGCTTACTGTGGTATCTGGAGCCTTTAGCACAGCTCCTGACATGAGAGGAGCAATGTTTCCATGTGTTAATACATGCATACATGTATGGCCGTAATGGGAAGAAGGGAAACAGATTAAACGTAATAAAAAGAATGTTCAGTGCTCCAAGAAAAATATGATTGTATCCTTGGAACTAGGGACACCCCAAGCAGTTAAAGCTAGGCCTCTCTGGACACCCCAACCAGTGACCGGAAGTGGTGTCCATGGGTGCAAAGACCGCTGCCATTAATACAGGCCCAATGCAAGCTCCCTGCCCTCACTGAAGGGGCCGTCTTTCACTGGTTACTTTTTAAACTGTTGTGACAAAGGCAATCTGAGGAATGATGAGTTTAGTTTGACTCACAGTTTGAGAGGCAGTCTGTCATGGAAGGAAAGGCATGGTACAGAAGTTAAGCAGCTGGTCACATTTCTTTCCTCAGCAAGGAAGCAGAGAGGGATGAATGGTGGAGCTCAGCCAACTGTCTCCTGCCCGTGTTTAGTGTGGGTGTTCCCATCTCAACTAACACAACCTAGAAAGTCCTTGGCATCCAGAAAGCCGAAGTTTTATCTCCTAAGCAATTCTAGTCCCGGCCAAGTTGACATTCAGTGTTAGCCATCACATCTTATTATCTGAGTTCTGTCAGGTTACTACTGGCCAAGTACAGCTGTCAAAACATCATCCTTAGCAACAGAGCAACGAGGTGGATCATTTATCCCAACGTGCTCAGGCTCTTACTTATCCTCTGTAACTTTAAAATCACTGGGGCAATGTATGCGGAAGTAAAGCACGTTATTTCAACACCTGATCCACTCACTTTAACATATGGCTTACATCTTAAATGTGTTTTTAAAGGATTAGATGTTCTCAATTTGATAGGATTATAATTTACCCTATTTAAGGGTTTCACAGTTGAATGCAGGCATGTAATTTTTGTGGAAACAGATGCAGTGTGATCTATGATACCCCAAAACCGTCCTGCTGTCTCGCCTACTGACAGTCCCCCCCCACCCCGGGAAAAATTGGAAATATTAAAACACAAGAAGGCCATTCCACCTCTACCAACTCAATTCATTTATTTTTTTTTCTGGCAATAGATTCGAAAATTTCTTTCTAATGTCAATAATTTTTGAGGATTCTGAATTTTATGCTAAGTATACTTTTAATATTCAGTTTGGTGAAAATAAAAACATAATGGTAAAAGCTATAAACCCTGAAATTCTCTAAAATAGTCTGTTAGTCACCATAGTATCTACATGGATACGAACGGCCCATGCAAATGTAAGCGCGGTGTTATTTATTCATATTATCAACAGTGTTTGTGGTAGGAATACACTCATTCGGTTGCCTGATAACCTCCACCATGATCCACTGTTTGTTTTTGTTGTGTGTATACTTAGTAATTGGACTTCTCAGACGTACATCCAATATTTAGAGTAGGAAGTGGGATAACTAAACAGGGAGAGTCTTAGCCAAGATATTAATAATCACAATAACATACACACTTCACAAGAGACTCCCCGGGGCTGGAGATGTTCTAAGGGCTCCCGTGGATGTCCCTGCAATACAGTAAAGCTGCCTTTGGATCACAACAGAAACAGCTGATGGTTAGATGCAGTCTGTAATGAGACAAGGTTTCTGAGAGGCCTGATGTGCACTTAACTCCCTCTACCCCTTGACTACAGCCACTCAATCCTAAACAGCCAGCAAGACCATTTGGTTTGGCCCCACTTTTATTAAGTGTGATAAATGCAAAAATCCAGTCAGCGTCTACTTTACTGCAGATCAGGCTAGCCTGCCAATCCCAAGATGCTTTTCTCTTACTCAAATCACACGTTAGCCTAAGGACATTCACTTACGACATATGTTCATAACGTCTCAATCAGCTTGGCTTTGGCATTGAAAAAAAAAAAACCAACAAGACCAAACCTTCATTTTAAGAGCTGTCTCCACCTCACCTAGTTCCAAAGAGGACAAGTACAGTATTTATGAGGCCATAACCCTGAGAACTTCCCTAAGAGCTAAGCTAACTCATGACGTGTTTTCCTTTGCATGGTCCACGTCGGAACACTGCTATTGTGTTGCTTCGTGTGTGGTTAATTTACGTGCATCTGTGAGCCTTCCTAGCTGTTCAATTTTTAAAGGCATCTTTAATGAGTCATAGGAAACATCTGCTGAACCAAGACCAGATTGTTTAGCTTGTGCTGACTCTGAACTTCTGAATCATCAGCTCACCTCCTTATCAATCTCATAGACCTGCAACCTTCTGGTCATGATGTCAAGCTCTTTCCTGCTCCCAGCCTTCTATAAACAAGTCTGCTTTTGCCGGTGTCCCCAAAGGAAGGCTCCTTTGTCTTGAAGGCTTCTCTCTTTGCTGGTGGACTTCTTCACATAGTCATCTTCCAAGATACATAGTGGCAATTTGATAGCAGCCACCTGCTCAGATGACCAAGTTTGTTGGTTCCCACTCTACGTTCTATATAATTAGGTCATACAGCATGTCTCAGGGAGGGCTCTGAACTACCCTCTTATTGCTCATATTGATCCATAATTAGATCTTCCTGCTAATATAACAATTAATACTAATCTGTCACACATTGCAACACAGACTCTTGCCAAGACTATCTTGGTGTAACAGACACTCAATAAATTTTATTGAAAGACTGAATGAATTAACATATGGTCCTGGATGGAAAGCCAAAGGCTCAGCTCTTTCCTGCCACCACAATATTGGAAGGCTTGATGGTGAACATCAGTTGTCAACTTTATGGGATCTAGAATTACCTAGGAGACAAATGTCTGGGCAAGCCAGAGAAGGCATTTTGATTGGATTAACTGTTCTAATTAGGCTAATTAACCTAAATGTGGGTGGTGCCAGCCTGTGGGCTGCGGTTCTGGATGGAATAAAAAGGACAGAGTGGGCTGAGCATCAGCTTTCATTGCCCTCTGCTTCCTGGCTGCAGATGCAGTGCAGCCGCTACCTCATGCTCCTGCCACTGGGCCTGTGTGATGGGTGCCCGCAAACCGTAAGCCAAAATAAACATTCCCTACATTACTTTTGTTTGATATTTTGTCACGGTGAGGAGAGTTCCACACCGTCTGTCACTGCCTGCTGCAGCATCCTAGTGTGAAGCCAGCCTGTATCAAGAGGTATGTTTCTGCACACACTGCACATTGGTTCCTTTTCTGTTGCCGTGATAAAATCCACTCCAAGAGCAGCTTACAGAAGAGAGTTATTTTGACTTACAGTTCCAGAGGGCTGGAGATTCCATCATGGCAGCGGGGTATAGCTGCAAGTGACAGGAGCGGGCAGCACTTTCTAACTGTCCCATAGCAGCGGCAACCCTGAGAACTGAGGATTCAAATGTATGAGAAGCCGATGGGGCACATTTCGTATTCAAACTACCTCACCCCGCGTTGTGACAGATATGTTGCTAATCTCTTTGTCTGAAGTAGATTTAGGATACAAAGGAAAATCAAAGCCAGGCTCTGATGCTATTCGTGTTGTAATCTTTGCTTTCAAGTCAGACCACCACTTCATGATTGTTATCTTCTCTACATGTTATCTTCCCATGTCTAAGCTGAGTCAGTCCCCCCACACACACACACTCACACAGAGACACTCATACACACACACTCATGCACACACTTATACAAAGACTTGTGCGAACACACAGACACATAATCACACACATATACATTCACATTCATACACACAGACAGATAGACACACACACAAGACACACACACACACACACACACACACACACAAATAAATAGATGCTGCCTAAATTTTAATGGAGTTATGCCCCAAGAGAACATCATAAACCCATAATATTATCAGTCAAAATTAATTGAAGCTGGGTGATTAAGAACATCATTTAGCAATACAATGTAGAGTATGCACTCATGGTCACATGGCACACTTGGGAGCTGTTGTTCCCTTTGCCCAGCATCAAGGGACAGTATTGTTTGTTCTACATACTACTACATAAAAAAATAAAGATACAAAACGTGGGTCTTCTGCTCATATCATTTTTGCCTCATCAGGAAGTTAAGAAATTACAAGCTCAACTGTAATAAATTGTGTGTGTGCTCTCTAAGCTGTGTGTGCTCTCTAGTTGTGTGTACTCTCCAAGTTGTGTGTGTACTCTCTAGTTGTGTGTGCTCTCTAAGTTGTGTGTGTATTCTCTAGTTGTGTGTGCTCTCTAGTTGTGTGTGTGCTCTCTAAGTTGTTTGTATGCTCTCTAAGTTGTGTGTGTGTACTCTCTAAGTTGTGTGTGCTCTCTAGTTTTGTTTGTGCTAAGTTGTGTGTGTGTTCTCTAAGTTGTGTATGTGCTCTCTCAGTTGTGTGTGTGCTCTCTAGTTGTGTTTGTATTCTCTAAGTTGTATGTGTGCTCTCTAGTTGTGTGTGTGTGCTCTCTAAGTAGTGTATGTGCTCTCTAAGTTGAGTGTGTGTACTCTCTAAGTTGTGTGTGCTCTCTAGGTTGTATGTGTGTACTCGCTAAGTTGTGTGTGCTCTCTAGGTTGTATGTGTGTATTCTCTAACTTGTCTATGTGCTTTCTTTCTCTGTTTTTCATTCTTTCTGTGTACTTATCCCTCTCTAATGAAAATCATATGAGACTTGCAAAATAATCTGTCAAACTCTATAAATCCAAATATAAAAATTATTCTATAGTTTTAGATTTTAAATTATTCTAAATTATTTACTATTTCTGTGTATATTTGCACATGTAACGTGTATGTAGTGTTTGCCCTGAGAACTATCTTGTTGACTCCTAAAGAGTTAATAGTAACACACTAGAATTATGATTGAGGAGTCTGGGCAAGGGCAACAACAAGGGATTAGAGTAGCTGGGGGTGGGAGAGCTGAGGGGGAAGAATCACAGACATGCTTTGTTTGAGAGCACCACAATGATGTCGCTCTTAGGATTTTATTGCTGTGAAGAGACACCATGACCAAGGCAACTCTTGGTCAAACATTTAATTTGGATTTGCTTACAGTTAGTTTCAGAGGTTCAGCTCATTATCATCATGGTGGACAGCATGACATCATCCAGGCAGACTTGGTGCGAGAGGATCTTAGAGTTCTACATCTTGATCCCAAGGGAGCCAGAAGAAGACTGTCTTTGGTAGGCATTCAGGAGGAGGGTTTCTCTTACTCTGGGTAGAGCTTAAGCATAGGACCCACCCCAACAGTGACACACTTTCTCCAACAAGGTCACAATTCCTAATAATGCCACTTCCCATAGGTTGAGCATATTCAAACACCACAATATCTAACCTTGTATGCTAATTTCAAAAATTAAAAAAAAAATTAAAAATAATAAAATGATCCTCACTGTACTTCAGTGGGTGTTGGTATTAAAGAGTTTAAAATACTCATGTTGTATACTGTAGGAAAACCCCTGACTGCATGAAAATGGGGAAGGAACTTATATTCATGCTTGAGCTGAGCTGAGCTTTTTGTACAGCTGGGCAACATTCTTGTTGTTTTGTTCATTGATTCATTCATTTGTTTGTTTTTCTAAATCAGATTCTCACATAGTCTGAGCTCTCTTGGGACTGAGGACAACCCTGAGTGACTGATCCTCTTGCGTTTGGATCCCAAGCACAAAGCCAGGGTTTGTGGATACTGGGTAGGGACACTAACAATTGAGCTACCACTCCCATCACCACATATGGATTTTGCAATGTTGGGAATTTAACCCAGGGCCTTTCACATGCTAAGCAAATACTCTACCAGTTGATATATCCTCTGTCCAGAGCTTTACCCCTTTTACTTTATTAACAATACCATTAAGCTATATTGTGCATTCAGTCAGCCTAAAATGGCACCATACCTGGAAATTTTTTTTTTGCATTTTATATACTAATTGATACCTTTCACCAGCACATAAAATGTATGCCTTCCAAAAATAATTCAGCAACTTGTGATTAGCAGACCAAATTAATGTCTCTCTCTATATATAGACATTTTTACAATATATTTTATTTTATTACAATCCAGCTAAGGTTAAACTGAGCAAATCTTTGTATACCTGACAATAAAATAGTCCCTGGTCCTCTTCTAGCTAATGTTAAAGAAATAAGATTGGGGCTGGAGGGATGGCTCAGTAGTTAAGAGCACTGGCTGCTCTTCCAGAGAACCCAGGTTTCATTCCTGGCCCTCACATGGTGGCTCACAACTGTCTCTAACTCCAGTTCCCAGGGATATGATGCCTTCTTCTGACTTTCACAGGCACCTGGCACACACGTGGCGTACATACATGTGTACCAGCAAAATTCCCATATACATGAAATAAAATCAGTCTTATAAAAAATAAGCCAAAGTCTGGCTTGGGCAAAGAGCTTTCAGAATTCCTCAGGGTCTTTAGCTATCTCAGATGTAACAGAATGCAAAATTTTCTATGTAGAATTCCAGGGCAATTAAAACTCTTAATAATTATCTTTCCCCATGGTTTTGCCTTTATTGGTTGGCAATTAATGATTTGACTTTTGACCAATGTACAAAAAAAAAAAAAAAAAAGAAAAAGAAAAAAAAAAAAAAAAAAAAAAAAGAAAAGAAAAAAAAAACCTTCTTTCTCAGAAAACTTGTGGTAACAGATTCAGCTTCCCAGCTCTAAGATGCCGTGGGTGGGAATTGACCCTGATTGACCCTGACAGTCACAGATGTAATGTCTGTGTGTAACACCTACAGGAAACTTCATTCTAGTAAGAAGCACGTGGAAGCTATGCATTCTCTTTATCCAGGGATGGGTCCTGTGGATTTTCCCACAGTGACCTGTCCATCTACCATCAGCTCAGCAGAGGGGTGAGGGTAGACACAGCCCAGGCGATGGCAGTGACTATGGTACTAGAATCCCATGCTGGCTTCCCCCAGCCTCCTCCATCCATTTGATTTCTGTGGAATAGATTCAGATGTGACATCCAAGGCACAGAAGAGATGCAGACTCGATTATGGAGTGAAGTGGTGCACACCCAAGGAATAGAGAAGCTGTGATCCCACGGGCCTCGGAGGAAAACACTCTTGGAAGAAAAAGTGGCCAAAGGCTAATGGGACCACACAGAGGAAGACATCTTTAAGCAATTGTATTTGTTTGCTTGTTTATATGTATGGCTGTTTGTCTGTGTGTGTGTGACTGTATGTGATGTGCATGCAGCCTGAGGAGGTTGGAAGAGAGAGCTGGCTCCCCTGGAATCACAATTGTTAGCCAACATGTGAGCGCTAAGAATGACACTCATGTCCTCTGAAAGAACAGCAAAGGCTTTTAACTGCCGAGCCATCTTCCCAGCCCCAGAGAAAGACACTAAACAGAGAGACCCTTTTACCACACATCTTTATGTAGTTTTTCTTTTATGTTTGTGTTTTTGTCCATGGGTCATGGAGTCCAGGCCTGGCCCCAAACTGGTATGTACCCTAGAATGACCTAGAACTTCTAATCCTTTGACCTCCACCTCCCTAGTAATAGGATTACAAGAACACACTTAGCTATATGTGGTGCTGAAGATCACATCCAGGGTTTGCGCATGCTGGGTAAGATGATTTCCAATTGGTCCCCACTTGGATTGACTTTCTTAGGGCAGGGGACAATGCTGTGCCTTTGTTCTTAAGGGAAAGTCTCTGGTTAGATAGTAATCTTACGCTATAAGTTTAGAACGTTACCTCTCCACCAAGGGCCAGAGATATCGACTCTGTAGATCTGTACGCCATCCATAGGTCAGGAGTCAATGTCCTGCATTTCCAACACGTGGTGCTGAGAGTTGATGATTTCCAGGAAGGGTCCGGTCTCCCTGTCCTTTAACCCTGCTGTCACTAGGACTCTCATGGTGACCTCACCAATCTAACAGCTCTCTAGAGAGGTAAAAGAAGCCATGAAGCTAGGCTATAGAGTGGCTCAGAATGTCTCAAATGTCCCCTCCCTCTTTAAGACACTCATTTCCTGCATGACAGCATTTTCTTGGGTTAGGCTTCTGGTAAGTATGCGTGGCTTTTCACTGCAGAAAAGTCAGCGATTGTAAAATATTCTTTTTTTTTAAATCTCTCTGAAGAGTAAAAGCCAAGACACAGGAAGGCTAGAAGCTGGTTTCTGGAACGTTTAACCTCTCACAGTATAGACAGGCATTGTCTAGTAGCCCCGAGGCAGATGCTCACTAGCTCTGGCTCTAGGAAAACACACAAAAGATGAAGCCCTACTTTGAATAATTAGCACAGTCTTTAGGACTAATGAAAAGATTATTAAAGTTAAACATCAGCTTACACAAAGCAAGATTTTCTTCTAAAACAGAGTGGAGACATGTCATTGTCCAGTGAGGCAGTTATTTTTAAACTAAAGACAATTAAGATGCTGGGCTGCGGGCGATAACACCCACAGAAACCAACATAGATTTCTTCTGTGCCCCCGACAGTCCTCCCGGGGATGAGGATACGGTAGAAACTGACCAGAGTTTCCTACCTGCACTGACACAGCGCAGACCCCATAAAGGTTAGGCTCACTGTGTGGACTGAGGGTCTCTGGTGCTCATGCGACCTTCCCAGGGCTTCGTCAACCCTCTGATTCACACCCAGCAGCCAACAGCAAGGTGTGCCTGCCAACAAAGGAAACCTGGAAGTGAGCCAGCCTGTTGGTGCAAAAATGATGCCTGCCTCAGCATGGCCCACCAGGCCAGGCATTTATGGGAAATGCCTGGCACCAGGACTCACATGCAGCTTCTTCTCGGGTGAGGAAGAGGGTGGACTGGAAGTAAGTCTCAGACAATCCATCAAATAGACAGAGATGTTGTCATAGTATCTTTGGAGATGGTGTGGCTCCATAGTCAAAAGCATGCAAGCTTTTCCTGGTGGGACACGAACAGGTGTTTACCTGTTACCCCAGATAGATTAACCACGGTACCAATTGCATCCAAGTTTATCTCAGCATGCATGAAGGGTTGCTTTTAGGATCATGGATGACACTAAACTAGCTTCATGCCCAGAAAGTCCTACCCTTCATGGATGGTGTCCTCATAAAAGCAGCATCATGGAGCACTGCTTTTCAATTAAATTTTCACTAATCAATCTCTCAAGATCAATTGTAGCCAAGAGGAGATGGGGCAGAGAACAAGCCGGAATCTTCCCTCCCTCCGCCAGGAAGTGTCAGGAGTTCTGTTACCATTACTGTAGTCCTAGCTATCCCTGTAATATGCTGCTCAATCAGTTGCCATAGCTACTGGGCCAAGGAAATATCTGCTCCAAAGTGGCATGGGATGATTGTGTTATCCCCAGAGAAAAGGCCGTTCTACAACCAAGAAAGGCAGAGGGGTGAGCAGTGTTGGCTAACGCAAGCCACAGGCAGGGTTCTGATGGACATGTCAGGTGTGATAGGCTGTTAATCGGGGACCTCTCAGTTCTGCTCTCACACAGAGCTGAAGGAGGCCCTGTATGCTCAGCGTTCCCTCAGCATAGCAGAAATTATGACCCCATTGAGCAAGTAGCTGGAACCAGAAGCTTCTCCTGCTGTGTGCCTTTTTCCTTCAGGCATACCGTGACCATCCCGTTGCTTCACAGAACAGAGATAGCATTGACCTTGTAGTCATGGCAACACAATAAGCAGAACAATACAGTGACAGCTAGGTCTAGTGTTACCGGGAGAAGTAACACTCCCCAGTAGAAAGGGAAGGCAGATCACTGGTCCCTCTCCTGGGATTCACCCATCACTCCCTGCTGCCCTCTAGCTGCATGTGGTCTTGGAGTGTGCTTAGTGTGCAAGACTGACTGGGGGAAGAGTTCTATGATGCTGCTATGGTAGGGTTCGACCTGTGCTGAAGTGGGGCTTTTCTGTGAGTTACACTTGCTGCTGCAAGAAACCTCAATACACTCATGGGTTCAGCACAGTCGACTTGAGCAGAGTCTCTTCTTTGGTTTGACATTGGAGACCTGCCCATGGCAAATAGATATCAGTTCATATCTCCCCAGGAAAAGTAATAGAACACTTCCAAATGGAAGATGGACTTCAGTCCAAAAAAGCAGTTCTGTGAAAAGTAGAAGAAGGTTGACAAAAGAGAGGGGACAGGGGATAGGTTTGTGTGTCTCCTTGCCCTCCCGAGCCTGCTTGCCTGGGAGCATCACTCCGTGAGCTCAGTTTAGGTTTTAAGGACATTCAGCTATTTGACACATAACACAGGTTAGTTTAGTGTCACATCACCAAGAATAGAAACACTTTTTTGAAGGGACTTTTCAGAGCAAGAATATGAGCATGTTTTTGGCAGAAACCGGTCACCTGAAATAAAACATCATCTAGGCCCCAAACACCCTTGTGTCGGGGAGATGAGAGCAAACCAGGCAGAAGCAGGAAGGAAATGCTCTGCTCATTAACACCCACATTCACACACACACACAAACACACACACACATACACACTCACACTCACACACACACACTGACACACTCAAACTCACACGCAGTCACACACATACATGCACACTCCCACCCCATATCATACACACACACATACACATAGATGCACACACACACATGCACACACACATACACACTCACACACACTCTCACACACATGCACACACACCCCCACACTCACACTCACACACACACATACATGCACCTCCCCCACACACTCACACTCACACACATACACATACCCCCACACTCCCACACACACACACATACACACACCCCCACACTCCCACACACACACACATACACACACCCCCACACTCCCACACACACATACATACACACACACACTCACACACACAAACTCATACACAGTCACACACATACATGCACACTCCCACACACACATACACCCACCCCCCCCACACACACATGCTCACACACAGGAATATCATGGTTACAGGTGCTTGGCAGGCCATGTGTGTCTACCAAATCCCTGCTGCTTTGCTTGACGTCCAGCTCTACAAATCACAGCTCATGGGAAGACAGGGGTCATGGCGCACTGTGCTCCTGAGATAGTCAGGCCTGTCCTGAGCCTCCAGTAAGGAAAGCCACCGGTTCAGACCCAACAGGATTGCTAGCACAGCTGCTCCATGTCTAACTGGAAAGCTTAGCAGGTTCCTGACTCACAGGAAAGCCAGGCCAGTTCCATGCTTGGTCGTGACCTGAAGTACTGGTTCCACCCTCGCCAGGAAAGCCTGGACTCAAATCAGAGACCCCGGGCTTAGATTTCATTTGGAGTTTTGGGATTGTTGAACCAGAGCAGATTTTCCTCTCTGCACTTCTCTGAGTGTGTGTGTGTGAGAGTGAGTGTGTGAGAGTGAGTGTGTGTGTGTGTGAGTGAGTGTGTGTGTGAGTGTGTGTGTGAGTGAGTGTGTGTGTGTGTGTGAGTGTGTGTGTGTGAGAGTGAGTGTGTGTGTGTGAGTATGTGAGTGTGTGTGAGTGTGTGTGTGAGTGAGTGTGTGTGTGTGTGAGTGTGTGTGTGAGTGAGTGAGTGTGTGAGTGTGTGTGTGAGTGAGTGTGTGTGTGAGTGTGTGTGTGTGTGTGTGAGTATGTGAGTGTGTGTGAGTATGTGAGTGTGTGTGAGTGTGTGTGTGAGTGAGTGTGTGTGTGTGTGTGAGTGAGTGTGTGAGTGTGTGTGTGTGAGTGTGTGAGTGTGTGTGAGTGTGTGTGTGAGTGAGTGTGTGTGTGTGAGTGAGTGTGTGTGTGTGAGTGTGAGTGTGTGTGTGTGAGTGAGTGTGAGTGTGTGTGTGTGAGTGAGTGTGTGTGTGTGAGTGTGAGTGTGTGTGTGTGAGTGTGTGTGTGTGTGAGTGTGTATGTGTTGCTCTCTACCTTACTTATTGAAACAGGCTCTCATACTTGAAGCTCACTAGTTCAGCTGCACTGGGTGGCCAGGACCTGTCTTATCTCTGCCTCCCTACCACAGAGATTACAGGTGTGAGCTCCGATTCACAGATCTTCACTTGGGTGCTTGGACCAAACCCAAGTCTTCGTGTTTACACAGCACAGACCTTACCAACTTCGTCACTTCCCTTGCTGGTGTGACTTTCTCTTGAAGAAGAGCCATTAAGAACTTTCTTATCGTGAAATCCAATGACCCTGCTGATTTTTCGTGGAGAAGGTGACACTCTTCCCAACATTCAGGTTTCTGTTTCCTACAAGGCAGCAAATCCATTCTTTCCCAGATCCTAAGTGACAGCCACCATAGAGGGCCCCCACACCCCCCTGTGGCTCCAGCTACTCACCAAGCAGACCGGCATCTCTAGCTCTGGTCCTGTTTTTTGATTCCATCCATCCCTGAGTTCCAAGTGCAAACTGTCTGAGTCCACATGTGTGGTCCACACAGCTCTAAACACGATGTCTCATGTGGCTGAGGGCACAATATTAGCTAAGTGATGGTGACTGAATGGATAACTGGGCAAATATGTGAACCAGGTTCGGGACACAGCAGTCATTTGGTGACTTGCAGATGCGATCTGAGCCCTCGCTAGGTGAGTCAGAAGATGGGAGAGACTCCACAGAGACATGGGTCATAGTGCTGTTGTGAGGAATGAGGGTGAATGAGGAATGAATGAATGAATCTCTCAAACTGCAGTGAAAATCCCTCTAGTCACTGTCTAGTGGCCTCCCAAGAGGAAGTGTGTAGGTTCACAGGGGAGTCCGTCAACATACACTGACAGTCTGAGTGTATCAGCCACCCACGGAGCTATTACTGCCTTTCACTCCTGTCTTCTCTTTTCAGATATCTCTCCTTAGTGAAATAGAATGGACAGGAGCAGCCTTTCTGTGGGTGATACATTGAGGAGACCCAGCTCTGCCCTGTGGCTTCATGTCCTTTCCGAAGATGTTACCCCAATGCCACAGTGAAGGGCATGTGTCTGGCTCTGTGCTCTGATGGGCACCTCCAGCGTTTTCTTTCAGGGTCTTCTCAGACACCTTAGAGGCAGACACTACTCCACTGAGGATATGGAGGGGTCTGAATAAAGTTAAGATACCTGGCTTTAGGGACAGGGAAAAGCTGGGTTTCTCAAAGATGTGGGGAAACCATTGTGACTTATGTCCCTGTGGAACTTCTCACATTCTGACTCATTTAGAGAGGGCTCAGACCACATCTGCAAGTCACCAAATGCCCGCTATATCCTTTTTAAAAGAAAATGAAACCTGTGATCTTGAGGAGCTCACAAAGAAAGCCCCAGAAAAGACACTGAGGCCTCCAGGGGGTTGGGGAGAAAGAGGCTTTCTAGGGAAAAGGCTCTACATACACAAACTGTACCAGTTCAGCATTCCACAGCCCTGCCCTTGAAGACGATCCCAGCTGCAGGGTTTTGACCGCAGTGTTTCAGATTTAGTTATCAGACTTGGCTGTCATTCTAACGCTCATACTATACATATAATTTCCATTCAAATTCAAAATCTTTCTGATTATTGTGTGAATGCAATGTTATTCAAGGATTTTTTTTTTCCTGAAAGAGCACCTATCTGACATGCATTTTTAATTTTATGTGCAATATGCAAATGTCATCACTGTAGTTGTTAACCGCAGTGCAGGATTGCAATTAACTATGGAGCTGTGCATTTTAGTTATATGCTAATGCTAATGAGATTTTCATAAAGCAACTCCAATTACCAGCCCTATTTTTTAGCTGCAAGAGCTATTGCAAAGCAAAGGTGTTGCCTTCCTTTGGAATAAATTACCCTTTGTCCTTGGCTCTCTCATCATACTCAATCATCATAAAAAGTAACTCCTGCTTCTCTCAGTATTTTATGCTGCCTTGCTCTCCGATAGGATATTAATGGAGACTGTGGGCAAGCCTGTTTAGAAACCAATTTGCCCTGTGCAAGCATTGTGGAAAGTTTCTCCTGTTGTTCACTGCCCCAGCAGAAGAGCAGAGCTTCCAGTGGCCCAAGTAAACAGGAGCTGCAGGAGACTGAAACTCAGACACTGAGCTAGCAAAATAAACCACAAGAGAGCACCAGGCGGTGCAGCCTTGGACTGAAGATGCCAGGCTGGGAATGGGCCATTAAGCTCGGATTTATGGTCAGACACATCACTGGTGGAGAACAACTACTTTAGAAAGATACAGTCTGTCATCCATTTAAAAGATGGTCCTGTGGTATTAGGTCAGCAAGATGGCTCATCAGGTAAGGTGCTCACCCAGCAAGCCCAGTGACCTAAATCTAACTCCCTGATTCTATGGGGGAAAAGAGAGAACCAGCTCCCAAAAGTTATCTCTGTGTACCCACTCACTCACATCACCTCACACAAGACTTTAAGGGGGGATGGTAAGTGGTTTGGTCTGGGCATGTGGCTCAGTTGGCAAGAATGCTTGTTTAGCATTCGCAGGCGCTGGATTTGATCTCCAGCAGACCGTGCTGATGCTCAGCTACGTCCCTCTAACTATATCCGTTAGAGGACAGTGAGTTCAAAGTCAGTCTTAGTGAATTCAGTTCCGTACTTGAGATTCTAAAATTCAAGAGTTTTGTGAGCGGTGAACGGCTGAGCATGGCCACCTCCAAAGAGGGTGCAGTCAAGTTAGACAGAAATATGGTAGAAAGAATGACACCTATTATGATATATTTTTAGGGGGAAGCGCAAAGCAAAGAAAAATAATTAGACAAAAAGATAAATGGGATGATAAAATGCCACCGAAGGTGAGGAGATGCTTAAGCTGAGCCTTGTGGGGACTGAGTGTTTACTAGGATGGGTGAAAGGGGTGTCCCCGAGAACAGCATGGACAATATAGAGTCGGGATAAAACTGAGTGACAGTACCAGGAAGCACACCTTAGACCACCGTCAGGAGGAGTTCCTCATTGCTATTGTGTCTTAGGGTATTACTCCTGTGAGCAGACACTATGGTCAGGGAGATGCTTATAAAGGACATTTAACTGGGGCTGGCTTCCAGGTTCAGAGGTTCAGTCCATTATCAAGGTGGGAGGATGTCGGCCGGCACGGTGCAGGTAGAGCTGAGAGTTCTTCGTCTTCGTCTGAAGGCATTCAGGAATAGGGTCTTAAAGTCCCCGCCCACAGTGACACACCTACTCCAACAGGGCTACACCATCTAATAGTGCCGCTCCCTGGGCTGAGCATACACAAACCATAACGTATTGCATGAAGTATTTTTTGAGACAGTGTTTTTTGTACCCAAGGCTGGTCTTGAGCTTCTGATTCTTTGACCTGTACCTACCCAGTGTTGAGATTACCGGCACTCACCATTAAGCATGGGTGGATGGAATCCTGAGCTTTGTGTATGTTAGTCAACCACTCTCCTAAAGGAGCTATCCCCCGGCTGGAAGGTGGTGATTTAAAAACAAGGAGACATTTCTTCCACATCTGTCCTTTGGAGACAAAGTGGAAGGCTGGCAGGGTCGAAGAGGGGAGTAAGGAATACAGGTTCAGGTCTCTCTTTTTGGCTGCCTCTGGCAAGACCCCTTTCCTTTACGCAAAATTGATCTAGAGACAAGAGGCTTTTGCTTGATTTTGTTTTTCCTCATGCAGATGTTTTCTGTGTCCCTTTGGGAAGCAATGAAACAAGTACTCTTGTATTCTGAATATTTTCATTTAGGAAAAAGATCGAATAATAAAAACAAACTCATGAGGCTGTTGGTGTAGGAGATGAGGGTCTTTCCTACTCTTGGCTTCTAAACAAAGACAAGGAATGCACAGAAACCAAAATACCACATAGGAAAGCGAGAGAGATAAGGAAAGATTAAGATACCACATAAAGCAGACGGGAATTATTTGTGGGTGATAGTGACTACGGTGTCTTCTTCCACACCAACTGCCCGTCTACCAGGGAAGCAGTCAGGAGCTGGGGAAGGACATGGAACCTTCAGAGCCCAGGAAGTGGATAAAGTTCCCCTCATCGAAAGGATGGACAAATGGTTCGGCTTCTCAGGCTCACTTATTAACTGGGAGTACAAAGTACCCCACTGAGAGCAAAGGGGAGCAAGTTAGGACGATGGAAGTTTGGCCAAGGAGGCAGTAGACAAGACTTGGTGGTCAGATGACTTCAACAGAACCTCCAAGGGCCCAGCTGACGGTTGGCAGAGGAGGGGTGCAAGTATGCGCACGGAGAGCAATCTGGGAAGGTAGAGAGCTAGTCAGGGCAGTGGCACCATGCTGGCTAGTCAGAGAAAGGGATGGTTAGGCCCAGAGTGAGGCTGGGATGGAAGGCAGAGGGGGTTTGTGAGGTCACTGGATAAAGGCACGGTCAAAGCACCCAATGGTTGCTGTTTAGGTAAGTCACACAAAGGATCTAATACAGCTGCCACAGTCCTCTGTGGCTGTGCAGAAATGTGGAGAAAATATCATGGTGGGGTAGAGAGGGACACTCTCAGTGTCACAACAGCCATGGTGGGGTAGAGAGGGACACTCTCAGTGTCATGACAGCTTGTTCTCACCCTCTGGCTGCTTTTTTTTTTTTTTTTTTTTTTTTTTTTGCTGATCCAGCCTTCCTCCCCTCAGAGGCTATGTTCTGTGCTCATGAGTCCCATGCCATTAATAGGTGTGGGGTCAGCATGAGGAAGGCATCCAGTAAAGATTTCTCTCCCGGATAAGAACTGATAGATGAAGGGAGCTGGTCCTGGTGGTTCAATCCCAGTATCTGAAGGGGAGGGACTCAAGAATCCAAGTTCAAGGTTATCCTTGGTTGCATGAGATCCTGTCTCAAAGAAATAAACAAGCAGAAAGAGTAAAAGGACATTATAGATGAGAAAATTGTGCATCCTAATGTATAACATTGTACTAAGGTAAATAATAGCCCTGAGGCTTTGGGAAGAGGGTCTGTGCAGATATGACTAAACTTGAGGCTTTGAGTTGGGACATTCTCTTACATGGCCCAGGTAGGCACTAAAGCCATCTCAGTGTCTCTAACAGAGAGGAGAACTCATGGTCTAAAGACATTCGGGTACCCCCAGTGGAAAGACAAAGGGTGGTTAGAAAGATGCAGCCACAGCTCAGAAATGCTGAAACCACCAGAAACTGTGGGAGACAGAGACCAAAGGTTTCCTGCAGAACCTTCAGAGGGTGTAGTGCCCTGCCAACACCTTTATTTCACCTCAGGAACACCTACTTCAGCCTCTTGGAGAATAAGTCCCTGTTGATCTAAGTCCCAAGTCTGTGTTAGTCGTTACAGAGGCTATGGGAGATCAGATCTGACACAGCTGGGACAGAGGCAAGCCTGGAGTTACTGCAGCTGTCTTGTAACCAGGATGGAACAAGCCGGAGGATTAAATCCAACATCCTGGATGAAACAGAGCAAAAAGACCTGTTGAACTAGTCAATTATCACACAGCCCTTCCATTTACCACGTACTATAATAATAAATGTCCCTTTGTTAGGTCCTGGCAGTTGGACACTATGTGACTTACTGCCAAAGGCATTCTAATTGATAAAGCTTGTCCTAAAGGGTGGGAAACTTATGACTCAGAAGCAGCAGTGAAGACATTGGAGGGGACTTGACCCACTTTCCAAACACAAAGAGAACATCTACGGAGTGGCTTTCCTTTGACTGTGGAAATGATGTGAAAAGTGGTGGAGCTTGAGTTTTGTTAATTATGCAACAGGGTGCTCAGAGAGCTCAGGAAGAAGGGGAGGGAGGCAGCTTCTGGAAGGATTAGGTGAATCTGCACAGAGCGTTATTGTGATAAGATTGTACAATGCACGGATGGAGTGTGGAATAGGGAGGCTCATTCTTTGGACAGTGACCAAAGAAAATAGGTATGAAGTTTGATGGTTTAAACAGCCCCAAGGCTACCAGGAAAACCCTTTCACAGATGCCAGGCCTAAAGTGGTTTTCAATGTTAGTGCTCACACAGCAGTGTGGTGTTTGGTAAGCACGTCAGAATCCCAGTTCAGTAGATCTTGGTAGGACCCATAGTCTATGTGTACAATGGCTGTCTGGAGTAGGTTAGCTGCAGCTGAGTCACAGTCATGTTTGAGGTACAGCATCTAGAGCAGACACTTCCCGGATTTTTTGTTTGTTTGTTTTGTTTTGTTCTGCACCAAAATCTACAGTAAATATACATCTTTAATGTAAACCACATATAAATACCAAAATCTCTCTCTTTCACTTGCATAGGATCATATATACGGTTGTGGACCGCGCGCATGCACACACACACACACACACACACACACACACACACACCTGCACACATAGAGTAAAGTAGCCTGTGTGGAAGGGATTACACTATTGGAATGGGTACACGTGTCCTGTTAATCAGGTTCCAACAAGCAGGTGTCAGTCACACTGCCAGATATAAAGGGGCTAAGAAATGGAAGCTCCCATAGGCATTGGGAACACAGACTCCCCACATTAGACAGATAACATGTGCATTTATCTGGAACTAAGTTTAATAAAGTAACACTCTCAGGATTGCCAACATCATCCGATACTTTCCTGTTTTTCTGCTCCGTTCTGCCTTCTGGTTCAGGGCGCTTTGTACTCACTCTCTCATCGTTGGGAGCTGGATGCTCATGTGTTCATAGAAGGGACAAGTCCACGGTGTGAGGGACTCTGCCTTCTTTACTTGTTCAGCATCATGAATACACAAGGAGTAAATGACCAGTGTCTTGTTCTCTAAGAAAGCAGGAGGAAAGGTCAAAGGACTCTTCGTTACAGTAGAGACAGGGGGTGGCTGTCAAGAGTCTGGAGGTGAAACACATTACAAGGACCAAAGGATGAATAGCAGACGCTATGAACAAAGGGAGTCGGCTTTGCCCTTGGACATGACACACAATCTTCCCCAGCTGTGCCCATGTGGCCAGCCTGGAGACAGGAAATGGAGTGCCACATGTTCACTTAAGTTTTGCTTCACTGTCTTCTTGACAACAAATGAAGAGCTGTTAACCCAACAGCCAGTTAACTAGATAACTAGATAACTAGATAACTGGCTGTTGGGTTAATGTCTCTTGTCTTTATTTGTTGTCATGTAGCACAATACCAGAAACTGGATGATTTACTAAATACACAGATTCCTTCCTCACAGTTCAGCAGGCTTCGCCGGGGACTGTGTGGTGATGTGGGGATTGTGGGTGCAGATGCAGGTGGAGGTCCCTCAGCCCAAGGTCAGAGTAAGGTCAGTCAAAGGTAAGACTCCAGCCAATGGCAGCAGAAAGCCCTCTGATAAGGCTGGGTGTTCTCCTCAGGAGCTCTGGTGGCCCAGTCACCCCTTCAACACCTTCCTCTTAACATCTTGACACCAATGGGGTAGTGAGAAGAGCACAGCCTGAAGGAATCTTGAAGTGATGCTTCTCCCCAGGCCTGAACCTTCACCATCTCCCCTGTCCAAGGACAGAAGCCATGTTGTTGAGGGAAAAGGAAGTGAGAAGAGAGAGAGATGATGGTCCAGCTGGTAGAGAGCTTAGCTAGTCCGCAGCATTTGACCCTGAGCGCCACATTAGCCAGACATGGTGGGGTAGGCCTGCAATCATAGCGTCAGAAGACAGTCAGGAGAATACAAAATTCAGGATCATCCTTGGTTACATAGCAAGTCCCAGCCAGCCTGGGCTACATGAGAGCCTGTAACAAAAATAATAAAACAATCCAAGGATATTACACATTCTACAGAGATTAGGGAATTGAGTTTCACTGTAGGAAAAATGCTAACTGCCATTCCTGAGTCGAAGACTAAGGACTTCTTGTGCAAGGCAGGTTAATGGGCCGCACTTGGATGGAAAAATCCGAGCAGCAGGTGTCTAGAAAGTCGCCAAGAGTCACTGAGCCACACAGAGAGGCCTGGGGCAGCTTGGCATCCATCCTCACCCTGGGTAATTTGAACCCTCGGAGTCTGGGGAGGCCAGACTGCAGTCCAGCGTTCTATTTTTAATTCATAGCATGGCGGGCGATGAGTTAAATATAAAGCAGATTAAGGCTTCCCTCAAGTCTCCTCTACAAAAGAGAAACTGGAATTAATCCACAGGAGTACTCTGTGGACAGCTCAATACCATCATTTCCTATGAATAAAATTAGAAGCAGAAAACTGTGCCCTTATCCTTTTGACTTCCAAGAATTATCACTGTCAAAGCACCACGGCTCCTGAAATCGTTTCACAGGCTCCTCTGGTTGGATGGAGCGGCCTCACTCGGTGAAGACATGTGGTTTGAACAGAAAGCAAACGGGAAAAGAACTCCCTCGCCGCAGAGGACAACTGGTCCCCATGCTTGTCCCGTGAACGTATGCTGACCCACGTGAAAGCCATTAGTGGATCGCAGGCGCACACCTGCGAAACCGAGGTCAAACAGTTTATCTTGGACGTTTGGGCTACTTGAGTATAGGGTTGAAATCTACGGTATAGCCTGGGTTCTCTGTACGCTACAGGTTAGCAAAGCTCCGCCATCACAGGCTGGATTATTTTTACTTAAAATGTATTTACTGTTTTTGTCTTGTGTATTAGTGTGGGGGGGTGTATCTATGTCATACACACACACACACACACACACACACACACACACTCCCTCTCTTATGGAGCACATACATGAAGGCCCAAGGAGTCATCTGCTCCTTTAGGGTCCACTCTTGAGGCAGTGGATTTAGTGAGATGGGCTGACACAACCAAATCCCAGCTAGCCCCTCATCTCCACCTCTAGTGACCTGGGTTTTAAACATGTGTAGCCACACCTGTCCTTTTACAGAATGGCCCGTGCAAGAGCCCTTAGCACAGAGCTGTCTCCCTGGCCCTCAGATAGAAAGCTAATCCAGCCACTAGAGCCTTTTGTGACTGTTTGGGTTCACTAGCTTGCACATCGGGCCGTAAAGTAAGAACCAACACAACAGGCTCAGGAACAGTTACCCTGGCTTTGAACCCCAGGCCTGCCAATTACTCACTGTGTGACCTTGGGCAAGTTGCTTAATCTTTCTGTGCTGGGGTTTTCACTTGTGTAAAGGAAAGGCAATGATAGCCCATGCCTCCAGTAAGGATTCATTGAGGAAATAAATGCCAAGCGGTCAGTGAGCTTCTAACGGGAGAGCGAACACTGTCAGCAGTTGGTAGCTGTTTGCAACTGTGCCTCGGCAGATGTGAGAAAACAGGTCTGGAAGGCTCTTGGTTCTGCTGGTTTTATCCAAGCCTCCTGAGGTGTGCAGTCCTGGGGACACGGCAGGCCTGAAGCGATGACAGACACCAGCCCACTTACTCTGAAGATGGTTGTGCACAGGGCTCAGGTCATGCCATCTTAGATTGCTCCTCCAAGCCAGAATGCTTTCTCAAATACTTCTGGCTTTGGGTGATATTTTTAGGGGTACAGAAAAATCATGAAGCAAACCTGTGTCTGTAGCCCGCATAAAGACAAAGACAGGGATTCCATGTTCCCAGAAAAAATTCACAAACTCTTAAAAAGGCCTGACGTAAAGAAGAAACTGTATGGATTGGGAGACATGAGGGTACAAAATTGAGAAAGAAACATTTTCCCCATTTTAAGTTGGCAGTTAGTGGAGGGCCGGTTCATTGGAGACACAGGCAGAGTAGGCTATGTACAAGACAGGTTTATAGTGTCTCCAAGGAGGAATCAGGAGACAAAGCGCACACTGGTGTAATGCCCAAAGCGGGCCATTCACTCAGCACACACTCACAGGAAGCTGCTGTTTACTGAGAACTGTCTGGGTGTTGGGGTGGAGCAGGAAGGGAAATTCTTGGAACTTGGAGAGTGGTCAGTGCAGTGGGCACAAAGATAACAGCAAGGGAAAAGGGCACACACACACACACACACACACACACACACACACACACACACAGCGGAGGCATTATAAAGAGCAACAGTAGGGTTATGGTGAGAAGGAAGTGAGTTGACTCTCAGTGTGGGGTAGAGGCAGCCCGTCCAGGAGAAGGGGGAGAGAAGTGAAAGACTAAGAGCCTAGGGTGAGAAGTGGGTCTGAAGGATGTGGCAGAGACCCTGGCAAACATACAGTGCCAGGACTAACACCACAGCACTTGGACTCTGACTCTGATTGTTCTGATCGGTCTCCGGTAAGACAGCTTTTCTGTGTACGGGCGTTACAACTGACAAGCCCAGGAAGAAAATTAGAGCAGTGGTTGTCAGGGTGAACGGGATGGGGGACCAGGGAGACAGTGTAAATGAAGTGACCCAGATTCATCAGCACAGGAGAACAATGCCTCCTAAAGTTTCCAGCTCTGTATGATACTTCCAGACTGCTGAGGAAGTAGATGTAGCTGAGGCTATCCTCAAACTTGCAATTCTCCTGCCCCAGCCTTTGGCGTGGACCACCAGGCTGGCCAGGATGGATCCTTAAATACAGTTCTCTTTGCCTCAGCTGAGAGATTTTCCTTCTGGCCATGGGGGAAGCCTTTTGATTTCCTTAGTTCTTTTCCAGTTGCTGCAACTCAAGTCACTGAACACAGAGTATAAAATATGTCAAGCTCAGAACACAAGAAGATTCAGTGTGGAAGCAGCTTCAAAAGGCCAAGATCATAAACTGCAACATGTGGTGTGTAAATGCAGAAGCTTTAGTTCCTGCCTCAAAGGGAATGTGACAGAGAAAGAGGGGAGGGCAGGGAGAAGGAGAGAGAGGGAGAAGGAAGGAGAAGGATCCCTGTCAACCACTAGTTAAGAAATAATCCCAAGGCTGGTGGTAAGTCATACACATAATTGGTCAATGAATGACTAGAGAATCAAAAATAGCTCAAGATAATTTAGTCCAACAATCAGTAACTCTCCTGATTTCCAAAACCATTCAGTCAGCCAGTCAGCCTTGCAGAGTGTTTGACACAGTGCAGTTTTTGGTGGTGGTGGTGGTGGTTTTTTGTTTTTGTTTTTTTTTTTTTTTTTTTTTTTTTTTTTTTTTTTTTTTTTTTTTTTTTTTTTTTTTTTTTGGAGCGTATGTCAGCTCACAGGTAAAAATCATGAATAAGAAAAAGTACCTCTGGAATTCTCTTAGGCAGGTACCACAGAAAACAAGCAGGTACGACACCTGAATAAATCTGCACTGTAACATTTCACATAGCTTTTGTTAAGCACTAGATTAAGTAGCATTTATAGGTAATATTGCTTATAAAAATAATTTTACTAATGCTAGAATTGCATCCAATGTCTGATAAGCCTGGTGAGGTTGCAAGAACAGCAGATTAATGTGCAGGAGTCTTTGAAGTAGTAACTAATTAAGTACATGGGCATCAATGGTCCTGCTCGTCCTAATCATTACATCAGAGTAGCCATTGTACACGGTGAGCATCTGTGTGAGCTAAACAGCTTTACTATCATCTGGCCTCAAACTCCCACGGATGTACAGAAAGGAATCTAAGGGTTCCGGAGCCTTAGGGGAAGATCCAGACATCCTAAAGGTGACTGTCAGCCAGAGAAGTCATAGATGGGTCTAAACCAATAAGTAGTTTGTGACATGGTGATTTTTTTGCTGACTTTTAGCAGTGGGTACAAGCTAACGTTCAGAAATTAGGAAGGACTCAGGCTTTCACTGGGGTAGACAGGCTAGAGATGAAAGCTAACAGTATCATGGGATGAGTCACTAGGCTCTTCCATGAGGAGGGAAAGAAATTAAGAAATGGAAGAATCTTGTCGTTGCCCAAATATATACCAGATACTAAATAAGAAATGACTGTACTGTTTCTAATTATAGTATACACTGCCAATCAGAACCTGAGAGCCAAGGTTGTTTGGTTATGGAAAAACATGGGTATTTCTATCATATGAAGAGCATTCTGTGTCATAAATATGCTCTGAACTCCAAGCATGAATCCAAGTCATATAAGGGAAATGGATGGAAGGGTCACTTACAATTGAAATTGTTCTTTCTTTAAGCTACTGAAATTTTATCTCTAAAGGCATGGCGGGCACTATCTTCACATTCTTCATTTCTTTGCACCTATGATTCCCCAATAAAGTAGGCTCAAACAAACACAAGCACAAAAGAAAGCAAAACAGAAACCCAAAGCAGTAGTATGCTTGGATTTGTAGCACACAGAGTGCGCCCACTGAGCCACACATCCATTCCATCAAAATGCACCAAAACCACACAGGAAATGAGAAAACCTGATTTTCCACTTCATACTTGGGCTGAGGATGTGGCTCAGTGGGCAGTTAGCTCACGAAAAAGCCCTCGGCTCTGTCTTCAGCGCTGCATAAACTGCTCGTGCAGGCAATCCACACCAGGAGGAACACTGGAATTCAAGGTCATCCTCCCCTATGTAGCAAGTGTGAAGTCAGCCTAGATGGCATAAAACCCTGTTCCATGCCCCGTCTTCCCAAAAGAGCCCTTTATGCTCAGTAAGCTTAACACCCTTCTAGGTTTTTTTTTTTTTTTTTTTTTTTTTTTTTTTTTTTTAAAGAGACAAACTAGGCTCCCATGTTACCCAGGCTAGAAGGAAAGTCCTGAGCTCAAGTGATCTTCCTGCCTCAGCCTCCTATGCAACTGGAAATACAGGCAACTGCTATTGCTCCCAAGTTACCTTTCTTTTTTTTTTAATTGAATATTTTATATATTTACATTTTAAATGCTAATCCCTTTCCTGGTTTCTCTCTACAACCCTCCTATCCTATCCCATCCTCCCTCCCCCTGCTTTTATAAAGATGGTCTTCCTCCCACCCACCCACTCCTACACCCCCCCACACACCCTGACTTTCCCCTACACTGGGAATTTAGCCTTCACAGGACCAAGGTCCTCTCCTATTGATTCCCGATAATACCATCCTCTGCTACATATTCGGCTGGAGCCATGGTCCCCCCATGTGAACTCTTTGGTTGGTGGTTTCTTCCCTGGGAGCTCTGGGGAGTCTGGTTGATTGATATTGTTCTTCTTGTGGTGTTGCAAAACCCTTCAACTCCTTCAGTCCTTTCTCTAACTCCTCCTTTGGAGTCTCCTGCTTAGTCCAATGGTTGGCTGCAAGCATTCACATCTGTATTTGTCAGGCTCTGGCAGATCCTCTCAGGAGACAGCTATGTCAGGCTCCTGTCAGCAAGCACTTCTTAGCATCTGCAATAGTGTCTGGGTTTGGTGACTGAATATGGGCTGGATCCCCAGGTGGGGCAGTCACTGGATGGCCTTTCCTTCAGTCTCTACTCCACACTTTGTCCCCATATTTCCTTTAGACAAGAGCCATTCTGGGTTAAAAATTTGGAGATGAGTGGCTGACCCCATCCCACAACCGGGAAACTTGCCTAACCTCTGGATATGGTCTCTACAGGTTCTCCCTCTCCTTTGTTGGGCATTTCAGCTAATGTCACCCCCACTGGGGCCTAGGAGCCCCTTGCAATATTCTGTCGTTTGGGTCTAGGCATTTCTACCTCTAAAAGCTACTCTAGAATCATATTATATTCTATCTGCCATGCAATTTTTAAAAGATCAGGACATTCACCAACAATTTTTCAATTAAACAATGGCTTATGAGCTGCTTTAGAGTCATTCAGAACTGAGGTTAGTGGTGGCATCTCAATATGAATCAACAGAACACGAGAAGGTTTAGCTGTGTCAGCATGGTATTGATTCTGCCTGACTCAAATGCTTAGAGCCTGGAGTCTAAACCACCATGTGTAGTACTAAGTGTAGCTTCATCTCAGGGATAATGGTTACTGGTTCATTTGTGGACAAAAGAGATGTCCTTTAACACTGGTCCAGTGCTCCAGAACACTATGCTGAGGCCTCCCTTGGAAAGGCAAGCAGCAGTGGGTTGCCGCTGGCATGAAGGAGTGGACCCAGACCTTTCCTTTCTGCTAAGAACTACTGAACCAGGCAAAGCAGGAGGTGAAAACCACTTCTGCACCCCACAGCGGCACGAGAGACTGTTAAAGGGTTGAAACTGAGAACAATCTATTTCAGCAACTCAATTGGCTTTTGAGAGAAGTGTCTCTGTGCCAACGCCACGGGGAGGAGGTGGCTTCTCCCACTGACCTGGACACATTGGCACAGCTGTTCAGATCTCCAGGGCCCAGAGGAGAGAAATTGAGCAGGACAGGCTTCTAGTTTGTGGAGATGCCTGTGTCCAGAGAGCGTGTCCCGTGCTCACACATTGGCAGACAGCCCAGAAGGAACTAGGCCAGATGTTAGGTCTAGTGTTGGTCTGTTTAACCTGTTGATACCAGGAGCAAAAAAAGCCTAGCTTCTAGTTAGAAAAGCACTTTCCAAGCTAAGGCTCACACACATCTGTACTAAGTGTAGCTTAGTCAGATAAGTCCAATAAGGCAGGACTGAAAAGATGGCAGGCAGACTCGGTGACTCCTGTGAAAAGACTCGGTCTAGGGGAAGGTGGTAGGTCCTAAGTTCAAGGTCTAGAAACCCTGTTAAAAAGCCACACATAGAGAGACGCACTTGCAATCCCAGCTCTCATGAGCTGGGGCAAGATCATTAGGAGCCACTGGTCAGCTATCAAATTAGGGGGTTCCAAGCATGATACCATCTCAGGGATAAAGTGGACCTAAGGAACCTCTAGCCTCTATGTACACAGGTGCCTGTGTACCATCCTTGCATATGAAACTGCAGTCATGCATGCACGTCGGCACGTACACATACATGGGGGAGGGTGGGGAGGGGAAGGGTCAATTTGGATGCTTTCAGTTAGCAAATTTTGTAGTGAGAGTCATAGTCCCAACTAGGAATTGCCCAAATCATACTCAGTTCAGTGTAAGATTACTGTGAAAGCAGCCGGAGAGTCTGGATTGGGGGAAGAATCAGTAACTCAAAGTTGACGAGACCTGTCCAAGATGTGCATCCATCTCTTGGTAAAGCCAGGGATAAAACCCACAGGCCAGCTGCTAATGCAAGGATTCCACTGTGTGTGACAGTTGTCCCCTGTGTCCTATCATCCCAGCTCCCACCCCTAGTCCCTAAGTGTTTGAGAAGGATGTTTAGAAAGTAATTTCTAGAGATCATTTGTAGGTTTTAAGTTGAAGGGTTTTGTTTGCGACCAACATTTCTTGTATCAATTTGTGACATTTTACTTTAAAAATATTTAGCTTTCTAATTATAAAGATTCCTTTTAATTCTGACGATTTGGGAATAAAGACTGGATATGGTAGAACACACTTATCCCCTTAATAAGTAATAAGACAAAGGCAGGCCTGGAGAGATAGCTCAGTGGTTAAGAGTACTCAGTCTTCTTCCACAGGTCCTGAATTCAATCCCAAGCACCCACAGGACTGCTCATACTGTCTGGTGCTGTCTTCTGTTAGGTGGATGTATGTGCAGTCAAAGTACCCATATACATAAAATACACAACTCAATAAATCCAAAACAAGAAGGGGCTTGCTTTAAGTTCACGTCAATGTGTCAAGTAAAGCAAACATTATTGTTTCTTAATTACACACTTACTCATACTAAATACAAAATGGCACTTAAGAGAAAATGAGTATCTATCATCAAGAGAACAATGGTCAATAAATTCTGGTGAGGATGTGTGGAACACACACACACACACACACACACACACACACAGGAGCGCTTACAAACTATTAGTGAGAACACATATCAGTCCAGCCACTATGAATATCAGTATGGAGAGCCTTAATAAATCTAAATGTAGAACAACCACATGACCCAGCCACATTCAGCTCTTAACTGAATCCAAAACAGTCTTCAAGTCTTACATTTATGTTTATTGTGGTACTGCTTCCAACGACTGAGAAATGGAATCAGCCTAGATGTGCACCCATCAACAGATGAGCCAAGGAAAAGCATCTGCTCATACACAGTGGGATTTCATTAAGGGGGGAGGAGACATAACACTATGACGTGTGCAGGGGAAGGATGAAACAGTGTGCTAAGTAGATGAGAGAGACAAATGTGCACATTAGATGTGTGTGCATGGGCATGAATGTGTGTGTGTGCACGTGTGTGATGAAACAAGAAGAGAGAGAGAGAGAGAGAGAGAGAGAGAGAGAGAGAGAGAGAGAGCTCGAAGAAGAGGAGGAGAGTTAAAGGGGGTGTTGGAAGCAGAAGTGGGAAGGGTACAAGGGAGTGAAGAGGTGCTGAGCAAGAGCAGATGCCCAAAAACGCCATAAAGGAGCCAACTGTATGTTAGCTTAAAATTAATTAAAATAGGGCTGGAGAGATGGCTCAGTGGTTAAGAGCACTGACTGCTCTCTTCCAGAGGTCCTGAGTTCAATTCCCAGCAACCACATGGTGGCTCACAACCATCTGTATTGGGATACCATGTCTTCTTCTGGTGTGTCTGAAGACAGCTACAGTACTTACATATAATAAATAAATAAATCTAAAAGAAAAAAAAAAGAGCAAGAATGTTTCTCACAATGGACACCATCTTCAAAAGGCATGAAGTAAATTAAAAAAAAAAAAGAAACTGAAAGTAAGCAAAATGATTAGAAGCAACAAAGACAGTGGGGCAGGAGAGCCTGGGGGAGAGGCAAGAAGACAGAGCAATAAGCTGACAGACAAGATGACAGGCCCTCATAAACAGTTCATCGAGATACAGTTCGAGCCAGGACCAGTGGTCCCTGCTTTTGCTTTACATTGAAAAAGCAAACTCAGACGTGATGAGAGATCAACATGCTTGATATATGAAAATGTAATGTCTGGGTATAGACTTTGAACTAAAGCGTTGCTTTTAAACTGCAAGTGTTAAATGAGAAGAGAGCTGTTATGGGCACGGCAGACACGGAGTTAATACACGTGCAATAGTAACACCTACAGATTAGTGAGAGGTAGGTGCAGAAACAGCAGGAGAGGAACTCACAGAGAAGGGCATCTGAATCCCGAGCAGACACAAAACAAGAACGAT
This sequence comes from Micromys minutus, assembly GCF_963924665.1. NCBI lineage: Eukaryota > Metazoa > Chordata > Mammalia > Rodentia > Muridae > Micromys > Micromys minutus. The sequence continues at coordinate 39,601,808 of NC_137984.1, read as the reverse complement.
CTATTCCTCTCACTCATCGGATGGACAGTTTGGGGTTTGGTTTGGCCTTGAGGGACTTACTCACATTCTGATGTTAGACATTTAAGCAAAAGTTAAGCGCGCACACACATACCATTTAAGCCCAACTCCTTCCTCTAGGAAATCTGTCTTACAGGATAGTAGTCATCCCCTAACAAGATGCCAATAAAGGAGGAATGTCAAGGGGCAGTGTTAATAAACTGGCTATCCAATCATTGCCATGTTCAATGGGGACTGAGTCAGCCCCCACCCTTCCCGGATGCCAGCATCTGCAGAAGCGCCAGCCCCTTATATAGAACAGCATGCTGTTTGCATGCAGTCAGTAATCCCCAATATAAATGCAATATTGTGCTGTTTGAAGAAAAATGACAAGAAGGAAGTCTATATATATGTTTAGCACAGATGCAGTTTTATTTTTCTATTTTCTGTCTGTTATGATTGAAACCCCAAACAGAGAACCCATGGGGACGGAAGAGCGGCTGTATTAATATTTTCTTCTACACATCAAAAGTTGCAATAAATACATTTAAAAGAAAAAAAATCATAAACTGGAAGAGGGTAGCTGCCACTCACAAAAGGATCCAAAGATTAATATCCAGAAAACATGTTTCTTCTAGGTGAAATTGCCAATATATAATTTCTGACCTACAAAATGGCAATTTCATATGCTTACAAAGAATTTTCCTCCCCAAATCAATATGAAAAAGACAACTCACCCAAAAGAAGAAAATTTACAAAGGGTAGGAATTTAAAGATGAGGAAATCTAGTGGCAGATGTTTAAAAATAAACTTTACTCATTAGAATCTGAGGATAAAATAAAAATTACCAGGCCGTAGTATTTCATGTTAGGTGGCTGGGGGAGCACGAAGAACTGTGGAAATGTGAAGAAACGGGAAGTGGTTTCTGTTTTCTTTGGGGACAGGGTCTGACCATGCTCTGTGGGCCTCCAGGGTCTGAGCTAAGCAGAAAGGCAAGGGAATGAAGAAATGACAGTCAGAGACACAGTCTCGAAGAACCTGGGACTGGCTCTCTCATGGAGAAACTGCAGCAGCCTGGCGACTCAGCGTGTTGCACAGGGAGAGGCAGGTTTAATGCATACAGATAAACGAGGAGAGGAACCATGGCTGTTCTAGACAGCCGAACAAGGGGGCAGGTTTAGATAATCTCGGTAAGAGCCAGCCCGCAGGGAGCAGACTTCAGGCTATCAACATCCAGGGGAGAAAGCGGTGGTGGACACTTTCTGCACACTTTATCAGCTTCACACAAGAGAAAGGCTATGCTGTTTTCCCTATGAGCCACACCCAGGAAAAGCCTTACCATTCTCATGAATCTGAGGCTATGTCAAACAACATGCCTTCATTCAGGACTTCGCTCATTCTGTAGAAGGTCTCTCGTAACTCAGGCTGTCCTTGACCTCACCATGTAGCCCAGGCTGACCTGACCTTGACCTCACTTTATAGCCCAGGCTGACCTTGACCTCACTTTGTAGCCCAGGCTGGCCTTGATCTCACTTCGTAGCCAAGGTTTACCTTGACCTCACCATGTAGCCAAGGTTGACTTTGACCTCACCATGAAGCCCAGGTTGACCTTGAACATCTGCTCCTGTTCCTTCTATATCCCATGATCTTAAATTACAGTCATGTGCCACCCTGCCTGGGTTTAGTGTGGCAATTCTTACTATATAAAGGCATAAATTTGGTACACATTTGACAAGACTATGCGAGTTTCTAGAACACTCTTTGACCTTTCAACTTCATCTAAGTAAAAGAACATGTCTAAGAAAGATTTGTACACTATTATTTAAACTACTGCAAATCAGAAATAAAATGAATGGGTTTACACTTCATAGTAAAGAACAGGTACAGTGAGATGGATGCCCCTGGGAAATTAAAGCATTAGCTTTATGTGTGCCAGAGGGGTTACAGCTTTTTAAATGTTGAATAAAAAATGTATCATATGGCTGGACAGGACAGGGTGGCACACACTTTTAATCCCAGCACTCAGGAGGCAGAGGCAGGTGGATCTCTAAGTTTCAGGACAAAGTAGTCTACAGAGTGAGCTATACATAGAAACTCTATCTCAAAGAAAGAAAGAAAAAAAGAGACAGAAGAAAAAAAAATGCATTACAGAAGAACACCTAGGTTAAAAGCCAGAATATACACTTAACAATGATATAAAACAGCCAGGCGTGGTGAAACATGCCTTTACTTGAAACACTCAGGAGGCAGGTGAATCTTCATGGGTTCGAGGCTAGACTGATTTACATAGTAAGCACCTATCTCCAAATACCAATTATATGGATATATACAGTAACATGTGAATGGGTTAATTTACTTAAGAGAGAGGTGAAGGAAGGACAGCAGAAATATAAGAATATAATAAGCCTGAAGTATTGTATTTCTGTGTTTTTACACTTCCCTGTCTTTGTATGTTTGAAATATACATATATATGTTGAAATATATTATTTAGGACTATATACATATATCTACACACATATGTGCATACATATATACATACTCATATATACATATGTTGACATATATATTATTTGATAATTTCATATATGTATACACTATATTTCACTCATCCCTATGTCCTACTCCCCTTTTCAGCTCCATACAGGTCTCCCATCTTTATGCCCTCTATGTTTTTATAATCCCCTGATCTGATCAGAGTTGTCAATATGCACATACTGTGGTGCCAAGAATGCTCTGCCAGTGGTCATATCCCCAAAGAGAAGTAGCTGCCTCTGCTATCCACCCTCAGCTGCCAAAAGGTCCTCAGATAGGGGTGGGGCCTTGTGAGTCTAGCAGAGAGGGGTGAAAGCCATGCTTTCTGCACACACTGTACTTCGCTCAGCAATGATTTGTTGTGATTAGTGGAAATAAACTCTTATTTTACTGAAAAGAATGTGAGAGCAGGTTAGTGTTGGAGCGATGAGCCATGTGATACGTGGTACACAATTCTCTAAACTCGATGTGTCATATTTCCTCATTTAGAAGCAGGTGATGTCATAGACAAATGTCCCCCCCCCACTTGCCTCATCCATTCTGTTAATGATCCATTGTGTCCCCACTGCTCCTTCAGAGTCTTTGAAGGTTTAGTTTGAGGAGTCACTGAGAAACCTTCAAGTCCTCTGTGGTTCTGACTGGAGCCCTGAGGTCACACAGCTTTTCAGGAGAGTAAATTATGACATCAAGGTCTTTTGCTTTGATTTAGGATGAAACAGAACAGTCCTTATTAAAGGGCTTTCTCATTCACATATGTGGGTGGGAACTGTCTGACGGCAGTGTCTCCCTTCCCTGTCAGGAAGAGATGTGCTACTCCTCTGACCTACACGTTTGGTGTGGTTTCTTTCTCAAAAGGCCAGTTAAGGACTTACCACCATGATCCTGGTGATGTCAGGAGGAAGATGGAGTTACAGTCATTCTAACAAATTTCTCCTAGATGTCCAGGAACTGGGGCAAATGTACATCGTCTGTGCCCAGCAACACTCCCAATACCAATCACAAACACTGGGCAACAGTGGCCTCCACTCCCACTGAGTCTGTTCGTTATGAACAGGGCTCAGGAAGACTGTTGCCCTGACACGGAGATCACATCATTATTAGAGAGTCAGTAACACCCATGTGGCTCCTTAAAGACTCTGTTCTCCAAGCTGTTCCTTTGGCAGATATTTTAGGAGCTGCCTCTAAGCACTGGACACAGCCTGCTGATGTTGGATAGCTGGAAAAGGATTATTCCTGTATCACACCAGGGCTTTCCTTCGAAAGACCTTCTCATCCAGAAATAAAATACCATTTCTTAGGAGGAAAATGGGAGGGTTTTTTTTCCCCTTTCCTCTTACACTGTTGAGAGCATCTCACTGGGGCAGATTGGATCAAAATCTCCCAAAAGGCTGCACAGACAAAAGGGAATATCTGAAGTGTCCTGAAAGCAGCCCATGTCGCTCTGTTACCAGATCCCCCTGCTTCCTGTCAACACCTCCACAGGAGGCGTGTCTTCAGACAGGTGATGCTCGGAGACCACACGCACAGGCTTCTCCAGCCTGGAAAAGGAGGTCAAACTGATAAAGCCATTTCTACACTGCATTTGTAAACTGCTGCCATTTGAGGGTTTGAAAGCACTTTTGGTCAGTTGAGAACAAAAGAAATGCCCTTTTCGGGGTTGGGAGAAAATAAGTTAACAACTTCAATTGCTTCCCCTGCAACAGCTAGCTGATGCGGTCTCTTGTTACAGGAACGGTTTGTGTGCCGGAGCACGCTACTGGGAAACTGCCTTATCTGAGACAGTATCACTCTGGGGGTCACTAAAGAGCAAGGCCTTTTCTGGTGGGTCTGTAAAACCCAGAATCGGGTCCCCAGAGACAGGTTAAAATTGTATGTCAAATGTACTGAGTTAAAGAAGAAAGAGATTTTGATTTAAGCCATTCTAAAGTGTAAAGCGAGTGCACATCCAAACATTTACAATACCCCTGGAGGGAGCTCATCCACTGGCCTCAGAGAGCCTTTAAACTCCACTTTTTTGGACTGAAGAGATGGCTCAGCAGGTAAAAGCACTGGTTATTCTTCAAGAGGACACAGGTTCTATTCCCAGATCCCACAAAGCAACTCATCTTCTATAAATCCAGTTTCAGGGGATTCAGTACCCTCCCTAGTCTCCAAGGGTAGTGGGCATTCACATACATACCATACATGCAGCAAAACACTCATATATATATATATATATATATATATATATATATATATATGTATATAAAATAATAACGAAAAGCAAAACCTCTGTATTGTGACTTCTGGGACCCCCATAGAACCTGAAAGCCGCAGTACTAGTCAGTGTTTTCTAGAAGAACAGAACCAGTATGATTGACACAAATATTTATAAACCATTAGATCAATTTTCTTCAGAAAACTAACAACAGCTAAATCACACTCGAGAAGCTGAGAGCCTAGTAGCTGTTTGGTTCTTAAGGCCGGTGCCTTGACAGCCAGAGCAAACTCACTGTGGCAATCTATCGTATCCCAAAGAGGCCTAAAGCCCAGAACTTGGTGGATGCTCCCTCCATAGGGTTGGGTGCCTTAGCAGTCCTAATCTAGGTTGTTGGAGGTTTGTCGGACCTCGGTGATGGACACACTGGTCCAGGTAGCAGTGAAGGCAGAAGCAGCATCGGGGGCAGTCAGCTCAGTGGTGAGTGGGAAGGCCCAGGAAGCGCAGGGTGAATGGTCCTTCTTCTGCTGTGTGGGCTTCTTTTTATCTGGGCTGCTTCCAGAAGGTGCCACCCACATTAGAGGGTAGGTTTTCCCACATCACTTAAGGCAATTAAGACAATTTCTCAACTGAGGCTCCCTAATTAGGAGGTTCTAATTTGTGGCAAGTTGACATTAAAACCAACCATCACAGCCTCTCTGGAAAGGAAATACTATTGATTTTTTTTTCCTCCTATTTAAGAAAGTATCCTAAACAGTCAGTCACATGGAAGGGTTTTATCTGGAGGAATGGCAGAAAATGGGTAAAGGGGCTGCTGAGAACTGAGTTGAGTTTCTTTCTACCTGAGTGGATTTGAGTATGGGCAGCCTCTCCTAACGGGGGAGATAACTCTTATGAAGAGGAGCTAAAGGTGATCAAGATCATGTGGGGAACTCTGATATGACAGAGTGTTGAGTGCTCACCAGAGGCACCACAGAGAAGCAGCTATCTCCTTGGACAAAGAGTTCTCTAAGCAAGAAGGCAGATGGTCTGAGGACACAACATCCCAGCAAGCACTTGGAACTTGACCAACTCAGCTTGCAAAACTGCAAGGAATAAGTTCCTCCCACATGCACCACAGTAATCGGTAGGACTTTGTCACTACTGTCCTGACTGACTAACACATACCTTCAGGCTCTTCCACATTCTAATTTAAAACGCTGCAGTGGTATCTGTGAGATGGACAGAAGGGGACACCACACCCTTACATGTGTCACCTCGGTGTATTTTTCTGAAGCAGAGGCAACTGAGAAACATCGGGTGCAAGGACAGACCTCCTCTAGACTTCTCCAACTGAATATGGATTCTATGAAAGAAATTGCATTGGGGCCAGCAAGATGGCTTACTGGGTGCAGGCGCTTGCTACCAAGACTGATAACACGAGTTTGATTCCCGGGAAGCACATATTATAGGCACTGGGAACTGATTCTAGCAAGGTGTCCTCTGACCTGTACATGTGTACAGTGTTATGTGTATGCACATGCCTGTGAAAACACACACACACACACACACACACACAGGATAAATAAATGAGTTCTTTTGGAATTCTAAAAATGGAACTGAATTGTCAAAAGTCTCTCCCTGTGGAATTTCATGAGTTAGAACTTAATTCTTGTCACAGGGTACTGGGACATCTGCCCAGACAGAATGTAAAGTGACTGTTTCCTGTCACAGACAAGAAGAGAAGCAGAGCGCTAGAACACCCTGCTCAGACTGAACTTACAGCAGCTTTTCTGTCTCTTGCCCATTCTTCTAGGAGCCATTCATCTTTTTTAAAAGCCCTCCCTCAGTCACCTACTACCCCCTTCCCAACCATCCCTGCTTCTGTTCTTTCTTGTGGTGTTCCCACAAGGAAAACAAAATTATAATAAACCCTGTTCCCTTCCCCCGCTAACCACCCATTTATGAGTTTGTCTCATAGGCCAGCTAAGGTTTCCCTGTGAGGCATGCCAAGCCTTGGCTTCAGATCTAACCCAGTCTGGGGCAAAGGGCCCTGAGCTACTGGAATCACCTTGACATTCCAAGGAACAGCTGGAGCTGACAGCTTGGTCAGAGAAGTCCTTACCTTTTAAGCATGAAGACCTGACTTTGATTTCCAGAACCCTTGTTAAAACAACAACAACAACAACAAAACAACAACAACAACTACACCAGAAACAAAGCTGGGCATGGTGGCATGTCCATCAGTATTTGGTTTGACCATCTTCCTGACTGTATTGGGGGAAGGATGGGAAGTAAAGTGTTAGGAGCTGACAATGAGGAAGAAGGTCAAGACCCCCTGGAGGCCTTCTGCAGAGCTGTGGGGCTGCATATGTACCCTGCTTCTTCTCAGGGCCATTTTCTTCCCTTATATTTCTCACACTCTACCACTGTTCACAATAACCACACACCAGGCTCTCGGCCATTTCCCTAGCCTTGACTAACTTGTTACTGAATCATAACTCAGCTGCCCAGAATGATATAAACCTGTGATTTTCTTTATTCAGCAGTTTTTATGTGATGGAGGGAAAAGGCATCCTTCTAGATCTGAACACACCATTGTCATCAGCCTCCTTCACAGACCCTGCATTTCTTGATTATGAAAGACAAGTACAAACTGAGTTTATAATAATTAGTAACATATTTAAGCCACTTTCCTCTTGAATAACAAAGCTGAAGTAGCACAATCTTGAATTGTTTTTCCTTTCAGTTGATAAAATGTATCTAAGTTTTGGAAAGAAACCCAGCACAAGTGCTGTGATGAATTCTACTGGACAGCATTATCAAGGATTTCACAAGAACTTGGAAGAATTACACTGAGCTGAGGCTACGTCGAAATGATGGGTTGAAAGAGCACATACCTGGCATGTCCAAAGTCCTGGGTTCAATCCCCAGCACCACACAAATGGAATTTGGCACTACTCACCTGAAATCTCAGCAATAGGCCATCTTC
>NC_137984.1:39544110-39591610 GCF_963924665.1 Micromys minutus | reverse complement strand
TATATTTAATTTAGTGAATTGATTGGGTTGCGCGGCAAACACTGCTGAGATGTTAAGAAGGAAAGTCACACTAGAAAAAAGCCTTTCAGGGGCACAGGCAGCTCTTCAAACACTGCTCTTCCTGTGTCTCCAGAGGGAAAACTGTGGTGAGCGGTGCAGCTAAGCTCACGTCACTAAAAAGTTAAATGGTCACCTCCAACCACTGCGAGAGACAGCTTCCGGATCCACATTCTTCAGAACAAGCCTGCAGACTGAGCGTGCTCCACCTGGCTAGTCATCCAAATTGGATCTGGTGAGCCTGTATCCAGAGGCTGCCACTTGGTTTACACCCTGACTAGTCCTTCCTGAAGGATTCCTCTCCTTTCAGCAAGAAAAGGGAGCCAAGAAAGTGGCTGGGGCAGGAGGTTAGTTCAGTGATCCTAATGGGAACCAATTTACAGAAGCCCTGGGGAAGAATGATGGATCTAGAAGTGTCTTCCAACGATCGGAGAGATGCTCACAGATGGGATGCGAGAAGCGATGTAGGTCCACAGACACCTGCTTTACTTACGATGGTCACAGTGGTATCAGGGGGAGAATCCACAGGCTTGCTGCCCAGGGAACTCCTGCGTCTCCACTCAACCCCAGCTCAAGTACTTCTCTATGACTTCACCTGTGTCCCAGCTGAATTCTTCCCTTTCACAGTTATAAAATGAGAAAGAATTGATGCCTTTCTCTTCATTGTCGATATTTCTCAGAGTGTTTTCCTGACTGCTTCACGGCAGATCACTGTGCCCATTTAATAGTCTGTTTCTACCAGTAAAACAGAATGGTGAATGAATGTATATGTGTATGCGTATGTGTATATGTATATGCTTTTTAAACTGTGAAACACACAAAACATGTTTTATGTATAAAATACATTGCCTATTGTAATTGGTGCATTAATCAGAATTGTGCATAACTTTAATGTAACTTTTATAACCTCAAAAACTATCTGATGGCTATCAGTCAAATAACCATCACAGCTTTTGTTAATATATGGGCAAAAGTGATAACCCTCATTCTGTGCCTTGTTGGCCTTTTTAATGCCACTGAATTTCTCTATAGGTTTGCTTGCGAATTCATCACTTACTGTAAACAAATACATGATTGAATTTCCAAAATATATTATACAGGAGAAGCACTCAGCCAGTCCTCAGCCTACAGTTTCCATGAAGACTTTTGATACGTCAGAAATGATGAATATAGAGTGACTATAAATAGTGTTAAGCTTAAATACAGTAGTTAGACATTTTCTGCTTAGCTCTTTCTGCTCAGGTTTACAACATAGTGAAAGAACTGTAACAAACCCCCTGCTGGGAAGAGTTTTGCCAAGAATTGTCCTCCATTCTTTCAGGAAGGAACAATTAGTCAAAAGCCTTGTAGCTCACTCGGCCTCTTAAGAGACTACTATGCAATCTGGCGCTGTCCGAAGTAAGTGTCTGAGATCAGCTAAATCTTGTGGCACATTGTTTGATGGCCCCATGCAGGCAGCCTTAGCACCCCTCTATTAATATCAACTGACCTTTTGACATACAAATGAAAGCAGTCGTGTGAATATTTTCCCCTCTATATCTCTGGGAAACTAAAGACCTAAGGCTTGAGGTGGGAAATACTTAAGGGCTTTTATACAAGTGGATCATTTATTTCATAACATTGTTCCAAGTACCAGTCATGAGCACAGTCCCACATCAGATTTAGGAAACACACATGAAGCAGTTAAATGTGTCCCCAAGGATACACAACACATTCCGACACACCTATGACATATGACAAGATGCTACAGGGTGGAGTGAAAGGCAAGAAATAGCACAGAGACGTGTAGACAAGAGGCAAATACTTGAGATAAGTGCCAGTCGGTGCAACTTGTACGTGCATTTGTGTGTGTGCACACCAAGAGTACAGTCACAGCATAACTGGGGGAGTCAGTCTTTTCTTCCACCACGAGAGTCCCAGATATCCAACTCAGGTCATCGGGCTCAGCAGTTAGAGTTTTTATTCACTGAGCTATCTTGCCAACCTCTGAGCTACTTATGCAATTGGCAGCACAGGTCTGTTTGCAGCAACCACACACTGTCTGGTGTCACAGTGTTGCAATGGCTGTGATGTCATCAGATGATAGGAATTCTTTTCATCTCCATTGTAATCGCATGAGGCCATTGTTGTTTATTCACTCTATCCTTTGTGGTTTTGACACAAGGTGGAGAGTCAGTCCTAGCCAGTGGCAGTGAATTGGGCAGGCTGGCTGCTCACTGGCCGAGAGACCTGGAATGGGAGGGACTGTGCATCTCTGGGTGCCCTTAGGCACTGAAATGTGATAATGACTAAAGAGAAAAGAAAGAACAACCAAGTGGCATCAAAGAAAAGAGTCTCAGGGAGGATAACAATGCACCTGGGGTTAGAACAAAGCACTGGCGTTTAGAAAGCGGCCTCAGAAGACAGAAGCAGTGTCTTAAGAATCGTTGGGACTTTATTGGAGTTAGCGAGTTTGGGTGCCTATCACACTCATTCCGGTCCTCTGACTCCATCATACAGGTTTGTCATTTGCAGCCAGGTCTTTGGATGAGGGGCTCAGCCCTGTGTAATATCAGATTCCACATGATTAAGCAACATCCATCAACTGAAGATGGGCCTATAAACACCAGTGTGGACATAATGGACCACATTTGGCCTGCTTGTTTGGGACTGCAAGGAAAATAAGATTACATAAAGAGTCCTCTGGCCCCAACAAAGAATTTTCAGTTCTAAATCCCTTTTGAGACCAATGTTGAAATGTAATAGTTTATCCTTAAAACTGAGAAAGGAAGGGATCTCTCTGTCTTAGTTTCTGTCCCTGACTCTCGTGTGTGTGTGTGTGTGTGTGTGTGTGTGTGTGTGTGTGTGTGTGTTTCCTACCCAAAGTTATTGCTAGCCAATTTATCCCTCTTTTTCTCTAGATATTTTTTCTTAATACAAACCAGCTTGGTACATTGGTAAAAGAACTACAGCCAAATACCCAGCCAGGACTCAAGTTGTGTCTGCCTCGGTGTAAAGCAAATAGTAGCAAGAAGTCACTTTAGAACTCCATTTCCTTAACTATAAACGAGGATAACGATGCACACACACACACACACACACACACACACACACACACACACACACAACCTTAGCGCTTGCTCACAGAATAGAATGACCTAGAGCTGGGAGACACTGAAGTGCTTTACAGAGCAGAGTTAACTGTTTTCTGCAGCATCCAACATGGTCTTCTGTAATGAGGCAAAGTCAAGGTGTAGACATCAAGACAAGCTCCAAGGCTTACAAAAAGAAGGAGGAGAAGGACCAGGAGGAGAAGAAGGAGAAAGAAAGAAAGAAAGAAAGAAAGAAAGAAAGAAAGAAAGAAAGAAAGAAAGAAAGAAAGAAAGAGGGGGGAGGGAAGGAGGAAGGAAGAAGGAGAGAGGGAGGGAGGAAGGAAGAAGAAAGAAAGAGGGAGAGAGGGAGGGAGGAAGGAAGAAGAAAGAAAGGAAGGAAGGAAGGAAGGACGAAAGGAAGAGGGAGGGAAGGAGGAAGAAAGAATTTTAGAAATAATTATTTCAGTACCAGCATAATTCCTGAAACAGTAGGCACGCATTCACTAAATTATAAATTTTAGCCTTTGTTTTGCATTTAAGCCAGCTTTGTCACTTATAAGAAGTGTAACCGTCGAGCTAAGACTCTATTGCTGAAGATACCATATACTTTGTTCACAAGACTTAGAGAAACCAAGGTGGTATTGACTTGTTTGCTTTCTCCCAGTGGTCTAGCTTGCACAGTGTTGAAAGGTACTATGCAAGCTGCTAGGGTTGGGGCAGGAGTCATCCATAGTTCCACCCAACTTCAAGTCTTGAGGGCTATGACCAACCTGAAAAGATAAGCCCACTGGTACATGAATGCTAGGGGTGTGTGTGGCTAGCAACCACTTTATGATTAAGTCTTTCTCCACTGGAGGAAACTCGTGCCTGGTTGTATAAGAACCCATAGGTAGAAAACTTATTCCTCAGATATGAACTATTATTATTATTTTGCTAAATGGACATTGTGCCTAACTGTCCTTTAGTTTCACACCTATATGCCTATAGATAAGTGCAGCTCAATGTAGAAAAAAATTTAATCCAGCAATATGGCTACTCTGATCACATCTGAAGATCTTCTAGGTCTGCGTGATCCTGGATGTGCAGAACCTTCCTTAGTATATATCTTTAAGGTAAAATTAGTTTGTAGAAGGAACCAGCCATGTTTGAAAGTGATGTCTAATTGAGGGGCAGACAAAGTGACAAATCAGAGAAAGATGTGATAGAATGAGTCAGAGATAGGAAATGCCCAACTCACATGAGAACAGCACAGAAAAGAGAAGCTATTTAAGAGCAGTGCAGGGAGAGAGAATTGGTCAGTTGGGAGTCAGTGAAGTATGGTAGTGTTGAGTTTGTTCTTGAGTTCCTGCAGTTCAGGTCAGGTCAGCAGAGGCAGTTGAAGCCAAAGAACATAAAGGAGGCAGAAGATCAGAACAAATTGCCAGAGTTAGTTTGAAGCCAGGCAGAACAATTCAGTGTGAAGTCAAGTTAAGCCAGTTTGAATCAGTCAGCTGAAAGAGGTGTTTGATCCAGAACAGCTGTGTTTAACCAGCCAGCTGGAGTTCAGAAAGATCTGGAAAGGGTGAGCTTATTCAGCCAGCAGTAAACCTATAAAATGACAGTTACTCTCAGTGTTCACCAGAGAAGCTTCTTTGAACGATGGACAGCAGTTATTGCAGAGACTCACAACTGGTCAAAATACAGAGATTAGTATCTGTGAAGTGCTCAGCATTAAGTGAGATTCTATATCACACCCCCTACTTCAAGGCTCAGGAAACATTACAGAAGAAGAGGTGTGTAGTAGTTTGAATGAGATGGCCCCACCTCTTATTTTTGAATGCTTAGTCCCCATTTACTGGAATTGTTTGGGAAGGACTAAGAAGTGTGACCTTGCTATGGGTGTAGATTTCTTGGAGTAGATATGTCCTTCATGAAGAAGGTGTGTCTCTGAGAATTGAGCTTTGGAGTTTCAAAAACTAGGCCCAGGCATTCTCTCTCTCTCTCTCTCTCTCTCTCTCTCTCTCTCTCTCTCTCTCTCTCTCTCTTTCTCTGTTTCCCACTATGATGATTATAGACTTGATCTCCAAAACTGTAAACAACCTCCCAATTAAATACCTTCTTTTATAAAAGTTGCTTCTGTCAAGCTGCTTCATCTAAGCAATAGGACAGTACATAAGATGGGGGGGGGGGAGATTTTAGGAGTCAGAGGTCTCAGAGGAGTGGGTCAAAACATCATTATCTGTTTTGCTTCACTCGTAAACTCATAGCAGGCATAGTTGTCTGCAAAAAAGCTGCACAAGTCAGTCAATATTCCAGTGTAGATGGTAATACTGATAGATGCCCCACCCGTAGGTAGAAAGCTTTAGAAGGGCAATGGCTGCTAGGGCAGAGAGCGTCTGTATTCCTTAAGGCTGTGGTTTCTAGTAGGTTGTTCATGCTCCGGTACATGGCTCCACACATAGACTCATGGGCAGCATGAATTGAGCTCAGTAGGCTTGAGAGAGGGAGAGGGAGAGCAAATATGAAGTTTAGAGGAAGTATGAGGGAATCTGCAAGGTGTTTACAGAGGAGGAAGCGAGTAAGATCAAAAACGTCATATGCATGCAGAGAATTCTCAAGAGTAAAACTGGGGGCAGGGACATGTAACCACTGAGCAGTGTACAAAAGCTGAATTTTGAAACAATGCCAGATATTTCAAGAATGTAACAGTGAGAATGTCACAGGTCATTGAAGTAGATCGAATGGTGACCTACCCAAAAGACACATCTATGTCCTATGTTCAGAATTGTATGAATGTGATCTTAATTAACAAGTGTTTTTTTTTTTTTTTTTTTTTTTTTTTACAGTCATTAATGGTCTTAAGATGAGGTTACCCTGGCTGGTCTGAGCCAGGCCTCAATCCAGTAATGAATGTCCCTCTGAGAGACAGGAGAGAAAAAAATGAAGAGATTGGGATCCGAGTGATGCTGTCAAAGAATCTCCGGGGGAAGCAAAGAATGACTTTTGTCCAGTATCTGGGGGAGCACAGCACCACCAACACCTTCACTTCCGTCTTCTTGACTCCATGACGGTCAGAAAATGAAACCCATGGCTTTAACCCACTAAGTGTTTAGGCATTTGTCTGAACAATCTAGGAAAGTAGTGCAGGATTTCACCCAACGGCTTGGAATGATGTTGGTGTGTATATGACAAGCTCCTAGCCAATGGCAGATACAGGCATGCATTCCTCAAGCACTGTGACTCCCCAGTGAGCAAATCCACACGTGAGTCTGTGGGTGCTGTGAGGAGCATGCCCTGAGCTGGCAAGTCTGGCCTCAGCTTGTTTAAGAGCTTGATCTACCACAGGCTGTTGACACCGGGGTTTTTTCCATTTTATTTTTGTGCAGACTCAGTCTCGTTTTCAAATCAAAGAATTGGTTCTCCTAAAACTCTCACTGCTTCGAAGGCTCAGAATTTAAAAATAACATGCACGAAGCCTCTGTTCAAAGGCACGCATAATACACTTTCAGGATCTTCTTGTGACAACGGCCTGCCTCTTCCTGAAGCTATAAAAATTCAGGGAGACACTTTACCCAGTTGTGCAAGATAAAAGAAAAACAACTGAAACAGGCAGTCAGACCAAGGTTGGGAGCCACTGCTGCCTGTGGGTTGAAAAAGGCCCTGAATGCTGAAAGAAATCACTAGAGAAACAGGGATATGAGTAAGACAGATTTCTATCGCCTGAGCTTCAGAGTGTAGCCTCCTAAAAGAAACTGCTCTTCCCACTCCACCCCACTTCTCCATCTCCCTCACTATATCTGTCTCCCTCCTCTCCCGATGCTCTCTGCGGTGTCTCTCTGTGTTGTCTTTGTGTGTGTACACATATGTAGGTACATGTGTATATGTTGGAGGTATGCATGTGGAGGCAATCTTGGGTGCCATTCCTCAAATTCTGTCCTCCTTAGATTTTTTTTCACACAGCCTCTCACTGGTCTAGAACTCATCAAACAGTCTAGACTGGCTGGCCAGTGAGCGCTAGGGAGTCACCCGGCCCCACCTCCCTAGCACTGGTATCTTAAGCACTTCATATGGGTTCTGAGCATGCAACTCAGACATTCATAATTAACGGGCCATGCCATTAATGGAAGGAAGCAGGACTTTTTACATACTTCTACGAGATCTCACGTGTGCAACTGTGATACAGCTTAAGATTTACAAACCATGGGCAAGATGGGACAAGCACATGAAGCATGTTTCTTTGGCTGCTTCTTTAATGAATGTCAAGGTCTTTATGACCTTCGTACTGAAAAGCGAGAACAGCAAATTGCACATGATAGGTATACTGTGTGTCAAGCTCATTTCTATCTGGAGACAGCCCAGTCCTCATATACCCTAAAACTGAACTATCAGGATCCCTACTCTACCGGTGACCAACTAATACTACAACCATGTTTGACCAAAGCTGCACAGTGAGGGCATAGAGTCAGTTCAAACCCGAGGCATCTGAGGGAAGAGGCCATATCTCTCCTACCGGGGCTTAACCATGAGAAATAAAATTGATGCTGTCAATGGAAACACTTGCCCATCACAGACTCCAGCAATTCCTTAAATGACCAGCTTCTTTGGGTCAGCTCTGAGGCTTTTTGTCTTCATGGGACAGAGCCTCTAATGTCCTTGGTGGCCCTTAGGCCTCTGTTTGGTAGCCATCTACTACTGAGAGTTACTGGGAAGCCCTGACGTGTGTTGCCTGCTGTTCTCCACTAGCATCTTGCACCTGGCTCCCTCATGCCATGAGAATGCAGACATGAACACATAGTAGGTCTCGTTTCTACATCCTTCTGACATCGACGATTCTGTGCATCTTGTCACACCCTGCCAAAGCCATCACCCCTCAGCTTTAGCTCAGATACAGGCAGACAAATGGGCTGTTGCGGGCTGTTGGTCTTCTTCTTTCCCACTAGAAACCCAGGCATCCTTGCAATCCCCCTGTCAGCTCCCAGGCAAAGGGAAGGAACACCACCGCCCTTCCCTCATGTCTGTTCTAGACTCTTACCTTGTTACTAGACCATTTCCAAACCACACCAGAAGCTGCTTCAAAGGAGCACAGTTTTTTCAGTGTGCCAGGGGAGGTGCGAAGTGCAGTGTAGAGATGAAAAAAAATATAGTAGGTCTGTTTCCTATGACATCTCACTTTGTTGTGGGGCCCATCTTCTGCTTATGTAGAAGAGAAAAATGTTAAGTTAGAGCTCAGTCTCTTCTGCTTTTAAGAAAACTCTCTCTGAGGCTAATGTATGGGAGAGGGGAGTTACTGCTGAGCCAATTTAATGTTAAATGTCCTCTGGTGTTGACTATTGTTTTCCTCCTCAATATTCAAGATGGCCTCTGTGGGGTGACAGAGGCTGGTTGACAGTGGAAATTCTAGGTCTGAAGTCTCCACTGGTCTCAGTCCAGTGTCTGATTGTCCTTTACTGTTATTGGCCATGGTGCGGCCAATATGCTAAGCCTTAAGAGATTATTCTGACATCTACTCACCGAGGTCCCTGTCATTTGCACTCACTCCAGGTCGAGGCTGCTGTCTGTTGTGAGATTTTTGTCTTATTTACCGGCCTCTGCGGGTGGATTGCTTTATAAACAAACAAGCAAGCAAGCAAGCAAACAAACAAACAAACCTTTCTGTACCCCTTGCAGTTCTTGTAAGACCCGGATTCTCCTCCGTGTCCCATGTAGGTATTGGAAAGGAGTCTTAAAGAAAAACTAAGACCAAACCTTTACAGTAAGGGTCCTGTCTGTTGCAATGGGAAGAGGGACCGTGCCTGAGTCTGAATGCAGCAGAAGCAGGTGAAGATGAACAGCATCCTTGTTTGCTTTCTGTTACTGTGAGGAACACCATGACCAAAAGGAACCAGGGGAGGAGAGGGCTTATTTCATCTTGTATCCACGAGTCGATCATCAGGGAAACCAAGGCAGGAACTAACAAGGCAGGAATCTGGAGTCTGAAACAAAGATGAGGCTTTGGGGGAATGCTGTTTACTGGTTGTTTTCCAAACTCATATTCAGCTACCGTTTTCACACAGCTCAGAACTCCCTTCCTGGAGTAGCACTGCCTCCAGCAATCTGGGCCCTTCCCTATCAAATATCAGTCAAGAAAATGCCTTCATCAAGTTGAAAAAAATCATCTCAAGCAGCCAAGATGAGTCAGAATGAATGAAAAACTACTAAGAGACATTAAGGAGAACACACCTGAAATCCTAGCTCTTGGAAGGGAGAGACAAAAGGTTCAGAGGTTCAAGGCTAGTCTGAGATATGTGCCAAATTTGAAGCCAGACCGAGCTACATGAGGCCTTGGGTTGGGATGGGAGAGGGAGGGGAAAAGAGGGAAGAAGAAAGGGAGGGAGAGAGGGAGGGAGATAAGTTAAGAAAAGGAACTTAGTTCATGGCAACAGTAGGGGTGACTCGGTGAAAGTCTTTACTAAGTCTCAGCTGGACAAGTCAAAGACAAAATGGGGATCAAATTTGAGGCCTAATAAAGAAGTGGGAGGGCCAAGGAAGCTTCATCATCATGGACAGAATCTTTGTCACCAGCCACCCCTCAGATTAGTCTAAGCAAACCTCTCCCTCAGTCCAAACACCCTCAGAGCACTTTGTCCCCAAATTGTCTTGAGTTTTTCTGACATCTTCCTCTTGGCCTCCCTTTGGCTGAGGCCGGGAGAATGGAAGGTGCTAGATGAATTCCCAAAAATGCAAACCGTATCTCTGCTGAATTGAATTCCCTCCAAACCTCTGCTTCCCCTAACAGAGGAAGGCTCATTTCCTGTCTGGAAGAGGCTTTTTTCAAAGGTTTAACTTCCCCATGCTCTGCCCTTTAACTCCAGGGCACATGTGGAGAGAGGTGGAGCAAGAAAAGAAACTTTTCTCACTCCGCACAGGACACCTGTCAGTACCACTGTCCTTTCTTAGCTCTAGATCCTATCTGCAGAGTCACAAAGAAAAATTCAGCCTTTTTCTTCATTCCTGGCCTTCTTGATCATTCCTGACAGGCAGATGTCTACTTGGAAAAGTCACATGAAGGTAGTGCAAAAGATTCTATATTCATATATTTTAAAATTAAGTTATTCCCACTACAAACAAATCAGTTTACTGATCACACACACACACACACACACACACACACACACACACATTCTCTGCATACCTGTGAAAACGCAGTTCTCATAATTTGAAAGACATTTGGAGAATTCCTTAATCCCATACACTTCCTGGTGTTTCTTTCTACCCTACTCCAAGACAGAAGTCAGAAACAATAAAACAACAACAACAACATCCTTCAATTTTGATTTAGATGTAGGAGACCAGAGTTCTTTCTCACCCTGACTCTGCCCCATCCCGCCGCAGGGAAACCCGGAGAGAGGAACACAAAGTTGGCAGAGGCTGTGCCTGCAGCAGAAGGAAGAACACCCTGGGAAGTTGTGGAGGCCTGTCTGTCCTCCCATCCCTGGCAGAGCCATTGTTCTAAGGAAATGGTAGAGGTACAGGTGAACTATTCTTTTGGGAGTGTTATACTTGGATAAACTGTTTTGAGCCTTATAGCTTCAAAGACTAGTTCCATTCGGTGATTCTTCGGGCTATGTGACATTCTTTAGTGTCTCCTGTTAGACTTAGACTGGCTCCACTGATTTGCAGGCTGTAGTCAGAACCCCATCCATGTGGCTATGTTCTGTCCACCACCCCTGCTTTTCTGACAACAGACTCACATTGGTAGAAGTCAACATGAGTTGCCATAAGAAACACTAGAAAGCTTCCTCCAGAACAAGGCATCTGTGGTGGAAGAGGTGCTTAGCATGCCCTGAGGCCAATCCCCAACACCAGAAAAATAAACTAATATTGCATAAAATGCAACAAGTATCAATTAATGCAAGGTACCAGCTTACACTGTCTTTTGAGACAAGGTCCTGCTATGTTGGTCAACCAGGCTAGTATAGAACGCACTGAGTAGCTGAAGCTGACTCCTCACTCAGTCTCCTGCCTCAACCTTCGAAGTGCTGGAATTACAGTCCTTACACCATCAAGCCTGGCTCCAGAGCTACCTCTTGCCTGAAAGGAAAATTCACCAAAAGAATATTAGGAGCCCTGTGGTGCCCTGAGACCTGGAAAGCCTTCACAAGACTGTCTCCTTTTCTGGGCTTCTTTACCCACAGTTCCGCAGTTTGTGTCACTGAGGTTCTGGCCACAGGCACAGATTATTCTTGATACCAAATTTTAAGATTGAAACCGGGAGTTGAGCACTCTAGCTCAACCCAACGAGTTAAGCACAGAGCACTGTACAGCATAAGAACATGGCTGTAGGTGGCAAAGGATACATTCGATGGTAAGTACTTAAGAAGTTAATAGAGCTCAAGCGGTTCTAAGTTTCAAGACTTCTGAGTGGTAGTCAGGTGCCCATAGTCCAGTCATGTGTGTTTTGAAGCTGCCAAAACCCTTTTAGAACACGTGAGAGAACTGGGTGGGGCGGCTGGGTATCAACAAAGAGCATCTATTTTGCTCCTGCAAACAGATGCCAGAAACATACAAATACATAACAAAAATCATCCACCTGGAGTTCTTACTTAGCCAGTCTTAGTGAGGCAAGCCTGTGATCCCAGCACCTGGGAGACTGAGGTAGGAGGATCCCAGGAGGTCAAGGTCAGCTTGATCTTAAAGTCACTGTCTCAAAAGAAAAGAAGTAGTTTCTTACCGGGTCCCAGTGATAGGGTTCAGGTCATCGTCGGTATGACTGGTTTAAGTGGTGCCATATAAAACCGAGACTCGTGCAGTTGAAGCTAAGAGAAGCTATCATAAGTGAGCTTTGGGCTGCTGTATCGTAATGTGTCATAAGCATGCTGTGATCGTCTCTCTGTAGAACTAGATGCTGAACGAAGCTAAAACCTGATGCCATTTCAACAAAACGCCTAATTTTCTTGACCACTGTGGTCCCTCCAAATGTGGCTTCATACTTATCAATTTCAGTTATGCCCGTAGTCAGTCATGGTCTCAGATTAGTAAACAGAAAGTTCCAGAAACACACAGTTCTTAGGTTGTAAGTTATATGCCATCCTGGCTAGCCAGAAGAGCTCTTGTACCTTTTCCACTCGGCCCCACCTGGGATGTGACTTATCCCTTTATCCAGTGTTTCTACGCCATAGATACCTCCCAGCCTACCTGTTAAGTAGGAGCTACCTAAGTGATTATTGACTCACACAGTCATAGTGCTTAAAGCTTAAGTAACCCTTATTTAGTTAATGATGCTCCAAAGCTCAAGGGTGATGGTATTGACTATTAGGAAGTACCAAAGGTAAGTTATAAAGTGTTGACTTTAAGTTCAAAAAGAAAGTTCTCAACTTAGAGAAGGAAAAGGAATTCATACTGAAGTTGCTGAGACCAACAATATATTTTGAGAGACCACAATAATGTGATATTTGTTATAACAAATTACCATTTTTAATATGATTCTTGCTCATCTCTTACTATTCCCGACTTACACATTTTATCATAGGTGTATGCTTAGGAAAAATGTCAGTACATATGGGGCTTGATACTATATGAAGTTTATTTTATGCTGTGGACAAGGGACGATTGCTATCCTGATGTTTTAAATTCTTTGTATAAATATTATTTTGAAACAATGCTTATTATTTTGAATTTATCCTACAGGAATACATGTTTGTGTCTAAATGGCCACAAACTTTACATTCTTATGGTTTTCGATGATGAGCATACGCCAGTGGTCCCAGCACTCAGGAGATAGAAGCAGGAAGATCAGAAGTTCAGGGTCATCCTCTGGTACATAGGTGAGTCCAGGTCAGCCTGGGCTACAGAGCTTAAAAACCAATCAATAATGGAACCAAAGATTTTAGTATTTTCTCAGTCAGGTAAGATGGAACAGGAAGTGGGTGGGTGAAGGAAACAGGTCTTCTTCTAAACACTGTGAGAACATCGTGTTGTTATCAGTCTTTCTCAGACCGCTGCTGTGTAGCTCTTCCATGGTACTCTCCACACCGCAATTAATGAAAGGGTTTCTCACTTGTCAGAGACCGGCCGTGGCCCTCAGCAAGCTGCTCAACCCTGAGCCGCAGTCACCGCCTTTAGAAAACTAACACCATTACGTAAACCACCTCATTGTCTCCCCCAAACCCGAACTCCGGTTAGCCAGCCCTCAAAGCTGTGTGGCAACATCACAGATCCAGGGAAGCCTGGCGTGGAGAGCAACCGTGGCCAGCTCTGAGATGCTCAGACAGAGCAAAAAGAAAGCCAGTCACTTTCCAGAACATTCTTTGTGGTGTGCCTCCAATTTACTGCCCCAAAAGAACATTTGGTGCGAGGCCAAAATGGGCGTAGCCGCTTGCCCGGAGGTATCTGACAGCTCTGAAGTACTATGGGCTCCAGAGATGAGTGTTCTCTGGGCTCCCTCAGATAAGCAAACCCCGGAGCTAGGGAGTAGAGGAAGGGAAGCTGGAGCAGTCCCTACAAAGGCTTCCTCTGCCTTGGCATACAGGGAGTACTCAGACGAAAGGACTCGTTTTTCCACTGTGTAGTTTTCCAGGAACAGGAAATCCACAGCAAAACATTCCTCATTCTTAGAGAAGCAACACCACCACAAGACCCAAGGGTCCACACTGAGAATGTCTGACGTGAAGATCTTTGTATTTTAGCCAGCTTCGCCTGACACACTGCTCACTGAAAACATACTTGTGGACTTCTAAACCCAAGCACGTGTAGAAAATGTAAATTCAAATGTCTTTATGCACCTCCCCCCCTCTGTGTGTGTGTGTGTGTGTGTGTATGTGTGTGTGTGTGTGTGCGCGCGCGCGTGTGTAAAGAAGCAAATGTTGGGCTGCGTGTCTGCCTTGGGAGCTGGGGTGCCCAAGTCCCGCAGGCAAGCTGCACAACTGAGGCAGAATGGAGTCCTATGATAGGGGTCCCGGGCCATGTTTTCCAGAGTGAGAAACAGCTGGTTCTGGAATAAATGCTGTGTGCTCCACAGCCACTGTGGACTGCAGGGTCCACACTTTCTAAGCGCCAGGCAGCATGAGAATGGCTGAGCCCAGACTGGAGTGGAATCCAGTTCTGAGGAGCTGGAAGAGAGAAGTCCTCCAGGAGATTTAGGCGCAGCTCTTAACTAAGAAGTGTGCGTAGATTTTAATGCATACTATCAAACCTTTAAAAAAAAGTCAAGTATTGACAAAAATGTATTCATATACTTTTATGAAAAAAATGTTTTTAAAATCTGTACATTTAAATTTAAAAATCTATTTTTAAAATTAAAGTTGTTCAATTAAAAAAAAGAAGTGTGCGCATGAACATCTGTGTACACACACACACACACACACACACATACACACACACACACTACTAATTCTTGATGAAAGAGATGGTCTTTGCTTGTCCAAATTGCTTTATTTGATGGCTGATGTGAATGAATACATCTTACCTGGGGTGAACCAGAGATTAGATACCTTTTGCGAAAGGATTGCCCAGGAAGAAAGCTCATTGGCGAAACACTTGGGGCCTATCTAGACACCTTACCAGCATGGAGAACTCCAGGTTTTTATACTACGTGACAGACTGTCATGGTCCTCTCAGTGGGGTGTCATGGTTACGTGCTCCAGGACAGGTAGAGCTTGGCAGGAAGCTGGTTTCATACCTGCCATTCTCAATTCTGAGATTCCCTGGGGTTTTGTACCTGTTCAAACTTACCAGTTCTCCTGTCTGGTGGCATGGTTCACTTGCCCCACAGTAAGTATATAGATTTAATAATAGGATTTACTAAAAATATATAATAGAAAAGATTCAGACTTTGCTCAAGCCACTGAAATGTCGTAATTTGTCCACCAGGGTTTTGTGGCACTCGGATCTGCCAGAGAAAGTTCCAGAAACATGAAAATAAGTCTTGAACAATGTGCAGACTTCACTGCAGCAACATCCGAGTAGGCTGCTAAGTGGGCTGTTGTCATGGATCACAGAGCCCAGTGGACAGGAGCCCCAAGATGTGAAGGAACAGAGATGGACACACAGCAACGACAGTATCAAATCAAAACCAGGGAGAACTCTTCCTTGGAGAACTGACATAACCCGTCAGGTGAACATGATGCTGTGACCCAGACAGCAGAGCAAGCCAACCAATATGAGAAGCTGTGTCTTGAAAGCCATCAGTTAATTATTGTTGACCTCCAAACTTTCAGTTTTCTAGTGTGCTGACCAAAACTCCTAAAACTTACAAATATGTTGGAAAAAAGAAAAACCTATTTATGGAAGTGATGCCCATAACCTCAGCATTCAGGAGCCAGAGACAGGATCAAGAGGTCCAAGTCACACTGGGCTATGGTAAATTTAAGGACAGCCTGGGCTACATTGATAGACTTTGTCTTAAAAATAACACAACAGGGAGTGTTGCAGTAAATATGAAAAGATGAATTGTTTCTCTCTTTATCGGCCCCACTGTCTTACTCTGTGGGCCTGCTTCTAGTACGGAGCATCGGGCACAAACTCTGTAGCCTGATCCAAACTGCCACCACAAACTTCCTTCCCTGGAGGTTTTACTCTGCCTGCCCTACTGCCTCCATCCCGGGGTGTTTTTTACCCCAAATCCCAACACAAATACAACTCTAAGGTCTGATAGTTTTTAATACAGTTTTATATATCAAACTCTCAATCCACAAAACCCTCTACACAGCAAGATTACATCAAATAGACAAATATACTAACTGCCCTCCTATATGAAAAACAAGACCTATAAAATTCTTAAAATGTTCATAGCTACTTAATGCCAATTAAGCCCACCTGGATCTAATTCATCCTTCCCGAGGTCCATCTCGTAACTCCTCTCTCCTGTCTCTGACCTCTCACCCTCTCTCTCCACCTCCCTTCCCTGCCCAATCCCTCTCGCCTTTATTTTACTAAATAAAATGGGAAGGTTCAGATGAAGTCACCTTCATGAATACATGACTAGGCAGCCCTTCTTGGGGAAGTGGGATTAATAGCAAAATACAAACAGTTGTAGGACCACCTACAAGGGAGAGCCTCATTGTAGCAAGCATTTGGGGTTTGATCTTGACTTGTCTGTGTCATGAGGCTGCTGAGACACTGAACGCAGGCAGAATTTGATCTTGTAGAGCACATGGATTAAAACTCTGATTGTGGCAGGGTTGAATGTCCCTCTTAGTCTTTATTTAATGAGACAGGCTGACTCCATGACAGACTTCAGATAGGCATTTCAGGACAGTAGACCTAAAGTTCTGTCTCCAAGGACCAGGAAGTCCAGCCCTCAGAAGCTTCCCTGCCACCTGGCCTGAGGCAAGGACAATGAGTCAGCAGCAGTTTCCAGACCTTCCCAGCAATGGCTCTGGAATGTCCCTAGAGATAAAGCCAGTGATAAAGGTCACCTTCTCCTCCCTGGAATTGCCCTAATGTACTTTAAATCAGGCCTTCGAGCTCACTTGGGGTCTCCTTCTCAGAATGGGAGACCCCAACATACTGGACTTCTGCAGAATAAAATACTCTGCTTTTACATACTATTTGAGTCTGGGGTATCATTCCTTGGCAAATCATGAACCCTTACATATTATCCAAGGAAACAGGATTTTGGCTGGGGAAGAGAACTGAGAAGGTAAAGGACATACTCGTGAGTAGGACATGATCTGAGTGACATTGACATGAACAGAGGAGGAAGGTTGCCCAGTTAGGGCAGAGGTTGTGGGAAGAGCTAAGTGCAGCAACCAGATTCTTTACTTTTCAGTTCATGAATATTTGTTTCTCTTTTGCTTTCCCCAAGTTCAATGTGCTCACAGATGTTGTGTGCGCTTTGGGGCAACATCTCTGGAGGAGTATCTACTGGGATTGGTGAGGTTACTTAAATGTAATAAAACTGCAGGCAGAGAAATTCTGAGAATAATTGCTAAGCCTTTTGTCAGGGTTGATGTTTCCATGGGCTCTAGAAGTTTCCATAGAAAGGGGGAAAGGAAGTGGGCTGGTACAGGGCATGATGGGAAAGTCTGTGCTGACCTTTGATGCTATCGAATGACTGACAGGTCTTCAGCATAAGGCCCTGTCTGAAGCTAAGCTGCTGAAGGGATATGTTCAGAGACTTGAATAGCTACTTGGAGATCTCAACATTAGTGCATTTAGAAATGATATTTGCTAATATTTAGCTTTTGTGTTAGGACGAATGCGTAATAGAGATACATCTTAGGATTTTCTAATTCAAAGTAATAAATTTTTCAGTGTAAATTTTCTTCACATTAAATGTGTGCAGCAAAATGGGCTGTAATTTCTAAAATCAAACTGGAGTTCAGCTCTAGTAAGATTTTTGTTTATGGGGATAATTGGGACAGCCAAACTGAATGATACGAGAATCTAGATTAAAAATTCACTGTTAAAAAGTTAATGACCCTGGCTCTAAGCACCAGCACAGCCATTTGCTTATTAAGGACATAGCCCTGAAACACTAACATACAAGTCAAGTCAGAACAAAAAGGCCACAGAAAACCAAGCTTTGCTCCTTAATGAGTAAAAAGCAACATTGTCTCAGCTGCAAACTGCAGCAAGCTTCACTTTTTAAATTCACTTTTTGAATTCACCTTTTAAATTTTCTTTTTATTTGTTGTTGTTGGTGGTGAGTTTTTGAGAAAGACCATGTAGTACAGGCTGCCCTAATCTTACTGTGTAGCTGTGAATGACTTTGAACTTCTGATTCTTCTGCATCCAACTCCAAAGTGCTGGGATTACAGGTATGTGCCTCAACACACATGTGTATGCTGTGAACAGTATTTTAATTCCAGTAATCCTCATTGACAATGTCACGTTACCTGAGTCAGTATTGACCCATGAAGGGAGCAGGTTGGCAAAGAAGCTTTATGAGTTAGCTCCTAGGTTATATAGATATTTATTCTGAATTAAAGGTGGAACCTTTCCTTCCCACTCTTCCACCTCAAAACTAACTCGAGGAAATGAACTAGTTATCACTTGGAAGGCTAAAATAGTTTTAAAGACATATCATGATATATAAATTATAACTCCAGCCCACAATGAGTTGCAAAATAAAAAGCAATGTGAATATTATTCAGAAGATTCAGTCTTCCATCCCAACTGCCAGGGTCGGACCACAGGACAGATGTCCCCAACTGGCTGCATTGATGATGATATCAGTGGGAGTTCACCTGTTGACTTATGTCACAAGCAGTGGTGGAGGAAGCCACCCCATCCCCATCCACTTCCTCTTTCAAGCTGTGTGGGACGTTTGCTACTATTCCTATTTTAACTTGTACTGGGGAACTATTTATTAACGGGTGACATGTTTTCTCATTCTTCTTGAAGTATATGTGGTTCACCCATTGATAGGATGGCCCAGTAAACAAATTTAAGGACCAAAATCTATTTATCACTTTAGCTAGAAAGAATGAGTCCGGCATCAGCTCTCCACAGAAGAGCAAACTGCGGTATTGAGAGGTCAAATCACTTGCCTAGGGTCATGGAGTTACCAAGTATGGAGCCTGAAGTTAAGTCTTTTACTGCTGACTGGTCTCTGTGGAGAAAGCTCCTGGGCTTCACACTGACTATGGAAGGGAAAGGCTGTGAGGGAGAGATGAAAACAGCTTCCATCTCTTTAATGGCTTGAAACCGACTTTTATTGGTGTTTCTGGGATCTTGGCCTGGCAAGTCTCTGTGGTCTGGCTTTCCCCCCTATAAACCCAGAGTGTAGCCAAGGACCCTGGCTGCCCAGAGAATGGGAAAACACCAGAGAAGTCTCGAAGGCTCAGAGAATAATCACACACATGCCCAAGACTGGAGACAGCAATCTGGCTACTGTTGAGGCACCAGGAGCACTGCAGTTTCTCAGTCAGGTGCTGAGTTGTTAGGGACAGACCTGGGAAGGGCCGTGGAAGGAAGGCCAGGATTCTACAGCCAGAATGAAGGCTCTTCAGCAGGGCCGGGTGATGAGGAACTGAGCCACAGATGTTTTGATATTTAGAAGCAGCACAAGTTCATCAGCAGTCCATTCCAAATGAAATGCTTTCAGTGGAAGGTTCAGTGTATGTTTCCTACAAATAAAGTCACTATAGTGCACTAGGACAAGGAAATCATGCCTGTAGCACAGGCTAGCCCCGGTCCTTTAGGCTGAGGGTCCATAGAGTGTGGGGCACAAATCCACACAGACTTTAGGTTTTAGGCCTTGAAGTTCCTCCTTCCTAACACCTATAATTTCTAGAGGTAGGGTGTGTTTGCAAAGGGATGGAGGGGTTGTAGAATACTACATGCTGTTTTAAAGAGAAAGTCACAAAAGGCCAGAAACCGAGAGCAAAACAAAGGCTGCCAGTTTTTCATGGATATCTTTGTCCCCTTTTCCTCAGCTGCTTGTATCTACCCCCAGGCACATCTTGGCTGGAGAGATAATTATGGTTTATCAGACCATCTTCATCGAGCCAAGACCAAGCAACTGTCAGGCACAGTGGTGAACACCAGTGATCCCAGAACCTGGGAGATAGAGGCAGGAGGATCAGGAGTTCAAGGTCATCCTCAGTTAGAAGAGGGTATTCCAGGATAGCCTGAGCTAAGTGAGATCTTGTCTTTAAAACAAAGATAAATTATATAGATATATAATGATAGATAGAAGATAAATAGAAGATAGATAGATAGATAGATAGATAGATAGATAGATAGATAGACAGACAGATAGACAGACCCAGCCAGTCAATGAAGATATTGCTTAGAAAAGTGTGCTTTGTCCTGGATTGCTAGAACTCTTCAGATCTGCCTAGAACTCATTCAATGACTGACCCTTTCATTCATCTCTAGTGTTTCATGGACAGAACTCAAGAGGAAGGTACTGGTATCATGGGATTAAACAAGGCTGCGCTGGTCTGAGTACCTGTTAGTAATAACTAGCCCTAGAAAGGGATTGTCAGTGTTGCATGACCTGTACTATGCAAGAATTCCATAATCCACCTTTTACAGAAGGCGACTGAGATCACCGAGGGCAGTGTCCAGTTTGCTGAGAGGCGCTCTGCCTCCTAATCAAGTTTTTTTTTTTTTAGAACGATGAAAAGGTTTTCAAAGGCACTCTTGCCAGGTTTCCAATCTCGTCCTTTCAGATGTACCCAAATGGCTTCTGAAATATTTTCTGTTCATGGAGTGCATCCTCCAGGATGAGGTAATTAAAAGAAACCTATCAATTTGATTTTTTTTCTGCCATGAGTAAATAATGTTGACATATTGTTCAAATAAACTCACAATTTGCCACAATCTGTTTTTAGACAAGTCCAACACTTTAACCTCTGAATGGGAAAAATAAAAGCTTTTCTCCTTTAGTCAAGAGCATGTGTTCAAAGATAGTATCAAAGGCTTCTTCTGGGAAGAGCCTCACTGTCCTCCCCACCCCCAGTCAAGCAGTGAGCTCAGGAGGAGCCTCACCAGGAAATGAGAGTTAAAGCACATCAACCTCCTGTAGGGCAGAGGTCACTCCAGAAAGATGGCTTACTGCTCAAGCAAACACCAGACTATGCAGAGGCATAGGGAAGCAGAAGCAGCCATCTGTGATAAACACTAGTGTGGGTGCATCAAGCTGAGGCCACAGGGAGAGAAAGAAGCTAGGGTGAAATGTGTGTGTGTGTGTGTGTGTGTGTGTGTGCGCGCGCGCGCGTGCGCGCGCGTGCGCGCACGTCATACACAGCATGCTGGCCTAGAGAACTTCCACCATCTGCACAAGAAGACCAGTTGCTCCCCCTTGGGAAGAGCGCTTGGGAAGCATCAATTTTCTCATTAAACCTATGAGTACACACAGTGGCAAAAGGCCAAAACAGTTCTCAGAAGCGTGATGTTTAAAAACATCTGTTAGGGGCATTGAGATCCTAAAGGGAGTTGTTGGGAGAGAAGGGGGCGGGGCAAAGAGAAGGAATAGGACAAAGAGGAGGAGGAGGATGACTCAGGGCTTAGTACTTTCATTACCAGACTATGAGTCATAAAGCAGGTACATCAGCTCCAATTGTCAGAATGCACTAACCTGAGCACGGCTTTACTAACACCTGAAGTCCTTTTCATGGGAATGAAGCTTAAACAGCAAGCTGCTTACAGAGCTTGAAGGGCTCTCCCAGGTCTCAGGATGCCAGGAGTCCTCTGGAATTTCCAATGGAAGTTTCTAACAGTGAAGGTTTGCTGTAGTGTAAAGGAAAGTATGGAGATTTTCCCTCTGAGCATAAGGACTTGGTTGCTAGAGGCACCTACAGGCCCAGGCAGGTTACTTGGCAATATCCCTTTAAACAGCAAATTATGGGCTATTAGGCTGCTGCTTGAAGGCTTCCGTAATGTGAAACCCTGACAAATTCCCAAATAAAAGCCATAAAACCAACCATCTTTTAAAACCTGCATGACTGACACTGGGAGAATTACAGCAGCGTGGCAGGTCACCGTGAAATAAAGCCACCATAAAGAAGCTTATGATGCTGTCATGGAGAAGGCAATTAGAAGGTGACTCTCCGGCTCCTGCTCATCCCACAGCTCCCTGTGTCCCCTCTCCCTGCTGCAAGGTGGTTCAATCAACGAGTGGTAGTTTTATCCCTTGACACAGCTCCACTTGAAGAAAGCACCCAGACTCAGAATTTGATAGGAGCCAGTGTCACCTGTGACGACCACCCCCGTCCCCAACCAAATTGGTAGAAAAGGTCTGGGTGTGCCATTCAACCAGTGTGAGGTCTGGGTGTTTGAAAAGTTTTCATTTAGAGGAGATGTTTTTCTTTTTTAAACCTGGGCATTAAGCAATTTGGTTGTGGATGTTTAATGCGTCAGCTTCACACTGCAGAATGGGAGCCCATGTTTAAACGAGAAATGGAAAGTTCAAACACTCTAGGCGAGATGTAAGAGAACACCGAGGAAGGTGCACAGAAGTCAGCCGAGTAGCCACAGAGCTACATCGGACGCAGAAACAGCATGTTCTGAAGTGGCCTTAAATAAATGCCTTGTTTGCAGCATGTAAAACAGGCCTGGCTTTTAGTTAGCAGAAGCCATGTCTCTCTGTGTTTAGGGTAAAGGTGTTAGATGTCTACTCGTAGCAGCGTTACACTAGCCCAGAAGCACTGGCTTGTCCCCGCTCCCACGCAGGATGGGAATGTGCTCCTGATCTCATTCCCACCCTAGGAACTTGTCCTACCCAGGATAAAGCACACCAAAGATGGCTGCACCCTAATCTTTGGGTCCTGTAAGTGAGCCACTTTATCTGGCAAAGGAAACCTTGCAGGATAGGACTAAGTTGGAGATGGAGGGTCATCTTGGATTATCCAGGTGGCCCTGTGTAGTCACCAGGGTCCTTGGAAATGAGGGAGGGAACAGGGAGTGAGGATCCCAGTGAGAGCACCACAGGAAGATGCTGTAGCCTTTGAAAGAAGAAGAAGGCACCATAAGCCAAGAAATGCAGGTGGCCTCTCAAAGCAGGAAAGAGGTCCCTCCATAGAGACTCCTAAGAGGAGGAAATCTTGCTGACACCTTCTTGGCTTCAGCCCAGTGAGACCCTTTCGTACTCCTGTTGGCTGGAACTGCAGTGGTGTACATTTGTGCTGTCATGAGCCACTGAGGTCACAGTGATTGATTACAGCAGTAATAAGAAAGAAAAATGCAGGGCTCTCGCTGGGGTCCCACTCCTCCTCAAAGGAGCATTGCTTTCTCGCCGCTGGCCTATACCTCAGCAGCAGGGAAACGACTGGACTCTGGACGCTTCCTCTGTGGACTCCAGTGCAGCAAACACAAATGATCCCAAATGCCCATCCTGAGGTCAGCCCAGGGCTGCAGAGTGGGTGCAAGGAGCAGGAGTGTCTTACCACCGTCATCATTAAGAATCACCATGGGAGATTCCTTTTGTTTGGCTCAGGTTTTCTTTTTTCCTTCTCATGTGTATGTAGTATGCATGTGTACATGCATGGTTTGGAGGGTGCTGGCCCATGTTTGTACATGCATATGTACATGGAAGCCTGAGACTGGTGTCAGAAATCATTCTCTCTCACTCTTGTGCCTTATTCACCGAGGCAGGGTCTCTCAATCAAACAAGAGCTTGCCCCATATAGCTAGTCTTACTAGACAGCATCCTTTGGTACTCCCCTGTCTCTAC
Organism: Micromys minutus; assembly: GCF_963924665.1. NCBI lineage: Eukaryota > Metazoa > Chordata > Mammalia > Rodentia > Muridae > Micromys > Micromys minutus. Next base: position 39,568,402 of record NC_137984.1, on the reverse strand, counting down.
CTTCTGAGTTTGGAATTATAGGCAGGCCACTTCCCCCACCTGCCATTTAAATGGGTTTCTGGGGACTCAGGCTTCAGTCCCCAATTGTGCATCAAGCACATTCATGGATGAGCCATGTCCCCAGCCCATAGGTCACATCCTCTTACCGCCTGAACTGGAATAATTTTCTCTGACATGTCATAATTCTGCGTGTACTTGATGGGGTCTAGTTATAGATAAACCTCTTGGAGGGCTGAGACGATATTTCTAGAAAGTATTACCTATGGTGGGAAGAATCCCCTTCCAGCAGGTAGCACATATGTAAAGAGTTCCCACTGACAAATGTTGTAGCCTGCCTACCTCTGCATCCTTCTGAGAAAGTACATCTATCACTTCAGATGCCAGCTTCTTTGGCTTCCAATATTGACTGACTGTCAGTGGATGCTTTTGCCTTCAGCATCACAGTAGTAATCCTGTGGCATCCAGCTACTGAGTACTCAGCCTCTCCAGCCTGTAGTCATTGTTGACTCTCTGGCCCATACTGTATAATAACCTACTTTGGCAATGCATAGAATCCAATTGTTCTGTTCCTCTAGGGAAACCTAGTGAAGTAAACCCCCATGGTTTCTCTCCAGCATGTTCTGTTTCCTGTGTTTCCCATGTGACTGCTCCCACAAAAAAAGTTCGGTTGATCCCTGTTGAGAAATGAGTTGATGCTAGTGTCTGGGCAATTAATATTCTGTTCAGGAAGTTGTCTCCTGTGCCAATGCCTTTATGACCATTCCCCACTTTCTCTTCTATCAGGTTCACTGTATCTGGTTTTATGTTGAAGTATTAGATCCGCTTAGACTTGAGTTTGTGCAGGGTGATAGATATGGATCCATTTGAATTCTTCTATATACAGACACCCAACTAGACCAGCCCATCTGTTGAAGATGCTTTCTTTTTTTCATTGTATGGTTTTGGCTCCTTTGTCAAAACTCAGGTCCATCAATTAATAAATTGGACATCATGAAACTGAATAGCTTCTGTAAGGCAAAAGACTCCATCAAATAGAACAAAATGGCAGCCTATAGAATGGGAATGTATCCTTACCAACTCCACACCTGACAGAGGGTTAGTATCCAAAATATATAAAGAATCCAAGAAACTGAATATAAAAAAAGCAAGCAATCCAATTTAAAAATGAAATGCAGATCTAAACCAAGAACTCTCAATGGAGGAATCTCAAATGGCCAAGAAACAGTTAAAGAAATGTTCAACATCTTTAGCCATCAGGGAAATGCAAATCAAAATGACTCTGAGGTTCCATCTTACACCGATTAGTATGGCTAACATCAATAACACAAGTAAAGCTTATGCTGGTGAGGATGTGGAGCAAGGTAAATAACCCTCTATTTCTGGGATAAGTGCAGAATTGTCCAACCACTATGAAAATCAATATGGTGGTTTCTCAGAAAAATTGGAATCGATCTATCTCAAGACCCAGCTTTACACTCCTGGGCATATACCCAAAACATACTCTATCCTACCACAAAGGCAGTTGATCAACTATGTTCATAGCAGCTTTATTCATACTAGCCAGAAACTGGAAACAACCTAAATAACCCTCAATCCAAGAATGGGTGAAGAAATTGTGGTACATTTACACAATGGAATATTACTTAGCTGTTTTTTAAAAATGATATTAGAGAATTTGCAGGCAAATGGTAGGAACTAGAAAAGATCATCCTGAGTAAGGTAACCCAGACCCAGAAAAACAAACATGGTATGTACTCACTTATAAGTGGATATTAAGTAACAAGGAGAGCTCTGGGAGGGGGGCACATGGATCTCCTTAGGAAGGGGACATAGAAGAGATTTTGTGGGTAGATTAGTGGCAGATGTAAATGGGAACAGGAGGGATCAAGTTGAGGGGAGACAGAGGAAGAGAGTTCAGAAATTGATGACTGGAATTGTAGGGTGGGGGATGATGGGTGGGTGGGACAGATATGGAAACTTGGTGCAGTATTAAGTCCCAGGATCCTATGAGGGTGACCCTGGTGAGGACACCTAATAATGCCTGACCCTTTCTGGCATGAGCTTTTTCTTGTGGCATAGGCTTGAAATTAGACCAGTTACTTGTTGGCCACTCCCAAGTTCTGAACCTCCATTGCCCCAGCACATCTTGCAGACAGAACAAATTGTAGGTCAAAAGGTTTTGGTTACAGAAGATGGCTTATTCAGGCTCCCAATCCTTCATTATTAGGAGTCCTAACTAAGGTCACCCTCTGCTGCACTAGGTTTCTATATCTGTCCCACCCCCTATGCCATACAGTTCTAGTCATCTCTCTTTGAACTCTTGCCTTCTGTCCCCCCCTTAACCTGATCTCTTCTGTTTCCATCCCCAGCTGCTCCTAGTCTACCTACAAAATCTATTCTATGTCCCCTTCCCAAGGAGATCCGTGCATCCTCCTTAGAGCCCACATTGTTACTTACCCTTTCTGGATTTGTGGAGTATTTGAATGATTGTCGTTACTTAACAGCTAATATCCATCTATCAGTGAGTACATACCATGTTTGTCATTCTAGATCTGGGTTACCTCACTCAGGATGATCTTTTCTAGTTCCATCCATTTACCTGAAGATTGTATGTTAACAGCCAAGTAATACTCCACTGTAAATGTACCACATTTTTTTCATCCATTCTTGGATTGAGGGTTATTTAGGTTGTTTCCAATTTCTGGCTAGTATGAATAAAGCCATTATGAACATAGTTGATCTTCGAAGTAAGATAGAGTAAGTTGTGAATATATTTCCAAGAGTGGTGCTGGCTCTTGAGATAGATTGATTCCAAATTTTCTGAAAAACCACCACATTGATTTTCACAGTCGAGCCCCAGGAGGGGGTGGGGATAGGGGAGGTGTGTGTCTGTGTGTCTGTGTGTGTGTGTGTGTGTGTCTGTTGCTGACGAGGCCTGAGAGGAATGCATCAGAGGAAACTGCTGCATAATTTATTTAAAACAAAAATAAAATAAAATAAATGTAGATAAAAGAACAGAAATGAGTTGGTAAGCATATGTAGTATTGTGGTGTATCAACAACTTCTGCTGTATTAGAACACTGTACCGCAGTGCCCTGATAACAACCTCTGTCTTCTCACCCTCCCATATAGCAGCCAATAATTTCTACAGGTAAAGCTGGAGGGTTCTTCTTGGGGTGGGCCTTTCCCAGTGTTACATGTGCCTCTTCATACTGGTGCAGACTTTGGAGTCAGAAAATCCATTAATTTGAGCCTTCGTCTTGTTTACTCATGATATGCCCTTGGGAAAATTATTTATTAAGCTTGTTTCATCTGTGAAAGATAATACTATGGGTCATTCTGCAGGTGGGAAATTAATGGGACTTTGCATTTAAAGTGTTTTGCACAGAGTGCCCCTCATTAAAACATGGAATGGAAGAACAATAGACTGTGTAATCACAATTCTAAGACACAATAAACCTACTGTGAGACCAGGAGTGTCAGATGCTAAATGCTAAAGAGACGCCTACTCAATATGGAACAGCAGCAAGCAATTACCCAGCACCTGCTACCTTAGAAGTGGACATCAGAGCAAGACAGAATAAGCCATTCACAAAAGTCAATATATATCCCTGTGCTACACTACTACTACACTACTCCTGGGATACGTGAACAAACCTGTACTTACCCAGATAGGGAACTGACAATAGACCAAGCTAACAGTACTGATCTACCTTGGTGAGCCAGTGGAGTTACTTACTGGATCGTGGATGACTCAAAGGAAGCAACATCATCAAAGATCCAAAAAGCAGAAACTCTCTGCACAAACTGCAGGCAGGTAATAGCTCAGAGGTCAGAAGTCACCTCTCCCTAGCTTATGTAAGCTCTAAGTCACAAATATCTCAACTTCCTCCTGATTTGCAGCAAATGCTTCAAGGTCACAGTAAACAGCTAATCCTTGACCATAAGCGATGCCTTGGAATTCACCAATGGCCACAGTGCTGTAAATATTTATCAGGCAATATGTGCTCACACCATGATAGCCAAGCACCCAGAACCCAGTGTATGAATTCATAATCAATACTGCCTTGTATGAGCTGGAGACTCCCCCAAACCATTTTAGTAAGATGCTAAGAAAAAAATCAATGACTTATTAAATGCCTGCTACATCATTAAAGTAAACTATTAATCACCTTTGGTGTCATTGTGTAGGACTATGGCCTCACTTGACATATTTTTGTAGTGGTGTGCATGCTTACCTTCATCAGAGACAATGATGCTGCTCACAAGACCAGCACTGGGAAGGACGGTTCAGCCTCCTAGAGCTGGCCCCACTGGCTGCAGCCAAAATGGTGCTATGATTACCTGGGTGTATTGTTGAAGGGGAACAAAGAAGCAGTTGGCAGCAAGGGAGATAGGAAAGAAGACAAATACAGAAAGCGGGAGATCAGGGGCTGGTAAAATAGGTTGTCTCACATGTGAAATGTCCCCTATTGGCTCTCCTGTCCAGACATGTATTCACCTCATGTCCCTGCCGCCATTTTTCCCTGCCACAATGGGCTGTGGGGCCTCACCTATGCCCTCAAGCTGGGGACCAAAGTAAATGTTTCCCTGAGCTGCATCCTGTTAGGTTTTGAGAGCAGCAATGGAAAAATAACCAACGCGGGTCGGCAGCGGCAGTGTGCTGTGAGCTTCCTGTCCCTGAAGTGATTTGTCACCAGCCAGATCCATGAAGAAATAACATTGTGCTGAGGCTGGCAAGGTGGCTAGATCATAATGCTCTTGTCACAAAGGCAGGACTCGAGCTCAGATCCCAAGCACCCAAATCAAAAGCTGGATTGGTGTCAAGGGCAGGTTATCCTGCCTTTGGGGATCAAGCAGAGACCAACAGGTCCCTGAATCTTATTGACCATCAAATGCAGCCAAATCTGTGAGCTTCAGATTAAGTTAGAGATTCTGCTTTAAGAACGTAAAAGTGGGAACTGGATGTGGTGGCATATGCCTTTAATCCCAGCACTGGGGAAGCAGAAGCAGGCAGATCTTTGAGTTCGAGGCCAACCTGGTCTATAGAGAGTTTCAAGACAGCCAGCGCTACACAGAGACACTTTGTCTTGAAAAGTAAAATAGCAAACAAACAAATGACAATAAAAAGACAGACAGTAGTGGAAGAAGACACTTGACATTGAACTCTGATCTCCAAATGTGCATGTGCGCACACACACAAAGTTGTTTCCACTTGTAAGGTGCACCCCTAGCCATATAAGAGTGCATATTAATATGCACACATATACTCCGTAATGACAAAACAAGACCCACTCAGTCATACTACTAGAGTCATTTCTTAAAATATGAACATTTATGTCCTATTTTATTAAATCATTAGGGACTTTCCTCCCAGGGCTAATTAATATTTTAATATTTTTAAAATATAAATTTTAGGCTGATTCTTCCAGGGGTACTCTGCCTTCATTTCCCCAGAAATATAGAGCAAGACTTGAAGATGCGACCTGTGAACTTGTGAATAAATTACCCTTGTTGCCTGTGACAATGGCCTTTTTTGGAAAGGTGCAGTCAGCATTACAGAAGATAAACTTGAGAAATGCTGAGTTAAGACAAAACAATCTCATTAAATTACAAAAGACGCAGGGACCTGCTGCTAATATTGAGTGGCCTTCTTGCGATTACTAGACCCAAATAACAAGGTGGTTGGTGTCCATGTGAAATTCCTTCAAAAAGCATCCCCACACCAGTCCTCTCTTCATGGCAGGCTTGAAGGAAGATGGATGGGATACTTCGTAGCTGGATTTCAGCTTCTGCAGCCACCCTCAACCACGGTCTTCTCAGTTTCTCTTCTGAAAACTGTTAATTCTGTGTTAAGTGGTGTCCATCCTCTCTAGCTCATTTGAATGCCATTAGATTATAAATACCATAAAAAATATAAATGTGAAAAGCATAATATAATATCTGGGACTTCAACTGGTCAGTCTTATAGCATTGATTATTGCATTATTATTGCTGGCAGAATGGTTCCGTGGGTAAAGGTGCCTGCCACCAAGCATAATGAGTTTGATCCTTGGGACCTCGCAGTGGAAGGAGGTAGCTGGGTCTCTAAGTCGTCTTGTGACCTCCCCATACACGTTCTGTCCCCTGAACAATAAATGTAACAACTATTTTAACAAATGAAAGAAAAGAGGGTCACATATCTGAGACTTAAGACCACTGTAAAGTAAATGTGTATTTCTCCCCAGCACTGTTTCTTAGGGTGGTTAGCTCGCCCCTGAGTCTCTTACACTCCGCACATGGCTGGGGTTGGGCCTCTCTGCTGTGCTCTCTACACTCAGAACCTGGAACCCCACAGTTCCTGTCTTCTCCTCTTACCCTTTCTCTCCAGCTCTTGACCGCATATTCCACTTTGCCTCTCTGCCTTCTTTCTACACAGTGATGACCCAGATTCTCTAACAGAAAAACCTAGGGGAGACTCCAGCAGGCAGAGAGTCTTTCACACGATGCTGCTTCCTACAGGTGAGTAGCCTAGAACAGAGGAACAAGAACACTTTACACACTCACTATATGTCGTCAAATTGAGCTTCATTATCCAAACCCCACTCCCCAAACCGTGTGGAACAAGAGATCCCAAAAAATGCACTAAGTTGTTTCAAGGCTGCATTCAGAACAATGCTGTCTTCTGTCTCCCTTTAGGCCCATGATGCATGTTGACAGGAAGACAAGTTAGAGTCCTAACTGTGAGCAAAATTTCTTTTTAAAAAAAAATCAGGATAATTTGCACTTTCTGCCAGGCAAACATTTAAGATTTGAAGTAATATTCACTGTGCACAAATGTGTGCACATGCCTGTGTTGTGGATGTACGCATGTGTATATCTGTATACATGAGTACAGTTGCCCTCAGAGTGTGAAGAGGGTATTATATCCCCTGGAGCTAAAGTCACAGGAAGTTGTGAGCCACTGGAAAGGGAGCTGGGAACCAAGCCCAGGTCCTCTGCAAGAGTGATATGTGCTCCTAGTCACTGAGTATTCTCTTAGCCCCCAACAAGTATTTCTTAAATTGATCTTTAAAGGTGCAACAATAACATAAAGGACAGACAAACTTCCCTTATTAAAATGTAGATCTTTTCCTCGGGGAAGAAGACAAATAGAAAAGTGAAAATGTGAGCCACCAACTGGAGGATACTGGCAGACAATATACATTATAGTGGGGTGCAGCTCAGTGGGAGAGGAGTTGCCAAGCATGTGTGAGGACCTGGCTTCAGTCCTAGCACTGAGAAAGATTCAATTAAGAGTGCATAAAGAACTCCCAAAAATCAATAAGGGAAAGGCAAGTGCAGCTAGTAGAAATTAGATAAGAACATGAAGAGAAATGAAGAATCCAGAATAGCCGGAAAACACGCTGCAGATGTTCAAACTTCCTCACGAGAAGAATGAGTGCAGAATCGAGAGGCAAGCTAAAGACTCGGGTCGACAATCCCATCCGGTGGTGGGACTGTGGGCACGGGGCTCGCAGGCCCTCGCAGTGGATGGAAAGTGGAGCCATCCCTTTGAACACAGTTGGCTTCCGTCTGTGGCATTCAGGCCACAACGACCCTCACATCCAGTGACATCTATATCCTGTGGAAATCCTTGCATGTCTACTCTAAGAAACACAGACAAGAAACTCACAATCCATTGTTTACACCAGGAAGAGATTATATGCAGCATCCATCCAATAAGAAAGTGGCAAATAAATTGTGTGTCCACAATGGACAGTAACAGGTGACGTGTCACAACTATGTGTGCAGGCGCAGTGAAGCCCGGAGATGCAGAATTAGAGGAAGAACGTCTCAGAAGGCTATCTATAGTACGGTATTGATGTATCAAAAGCCTTTAAAATGTCAGCTGGGATTTTCATATATAGTAGAACCATGATAAAAACATGGGGACAGGGCTGGAAAAATGACTCATGCGTTACAAACACAAGCTGCTCTTACAGAGGTCAGTTCCCAGTAACAAGTCTGGCACCTCACGACTGTCTGAACACCCCTTTCTGGCCTCCGTGGGAACAGGCACTTATATGCAGGTACTTCAGTTGAGCAAGTACTGTTCTGGGATTTGCAGCCTTCCTCTCTTGGCAGAGAGACCCACTCTGGCTGAAACTCCTAACCACCACTCCAGCAGGACCAGGACACTAGATCAAACCGCAGCTCTCCCAGGGTCCTTACATGTCTATTCTGGTCTCACATCAGGTTTAAGAAGAGCTTGTTGTGGAATTATCAGGTGGTCTGAGGATGTGCAGAGAAACAAACCATGCTCAGTTCTCCAGTGTCCCCGGGGTCTCCTTCCCTTCTCAGTCCGTTCAGATACAGGCGATGGTGGTCCACACGGCCATGCAGGCTCTGGTGAGAATGAAGACTCTAGAGTCCTGAGTTCTTTGTGGATCTCACGGCAGAAGCAGCCTAGCCTGGGACAGCATTTTCTCAGGAAAGCCCCTCTGTAAGGCTCATACCTATTGTTCAGATGTAAACAGCTGTTGCTTGGCTTGGGCTGTTCACACCTTGATGGACACGTTAGGAAAGCTCCACAGCTGGTCGTGCTGCTGAGAGGAGCACATATATCAGTCTCTCCACTCTGCTGTGGAAGGGCTTTTGAGTCGGTGTGACGGTGGCAGTACAGAGCGCTCCCACTCCTGTCCACACCGCCTCTAGCTTTTCGTCCCTTGTTTGTATCAGGTTTAATGAGGTCAGCCTAACAGGATTGGATGGTCTTAAATGCAGTTGATATCGATCACCACTAACTGTGGAACAGCTTACTCTAAAGTCCTGGCTCAGGGGGAAATTGCATCTCGGCTATCTTTGTCTTCCACTGTGAGGATAGACTCCGGCATCCATCACCCGAGGAGATTCACTCTGCTGCCGTGAAACTCGGATCCTGCAACCAAATAATTTATATTTGCAGAGTCTCTGGGCCACAGCCCCTGATTTTCTAATACACAGCATCTCCTTCCTTTCAGGGGTTGCCACAGAAACAGTGACTCATGCCTATTTCCTCTGCTTTCTTCCCATGGATGCCTTGGACCTTACCCTGTTCTGGTGAAGAAATCATTCATCGTAGGGAGATAAAGGAGGTGCTCAGCGGCGTGGAACACAGAAGCAGCATACCCATGGTTAGTCTGTTTCTGTCAAGTGGAAAGCTGACTGTGGTACCCTCTGTAGCTTCATCCTGGATGGTGTTTGGAGGGCAGGCAGCTGATGTTTTCCTGAATCCAGTGGGATGCAGTGATCTGGGCAAAGGAAGACATTGGTCAGGACCTACAAAGCCATCTCCTTCCTTCCTGTGTCTCCTCCTATCACGGTTTCTCTGTTGTACATTTCCCCCCTACCTGCACGGCTTTACCTATGAGTAGGATTCACAAATAAAACCCTACCTCTCTCTACATTCTGATTCCAAACCAGAGAACAGCAATTTCTATTCTCCCAACCCATGAAAATAGGTGTCAGTTGTCTGGGCGACCAAATGCCTCTGCAAACCAGAACCTCCAATGTGGAGAGCCCAGTTAAGAAGGTTCTTAATGAATTGAACTGGCATTCTCATGGGTATCTGCTTTAGACCATTTTATGTTGCTGTAACAGAGCATCCGAGACTGGGTCGTTTATAGAAAACAGATTTATTGTCTCAACATTCTGAGATGACGAAATCTGAAGTCAGGGGATCAGTATCCAGGATGGCCTTCTCACCGCATCATCCCGTGACAGAGGGGCAGAGAGAGGAAGCAAGGCAACTGAACTGTAGACTCTGCATCTTTGTATAACTGCCATTAATCCTTCTGGCAGCCGGAGCCCTCACAGAGCCAGTGCCTAACAGCATGTTGCACTGGAGGTTAAGCATTCAACATAAGGTTTGGGGGGAACATTTTCAAATTGTGGTAATATACAACATATACACTTTTGCTTAAGACTCCATTAAGGTGAGCTCATCCGGTAAAGGCATTTTCCACCTAATAACTTGGCATCTGAGACCTACCAGGTGGAAGAAAAGAATTCACTCTTGCAAGTTGTCTTTTGACACACACACACACACACACACACACACACACACACACACAAATAATAAATAAATAAATTTGAAAGTGTTAGCATTGGCTTGATGTATTCATTGGGACTGGGCTCTTGGAGTCTGCGTTTTGATCGGTTGTGCTTTTCTGTAGCTGTATCCATCTGGAAGTTTCCTTGATGACAGGTAAAGACTATATTTATCTGTGGGTGTAAGGGCAGATGTCCACAGATTGCTGTCAGGAATTATGCTGGTTTAGGAAAGTTTTGGTATTACATCTTCTTCTAACAGTCATGATTTCAGTAGCACTGAGTGGCTGGCTAGGCTTCTGACACCAGGCATCTCTCCCTCTTGCTGAGCAGGTCTTTCTTTACCACTGAGGTATGAAGGCATGCTGCTGTTTCATCTATAGGGCTACCATTCCATGCCAGCTGTTGGTGTGGCTCACAGGCATCACAGCTAGGTAGGACTTCTGGTTGCCTTAAGACTCAGGGAACATTGTGGAAGGGGAGGTGGAAAGATTGTGAGAACCAGAGGATCAATTAGTTTGTAGTGAGATTCCGTCTCCTACTGACATCAGAAGCTGTGACTGTAAAGCTTCGTCAACACAACTGCCCAAATGTGTGCCAAGGAAGACACCAACAAAATTGACAAACAGTACAGGGAAAAGCCCAAGAGGCCTGGACCTTATACAAGAAGCTACAGGCAATTGAAGAAAGTTAGGCCCAGGAGAGGAGATTCTTCCCTGGAGCACACCGAGCCATGGTTCAGCACCAGAGTCATTTCAGAAAACACACATGCAAGTCACACTGAATGGACTCAGCGTTCAATGTTGTATATATTTGTATTCATAAAAATATATGTTGTGTATTTAATACACGTATGCATGCAATAACAACTGAAAAATAAAGAGACCAGGAAGTTGAAGGAGAGCAGGGAAGGGCATATGGGAAGGTTTAGAGAGAGGAAAGGGAAGGGAGAAGTGTGATCACAATCTCAAAAATTTGAAAAATCAAATTAGCATAATAACACTTAGAATTGATTGTAACACATGTTACTATTTACTTACATAGTTCATGAATTTGAATATTTAGTGAATACCTCATTTATCAGGTACTATGTGAGACTCTGAGTACTTCAGTAGATGAGGGCCAGCCTGACACGGAGACTTTCCAATACATTGATGATGGACAGTAGATGTAACATTAAAAGTGAAGGAAGGATGATGGATTGAGAAGAGAGTGCAGAGGCCCCACCTGAGCCTGGCAGCTTCTGTTTAGTGTGTAGGGAAGGAGGGACTGAGCCCAGCAGAGGGGATGAGGTCCTCGGTGGGAAGGGAGGTCTGATCCAGTGTGCTGGGGTGATGACCTCTGCACTGAGGAACTGGGTTTGATTTGAAGGTGCTGAGAAAAGAAGATGTCACTGAAAACCAAACATGGGGCAGTGACATCTTCTGATCTGTCTTCATTTTTGTAAATAAATACTTTCATCAATTCTTTAAACACGTGATAAATGTATTTTCATATTCACCTCCAACAATCTGACTTAACTCATCCAGATCAATCCCCATGTCCCTAGGCCCCAACTTTATATGCTCTCTCCTTCACCTCCCTAAGTTCCAACTTTGTCTTCTCTTTAACTTAATAATATGAATTGTGTTGTCCACACCTATTAAGAAAACTGATTCTCCCTCCCCCAGAAGCCATCAACTGTTCTTGAGCTTCTCAGTTAGGGGTGGCTCATGAACCCTTCCCATTGCATGCTGGGATGCTGACTGACCTGATCTTGTGTAGATCCTATTCAGGAAGACACAGCACTGCGAGTTCACAAGTCCATGTCCAGAAGACACTGGGCTTTTTTTTTTTTTTTGGTCCTTCATGATTTCTCTTCCACAATGGTTCCTAAGGTTTGTGTGTGTGTGTGTGTGTGTGTGTGTGTGTGTGTGTGTGTGTGTGTTATAGAGTCCCACTTGTGGCTGAGTACTCCACAGACAGTTTTTCTCTGCCCTTTAACTAGTTGTAAGTTTCACAAGAAACTTCTCTGACGAAAAACTAATCTATGGGTAGAATGAGATGAATTTAGAGGAGAGTTTGAAACTATTTCCATTTAACAAAATAATAGTTATTGGTTCACCTCTACAGTATTGAGCAGCCCAACCTTGGGTTTTAGCCAGATTTATGTACCAGGCATTTGTCCCCTTCTATGGAGCAGCTCTTGGACACACCTAGAAAGTGGTTTGCTACTCTAAAACAGTCATGGCTTCATTGCACCTGTGGACATATCTTGCCTGCTGATTTATATCCTTAAAAGATTACTTTGTGGGCTGGAGAAATGGTTTGGTGGCTAAGAGCATTTGCTGCACTTTCAGAGGAGCTGAGCTTGGATCTCAGTCCCCACATGGTGGCTCACATGTGTCTATAACTCTAGTTCCAGGAGAACCAACATCCTCTTCTCAAACAAGGCATTCATGTGGTATACATACATATATGCAGGTAAAGTATCCATACGCATGATAAAGCAAAATAAAATATTTTACTAGTAAATAGTGAATGATGACTCTGGGTGGGGCTATGGGACAGCAGGATCAAAAGCAGGGAGGCCAGTGATGAAGTTATGGGGTTTCAGGAGAAACAGAGAATCAATATACTTTGCAGAGAATGATTATTATTGGGATAGACAGACTTATAGTTCAAATGTTTGTGTACCACCCTCAAGGCTGAATATTGAAATGCAGTTTCAGTGTGATAATGATAACACTGTGTACAAGCCAAAAAGTGGTCCTTCCCAGATGTATTCATGAATGTGTTTTCACTCTGATCTTGCAAGAATGAGGGGAAAAAATCTATTGTTTATAAGCTATTCAGTTTTTGGAATTTCCTACCAGCACAAACAGACCAAGACAGAAGAGCCAGGGTATAAGGCAGTTGAGTTGTTGGGTGAGGAAGTCCCAGAGATATCCCCAAACAACCCAGGTTTAATACTAGGATAGAGGGTTGCTCTCTAAAAACTGATGAAGGGTGGGGGCAGGGGACATTGCTGAGGACAACATACGCACAGCTCACTGAGCATAGAGAGGTCATCCTCATGGTGGAATGGAGCCCTCACCTCTATGTTCTTGTGTCTTTGGTGTGTGAAGGTACTTTGCAGACTACTGAAAGAGAAAGCCAGCAAAAAATCTTCTACCTGCAATCTGTCCTGCCTGCATGATGCGCCAGAGCAATGGTAGAGCAGGACTTGTGGGATTGGCCAACCAATGACTAGTTTAACTGGAGGCCCGTGACACAAAACAAAGCTCATGCTTGATACGGCCAGAAACTGGAGAGAGTAGATAACACAGAGACCACAGGCTTTTGCCTTGTCTTGTTGTATGCTGTTTGGTCCTGTCCAGTAATTGTCTGCTGCTTTCTAAAGGGAAATGGAGGAGGGGGATGCGAATCTGGGAGGAATGGAGCTAGGAGGAGTGGAGGGAGGGCAAACTGTGGTCAGGTTGTATTGTATGAAAAAGAATATATTTTCATGGTTTTTAAAAGGCAGTGCAACCAGAACTTTCCAATGAGAAAGAAAGAAGGGGGGAGCTTTTAGAGTAAGTGTTCTTAGTAGGGTAGTGAGCCATTTTCTGGAAAGGGTCAGACCACAGTGAGTAGCAAGTCTTTGTGGCAAATGCCAAAGCTAGAACTTGCTGCCCATGAATCAAGGTTCCTGTGAAGAGAACTCAAATGCATTCCCTAACAGCTTGTGGTCTCCAACCTTTTTAGAACATTGTCCAGCCATCCTTCTCCTCAAAACCCACTTCCATGCCCCTAGGATGCCTCGAGGGAGAGGAACTTAGAGTTGAGGCAGAGCTGGGAAGCAGTGAGTTAATTCAGACACCGACTTATTTATTGTTAAGTGTGCGTGACGTGTGAGTGAGGGCATTCACACTATGACATGCCTATGGCCAGAGGACAACTTTGTGGACTCAGCACTCTCCTATCATAATATGGGTTCCTGGGATCAAACTCAGGTCATCAGGCTTACATGAAAAACACATTTATCCATCTCACTAGCCCTTGATTTTAAAATATTTTAGATGTTATTTATTATTTATTTAGTTTGTGTGTGTGTGTGTGTGTGTGTGTCCAACTTTGTCTTTAGGACCATATGGTTCAGAGTGTCTCATCACCACCCCCCCTTCCGTGTTTAATTAACAGGAAATGCACTCAGTGCTCCTTGACTACAGGTCCCAGGCAAACAGATGTAAGCAGCTTCCCAGTAAAAATGCAGGAAGAGGTATTTCACCTGCATTGTATGCACAGAACATTTTCTTTGTCACTAGTTTTCGAACAATAGTGTTTATCAGTTGCTTACAGAGCATTTCCATTGTATCAGGTATTATAAATAATCTAGAAGCCATTGGAACTATGCAGGGGGATGTGTGTAGGTTATTTGCAAACACACACTATTCTATAACAGGGAACTGAGCATCTGTTGGGGGGTGTTGGGCAAATAACTCTGCACATACCATGAGAGACAATACTATTTTCCTCATAATTTTCATTTCAAGATGTAAGCAAAATGCTCAGAAGAGTGCCTGAACTATATGCACACTCAATACACTGGATGTCATTTTTCTCATCATTTCCTTGTTGTGCCTCTTTTTTCTCCCAAAGTAAATGTATTACCAGGTACCAATTCCTTATCTGGAGGCTCTGGAAATAAGTTTTGTTTGGTCTTGGCTCTACAGACTAGGAATGTTTGTAGCACTCTAGTGATTCAGACAGAATTACAACTGGCAGGAAAATGGTTTCAACTACATTTCCCAAACTACAAATGAAGACAGACCTCTTTCTGAGAATTTAAGTCGTAGTTCCCCTGATGTTACATTACCATTGAATCTCTAAGAAGCAAAACCTAGTGTCCTTAACCATATGTCCTTAAGTCATAGATATATGCCCTTGAAGAGTGTCTGGGACCCTATAAGCCTCATGGCCAGCGGGAAGATGATCTGCCAAAGGTGAAAACAAGCCAAGTCAGCCCCGTCTTTACAGGCACTGGGTCAAAATCTTCCAGACACTGATCTTGTGGATTAGTCTTCTTATACAATGAAGCACAGTAAAACACTGGGAAGAAGTTACCATGTGTTAATTTCCGCAACACAGCTTTGGGCTGAGCTGCATAGAAACTCCACTGCAAGTAGAAAAGCACCTGTGACCTTAATAGGAAGAAGGAGTTCTGCTGTCTGCTAAATGAAGCTCAATGCTAGGGCCTGGAAGAAGAATCTGGGACAGATGCAAGGATGGATTCTATTGGTGGAGGATGTAAAAGTACACCAGGCCATTTTCATGGGAATGAGTTCTGTTCACAGAGAGACAAAGCTCAGGAGTAGGGCCTAAGCGATGTTCAGGATATTTGGGTGATTCAGGCAGAGGCTGGCTCCTAATAGAGTAGCAAATGTTGTTTGACTACTTTCACCCTGGCATTCCAGGTGACCAGGGACCATTCATTGCCTTCCTTTGAAGACAATAGGCCCATGTGGTTGACAATCCTGGTTTCTCCAATGCTTACTCTAAATTGTGCTCCCAATTGAAGAGGACTGGGGAATAAGCAATATCCTTTTTTTCTCTCTGTAGTTTCTTGGCTGTAGGGTGGCCAGTTTGCTCTTTTATATACCACCCATAGTTATGAGCCTTTTCTCTCTGGCTCACCCAGGAAAAGTTAAAAGCAATGGAGTTCCCTACCAGTGTTTGGTTACAGTGTTACAAGGCTGACTAACAGAAAGTGTGAAAAACAACAAAAGAAATCCTTCCGGAGGAACAACAGCTTTGTATCTCTTGGTCTACCAGGTTCAAGTGTACATAAGACATGTGTGTCTATTAAGGAAAGGTCAATAATTCTTCTATGAAGTTAATTTAGTACCTCACATGACTCCCTCCATTAACATCTGCCGTGGCCATAGATTTTTCCCTTGGAAGGCATCTCTCCAACCAGGAAGATTGTAAATACATGGGATGAAGAGATGCCTTTGAGGTTGTCTGATTCAGTGCTCCATCTAATGAAATACAGAAACATTCCCTGCTGTTCCAGTGCTAGCCAAGGACTGTAGGGCTGTTTCCACCACCCCACATCCAGCTGTGCCTGCAGGAAACACTAGAAGTCCTTCCCTACATGTGGGCATTGATGCCCTCATTTGGTGGGTCACTTCTTAGTCTGTGTGACTTTTTCATTTCGAGAACCCCCCATAAACCTAACACCTAATAAAACTCAGTATGTCAAGGAATCCAGATGTAATCAGCAGGAAAAAAAAAAAAAAAAAAAAAAGAACCTCCTAAAGATGGCTACATCGCAATTCATAATTTCTAAGACATAGAGTAACGTATGGTAATAACACTGTATGGCTAATTATGAGGGTATCAGTCAGATATCCGTGAAATGGGAAATCTTCCTGTCCTGAGTAGTCAAGCAAATTCAGTGTAATTCATAATAAGCAACCTAACGCTCAGAGTTGAAGGGAAATTGCCCAAACCTACCCTGCTAGCTTTGAAGATGAGGAAGCTAAGAAACACAATTATCTTCTCAAAGCTGGGAAGAGGCAAGGAAGGAACTTCTTCCACAGATCTTCCAGAAATGAGTGCTGCTCTGCAGGAAGACCACTGGCTTCCAGAAGAGAGAGAATGCATCCCAAATGCTTTAGGTCGAGGCTGATTACTTGGTGTTCATTTGGTGCACAGCAAGAGTGGCGACACTTGGTTTCCACCCAAGGCCTCTTAGAATCAAATCCTCGAATGAAAGACTGCATGTGTTTGTGGCCCTCAAAGATCAGCCTGTGACATCCCAACCCCTGAAGGCTCTTTGTAGATGCACAGCAAATCCAATACTCATGTGCAATAGAGCTTGGACAGAGAGTGACAGGAAGACTGAGGGGTAAGGAATCAGACAAGATCTGTGGTGATGGGGGCTGAGCACAGAGTGACTAGCCGTGATCACAAGTGTTGACATTAGGCCACCCCACTGCCGCCATCAGCAAGCCTCACTGAGCTCATGGAGAGTGGGAAACTGCTCATTTGCAAAGCTCATTCCCTTCAGAGTGGCTAGACTTCCAGATGTCAGTGTGTCACTTCCTCAGAGAGCTCTTCTAGAGGCTAAGCTTACGGTTAACTAACTCTCTTATTTAACACCTAATCAGTCTCTGATGTCTTTATTAACAGGTGTATGTATCCACCTATTGTATCTTCCCTGGCTAGGCCCCAGGGAAGCCCCCATGAGAACAAAGCCTCTGTCTCCCTCAAGTTCACCTCCTCAAGGCCTATGTTAGTACCTGGCACATTAAAAAAAAAAAAAAAAAAAAAAAAAAAAAAAAAAAAAAAGCTTAATCAATACATCTTGAGAAGTTGAGGAGATATCCCAGAGAGTAAAATTTGTGTGGAACTGAATTCTCGTCCCGCCATGTAAAAGTCAAACACGATGTCTTGTATCATTAACCTCAGTTCTGGGAGACAGAGATGTGTGGACTCTAGGGACTGGCTGGCCAATCAGTTTAAGGATTTATTTCTTTATTTTCTAATTATGTGTATAACTATGTGCATGAGTGCAGTCATCTTTGGAGTGCTGAAAAGGGTGTCAGGTTCCCTGAAGGCAGGGAACTGCCCAATATAGCATTCAAGCCCTCTTTGGAGTAGCAACCCTGAGCCATCTCTAGCCCCATGGACAATTTAGCTGAAACAGTGAGCTCAGAGCCCAGAAATTAGAGAGATTCTGTCCCAAGAAAATTATATGGAGAAGAGATTGAGGAAGACAACCCAACACCGATCTCTGCCTACACATCAAAGAGTTCAGGTGCACAGCACTTGTATAGGGTTGGGGACACATGGAAGGAAATCATTTGAAAGGTCTTAGTCACTCAAAGGTGCTTCATGCATTACTCCAAAGCCTTAGGAGATCAAGAGATGGTGCTTACATGGACAGAGATAAGAGTAAAGAAAAGACAAATAAATGGCCAGTAAAGCTGCGGGTCATTGTTTTGAACAGGAGAACATGAAGCAACAGTGCTGTTTCCTGTTGCCATTTGAAGGAAACAACTCCAAGCTTCTACGTTTCTCACCATCTCCCTTCAACTTCCGTCTGCTTCCTCTGCCTGCATCAATTGGCAATACCATCATTCAAGAAGTTCTCCAAGCTAGAAAGCTAGCAGTCTATCCTGGACTTCTTTTACCCACCCCAACGTCCAATCAGGACAATTTTCAAATCACCAAAGTCACGTCTTTAAAAAAAAAAAAAAAACAAAAACAAAAACAGAAAAACCCACCCCCCCCCAAAAAAAAAAAAAAAAAAAAACGCTCTGGCTACTGCCCTTTTCCTTGATGCATGGTTTTGGTGGCTACCTTGCAATTATTTGGAAAACTAAATATGTTCATTACACTCCCTTCAAGGTCAACTTAGCATCTTACACTGAGTGAGAAATCAAGATGATTTTCAAAAGAAACTCTAGCAGAAGAGAAATTGGAAAACAGAGCTTTGGAGGCATCCAATGTTTTGTGACTTCACTGCCAAAGATGAGCCGGGTGCACAAACATCTCTATCAGAGAACTTTACATTTTTGGCACATGGAAATGATTGACCTATTTTAAATTCTTTACTCAGAGGTTCAGTGGATAGCAAACCTACGCTTTTTTAACACTGTAAAAACGTATATTCCTCTCAATGAATTTATGAGGACTGATATCATAGATAAAAAATACATATTAACTAGAACTTATTTTTCTTTTTCCCTTTTCATGTGCATCATGTGTGTGGTGTGCTGATATGTGTATGAATGTTCTGCATCTGTGTGGGCATGAAGTTTATTTTTGCTGCTACTTGGGAAAGAGAAGATTTGTTTGGTTTACATTTCCAGGTCACGGTCCATGAAATCAGGGTAGGGACTCAATAGGAACTGAAATAGAAACCACAGAGGAAGGCAGATTACTGACTTTCTCTCCAGGTCTTGCTAAGCCTGCTTTCTTATACAGCCCAGGACCTGCCTAGGGATAGTACCGCCCACAGTGGACTGAGATTCCCCATCAATCAAAAAGGAAGACAATTTTTCACAGACATGGACACAGGCTAATCTAATCTGGAAAAATCACCCAATTGAGACTTCCTCAGATGACTCTGGCCTATGTCAAGTTGACAGTAAATGCTAACCAAGACAGCATGCGTGCCTGTGCACATGTGCATGTGGAGGCCCACAGTTGATCTCAGGAATCAGTCTTAAGACCACCAACATAGCAAGAGTCAGTGGTTAGCTTTCTCTGGGCATCCCATGTTTCCCACTTCTGAGGCTGGAATTACAGGGAGGCTGCCACACCCATCTAGTATTTACTGGATTCTGACATTCCCAGCTCTGGTCCTCACTTGTGCAGCAAGTGCTTTAACACTAAGGCATCTCTCCAACCCTGTAGAAAGAATTTCATCCAAAAAGCCTTTTCGGAGGCTGGAGAGATAGCTGAAGGGATATAAATTCTTGCTGTGCAAACATGGGGGCCTGAGTGCAGACTCCCAACCCATAACCCCTGTTATGTTTCTGTGGTGAGCGGGTGAGCAAACAGAAACAGGAGAATCGTGAGAGTTTGCTGGCACCCAGGAGAGGGCAAAATGGGGCGCTCTGGGTTCAGAGAGAGACCCTGTTCCAAGACAGACAGAAGACACTTGATATCCTACTCTGGCCTCTGCAAGCATGCGCAAGGGCTCGTTCACCAACATATACGTGTGTGAAAATGCATATCCCATACACATGCACGTGCAGGGCTGCATGATTAGGAGACACAATCGAGAGCATGGTTTCTTGACTTAGGAGTCCGTTTTCCATTTGGAACTTTGTCCCTCTACAAGGTCTTTCCCGGCCATGGCAGCCACGAGGATGAAGAACTGGAAACTGAAGTATGATCAAGATATAACTCAATAGAAATAACTAAAATGAGACGGAGCTGCTCCTCCCACCGAGCTGCTCCTCCCACCGAGCTGCTCCTCCCACCGAAGCTGCTCCTCCCACCGAGCTGCTCCTCCCACCGAAGCTGCTCCTCCCATTGAGCTGCTCCTCCCACCAAGCTGCTCCTCCCACCGAGCTGCTCCTCCCATTGAGCTGCTCCTCCCATTGAGCTGCTCCTCCCACCGAGCTGCTCCTCCCATTGAGCTGCTCCTCCTACCGAGCTGCTCCTCCCACCGAACTGCTCCTCCCACCGAGCTGCTCCTCCCATTAGCTGCTCTCATTCTCGGGAGTCCATTCTCATTTCTCCTCAATAAATCTTAGTAAATCTATCCTTGCTTTGCCCAAAAGATTACACTAAGATAAAAATCGTTGTAAATGAGTTTCTCTTTGGATTTGGTTTGGGGGGTTTGGTGCCAGGTCATACATGCCAAGCACGTGCTTTTTCACTGACTTACACCTCTAGGCCTTATCACAAATGTTTTGATTTCACGCTTTTTTTTTCCTGTATAAAATGTTTATTTTGAAATATTATTTATTTATTCTGTTTGGGGGTTTGCCTGTGTGCTTGTGTCTGAGACAGAATCTCAAGCTTGAACTTAGTTTGTAGTTGAGGATGACCTTGAACTGAGTTTGTAGTTGAGGATGACCTTGAACTTAGTTTGTAGTTGGGGGTGATCTTGAACTTCTGATCCTCCTGTTTCTATTTGCCAAGCACTAGAACTGCAGGTGTGTGCACCGCTACACTGGATGAGTATGTTTTAAAATGTACACACTATATTACATTATATGATATATTACACAACAAACTACAGCAAGCATATAATTTACTTGAAATAAAACAACACTAGGTATGGTCATTCATACCTGCAATCTCAGCACGTGGGAGAATGGGGTAGGGGACGACCACAAGTATGAAGTTGGTCGGGTCTACATAGCGAGTTCTTGGAATACGTACCCGAGAGTTTCTTATATTTGAGCACTGATGAGTGGCTCCCAGCGTTGGCCTCCACGCCGCTGCGTGTCAACACAGCTGCCGGCCTTTCGTGGCCAACAACGTGAGAGACGCACACACTGGTACCAGCCCAGATTAGACGGAATGTCAGCTTCTGGGTTCAGAAAGGCTCGGTGGTTGTTTGTAAATTCCATAGCCTTAGCTTGCTGCTTAGATAAGAGAGAAGCTCAAGTCCTGGCTTCTAGCCCTAGCTCTTCCCCTTTTTCTCAAGAAAGCATATGGAATGCCAGTGGGGGAGAACCACCACATTA
This sequence comes from Micromys minutus, assembly GCF_963924665.1. Lineage (NCBI taxonomy): Eukaryota > Metazoa > Chordata > Mammalia > Rodentia > Muridae > Micromys > Micromys minutus. The sequence continues at coordinate 39,547,175 of NC_137984.1, read as the reverse complement.
CTGGGGTGACCTTCAAGCTGCTCTAATGTGGGTTTTTTCCCTGACGAGGGAAACCATTAGGAACTTAATAGTTTATTATTAGTAACACATTATTTGTTCACAGCCTGGTAATATGAGACTCATGGGATGAGAACCTAAGACTCATTCAGAGTCCAAGCTGTACTCCCCACCACGCCCCCAGCAGCATTCCGACTCTGCTTTCTGCCCTGGCTCACACTATTCCTTCTCCTCTGCCACTCCTCTTTCAGACGCCTGACCCCAAACCCTACTCCCCTCCACACCCAGATAACTTCCACCTTCCTATTGCGAACCTCAAAAACAACAAACAAACAAATAAAAAATTCCCCTGGGATGCAGTGTGGGAATGGTTGTAGGAGCCGACCATCCACACCAGATTGGGAGCTTCTCCAAAGCCAAGGAGGGAGTCTCAAGGGCAGTTGCCGTTCCTGGCGCGCAGAGTACAGGCTGCAGACGTTGCTGAGTGAAGGGGAGAGTGATCTAACGTGCAATTCAGCAGACATTTAGGATCCGTAAGATCAAAGCTTAGCCTAGTGACAAAGCCTCTACACACTAAGTCATCGATGGTTTATAGCCAAAATCAAGAGCCAAAGGATTATGAAAAAGTACAACTGGGGAAGCCTTCAGCCTGCCCAAAGGAAACAACCTTGCCCTCCAGAGCTCTTTAACCGCTCAGGCACCCTGGTAGAGGGTCCCTTCATATCACCTGCAGCTACATCAGGTGATAAGATTCGCCCCTGCATCTCCAAGAGAAATTCTCATTCCGAGTGCAGAGGTTTTTGGTGTTGTTTTTTAACTAGCCAAGGACACTCCCCTTCCCCACAAGCTTTAAGTAAAGCACAACATGATGTTCGACAGCCACCCACCCCCATTCCTCTTGAAATTTGCCTGTGTCTTTATTATGACTAACCCAGCTCTTCCCTTTTGCAATGAAAAGAAAGTTGGCTGAGATCAAACCGCAGGCAAAGAGGCAGCTTTTAGTCAGCAAGGGCTGACAGTTCCTCACACTGTCTGCATCCTCCTCGGTCTTGATTTGGCCCTTAACCTAGATTTTATAGAGACTCTGCCAAGTGACAAATACATTCCATCACCCTTGTCTGAATAAATGAACTAGACTTTTGCCAAAAATGATAAGTCCTGTTCCCAGAACTTAGAAGGTTCTAGGCTGCAGCACTCAGTCTGAGGGTTTTTTTTTTTTTTCTTCTCGCCACCGAACGGTCTAGTTTTCACTTGGGTGTCCTTTCCACAGCAAGTGTGGGCTGTGGCTGCTTTCAATATTGAGTAGCTATGAAAAGATGAAAGGTTAGGGGCTCAGAAACCAAATTCAAAGTGACCAAAAATAGCCACAGTGGCAAAGCAATTGATCAAAATGTTTTGGAGAGTGGGCAAATGCTGAGGGGAAAGAGGTGGGGAGGGAGAGGGAGGAAGGGATAGGGAGGAAGGGAGGGAGAGGGAGAGGGAGAGAGGGAGAGAGGGAGGGAGAGAGGGAGAGAGGGAGAGAGGGAGAGAGGGAAGGAGGGAGGGAGAGAGAGAGGGAGAGAAGGAGGGAGAGAGAGCGCTTTCATCATATTTTTGTTTTGCTTTGTTTTGTTTTGGGTGGTGGGATGTGCATAAAATATATCCGGTACTGAGAGTGTAAAAGTCACAATTACCTTCAGGGCTACTGTTCTGAATGCCTTTCCCAACTGTACCGAAGTCCTATGAATTTCATAGACTTTGGATCTTGTTAATTGTGGTGTGATGTTTTTATTTACTGGCTACTTTTATAATAAAGTTTACAAGATAAAAAAAATCTCAACATGGGGTTACGGGAGGTAAAGACATTTTCTACCAAGCCTTTGGAGTTGTGTTCACTTTCCAGAACCCACATGGAGGAAGGATGGAGCCAGTGTCTGCATACCCTGTGCCATGGTACCCACGTGGCTACATGCATATACAGGCACATATATACACAAGAATAGATCAGTGTAAAAAGTTAAAGACATATCAACACTAGCAGTTCCCATCTGTATTCCTCACAAAGTGACCAGGTCATGGTACCCCAGCCACTGAATGCTTGTCAAATATGTAAGTCCCATGTCCAATTCAAACAAATAAAACCCGGTTTCTGCAGGTAAGGGCCTGGGGATCTGTCATATTTTAAAATTCGGCACTCTCCATGTTACAGACAGCATCTCACTGTCTGGCTCTGGCTGGCCTGCAACTTGTTATATAGAGGAGAGTGACCTCAAACTCACATAGATCTGCCTAACTCTGTCTCCTGAGTGCCCACAGAAAGGGGTAGAGAGAGAGGGAGAGAGGGGGGAGGGGAAGGGGAGGGAGAGGAGAAGAAAGAGAGGGAGAGGAAGATGGAGAGGGAGAGTCTAGTCAGGCCACGAAGGGCCCAAAGCATAGAATCTCTATGTTTCCCCCTGTGACTTTTAATAAAGAGCACTGTATCACATATGAAGGCACTTGGCATAAGTGACCGCCCTGCTGACATCGCACGGTAACTTTCACAGTGGAATCTAGCACTCAGATCAAGGCATATATGCCTCTCCTGCCCCTCCAGCCATAGCCTATTCACCCTCCCTAAGGCCACCATTCCCTTGTCTTTAATGCCACAGCTTTCTTCCAGTCTTGTCCTGTTTTTGTTTTTCAGACATGGTCTCTTGTTGCCTAAGCAGTTGCTGAATTAAAAATTCAGCCAAGACTGTTATTTTAATATCTTTTCATATTACTGGAATGAAATTTTTTTTTCTTTTAGTGTTTCATTGTTCTGAAGAGACACTATGTCCAGAGCAACCCTTTTTAAATACAAAAAAAAAAAAAAAAAAACCCAAAAGAACAAAACAGCATTTAATCGGGGCTTGCTTATATTTTCAAAGGCTTAGTCCACTGTTTTCGGGGTAGGGAGCATGATATCACACGGGCACACACGGTGCTGAAGAGGAAGCACAGAGCTTTACTTCAGGATCCACAGCATTAAGAAGAGAGAAAGACTGGGCCTGGCTTGGGCCATTAAAACTTCAAAGCCCACTCCCAATGACATGTCTATTCCAACAAAG